>NC_137150.1:7719381-8184381 GCF_951394435.1 Stenella coeruleoalba
ACTCACAAAGACAACAATAGTTTCATGCCACGTGGAATACAGATATTTAACTTAGTGTCAATTATGTATTCCTTTTGGATATTGGAACCTTAACCCAAATCCCAAAACACTGATTCAGTAAGGTACTTTTAACTTGCCAAAATGAAAATTAAAAATGATTCTTCTTCCCCTCCATTGTGTCCACCTTCAGGGATGGCTACTAAAGGCCATTTCTGCTTCAGAGGGCAAAAAATGAGATTCTAACCTAAGAGAACAGTGGTGCCCAACAGAACATGCAAAACATCCAGTATAAGGCTTAGAACTCAACCAATAATCAAGGGTGTTAGTATCTAATTGAAAAAGAATTCATAGAATATTCTTAGAGAACAATTTCTACCAAGGTACCAAGGTAGACACGGCCTCTCATGAGAAATCTGGAAGACTCAGAATCATGTTTTAAACCTTAATAGGTCTTCTGTTTTTTATTGGGTCTTCATTATGTTTTCATTTTTCTGCTTTTGCTTAACCTCAACTTTACATTGTCCACAATGTATTTTCTTAGAAAATACTTAAAAGTTATAATTTTAGTCACCGTTGTCCAAGCAAATCTCACAACTTCTAAGATACTTACTATTTTAAACATAAACATCATTTTCCATGGAATAAGAGTCTGGGTAGAAATGACATTTCCCGTGGAATAAAAGTCTACATAGAAAAGACACGTTAGAGTCTCAAAGTCAAATATTCTCTCAATTTCACTTATTCACCTACAGAATGAACATGACACTGGATAAAAAGCATGGGTTCTAACCAGCTATGTGACCCTGGACAAGTCATGTTGCCTTTCTAAACCTCATTTTCCTTATCTTCAGATAAGAAGCTGAAACAGGATAATTCTTCAGGTCTCTTTTAGTGATTTACCAGAGAAGGCCTTCTGAATCTACTTGACAGTAAAAACAGAGTGAAATATTAGAGGACAAGAGGTAAACAAATATTTCACCCCCAACTCAGCAGCACACATTTTCTGAGAAAATCCTAATAATAGGAAACAAGTCCAGAGGAAGTACTGACATCATGATTTGAATTTTTATCATTTTAGGTAGCATTATTTGTAAACAAGCTAATGTAGCTAACTTGATCCTAAACTCCCACACAGCTGCTGAAAGTATATTATTAGTTGAGGAAATTGTCTAAGGTGTCTGTACTGTATGAGAACGTGTACTTGAATTCAAATGTAAATATAAATAGCTCACAGGATTTTTTTTTCCCCTCTGAAATGTCAGAGAGTGTATTAGGAGAACCAATTTACAATCAGCCTTTATGTTTAATTGGATAAACATATGATCCACAGAAAAATCAAGACAATAAACCAACTTTAATATTAGAAGTGATCAAAGATGATAATACAGTATTTCCAGAAGAAACATACTAGAAAGTGTGGCAGAATTAGTCTTTATGTTCTCATGGAGTTTACAGAAAATATTATTATAAAGTGGCATCTCAACTATTTAGAGTCACTTGAAGTATTCATTGCCATTATAAAATAAAAGAAGGAGTACAGAAAAAGGTGTGTGATAAAATAACAAAAGTTATTCTGTATGTGTTTCAAATCATGAACTTCTTCAAGTTCATATATTTTTAGCTAAATGTGAAGAGAGTATTTCTAAATTACTATATTTAGAACAAGCTAATCCATTACAAAATGGATGGACTCTGAAAGTATTTATCCCAGTGTGGGGATGTCCTTTAAAACTCATGACACTTCATCTGGGGTAAGGAGGCCAGATTCACCATCAGAAAAAAAGAAGGAGAAGGAGAAGGAGAAGGAGAAGAAGAAGGAGAAGAGAAGAAGAAAGCACATTCTCATGAATAAGCTGGTCAAAGACTCTATAAAATAAAACATAAAATGATTGGTGTCTAATTCAAAGGGGACATTAGCATATTACTTTCTTTTGCAATTCTTTTCACTAACAGAAACAAAACGATTATAGATAGACTCAAAAATTCCTTTTCTTAAAGAAAACAGGCATAAAATTCTTACTATATAGAAGTCAAAATAATTCAAATGTTATATGTTTCTCCATTGTAAGTCTCCAGACTTTATTATTGGAAATAGCACTCATATTCATCACCTAGGCTGGACATCACCTCCTTGAGGACAGTGAATATTTTTATTAATTACATTCTAAAACATGTAGTAGATATCAGGCAGATTGAATAAGGAACATGCTTTAAGACACAATGGGAAAATCAACTCATGAAAGCATGAAAATTCAGTTTTGATTTAGTTCTGAAGGTTGAGAACATAAAAAAAAATCAATATTCCTTAAAAGAGTGAAGGAGATCCCAATTAGGGCTTTTCAAGTACATCCTTGACTAGTGACTGTCTTGCCTGATTTCACCCAAGGTATTTTTCCATTTCCCTAAAAGTAGAGGGGGTCCTGAGATTTATGAACTTGCCAGGAGAACTGCAGAAACTTAATTCTTAATGTCTGTAGAATCCTTTGGAGGCACTTTTAATATGATTTTTGAGGAAATCACCATATTTTTTTGTTTAAAAAGTTACTCTGTTCAACTGTATTTGAAAATATACAGAAAAAAATCCTTAAAATACCGTTGCCTTCTAAAGCCTAGTACCAAGATCAGAGGTAAAGATGTCAAACACCACTGAGCTGAGGGAAGAAACCACGAGATGCAGCCTGGAGGGGAGGCCACGGAAGAGGAAGGAGGAAACATTATCTGCCTCAGGGTATCTACCCTTCATCTTTTCCTTTCTCTCTTTATTTTTTTAGGCACAGAAGAGAGAAGAGAGAGAATGAGATGATGTGAGGGTGGTGGTAGGGATATTGCGGGGAAGGAATCACAGTGGTAACGGGAGGGAAAAAAGGAATGTGGGTCTAATACACAGGAGCTAGATACTAGCGCAGATAAAGCAGAAACTAACACATCACTGTAAAGCAATTATACTCCAATAAAGATGTTAAAAAAAAAAGATCAATAACGTTGTCTGTGGGAACTTCGGGAGGTCAAACCTCATAAACAGTTGCTGAGAATTTGTGCACACTTAAGTCCTGGGGAAGCAAAGAGAATTATTTTCTTTGAGGATGAATTGCAATATATAGAATATGCAGTGGTCAAGAGAATCATAGTCATATGTATAATTCCTTCCTTCTTAGGTGAATTCATTTAAATATTGGTCTAAATGTTCTATCCTTTTCTCACGAATTATCCACTGTAAATAGCTCAGATTAATGACTCAGTGTGTCCTTCTGCCGTGATACCTACGTCCACACAGTTTGTGCCTTTCTCCCCTGCTCCCTCTTCTCTAAATGCTTTATCTCTATGAGCCTCATCTGCGCACGAACACAGCAAAGTTACCTGTGAGCTATTCTTCTAGATTTCAAAACCCATTTCAGCGTCTCACTTTACAGAAGCCATCAAAAGCCTTCCTCACTCTGGGTTCATGAGATATTTCTCATTTTTCTCTGTAAACTTGGCTATGGAAGCACTTCCTTGCCCACTTCAAAAAGTGTCACAGATACTAATTTAAAAGTATACATGCAATCGTTTAAGTGAATTTAGTGATCAGAGGAGATCTGTTATTCACAGCATCTTACTCCTGATAGGCTCATTTATTTATAGATTCAAGCTACCGAATATCTATGTGAAAACTGAAGAAGAACTGAAGGAAAGCCATGTATCTTTGCCATTTGCATCCACCCTCAACAAATGACAACTTGAAAAATACGTTGCTAGGAGGGATCATTCATTTTTCCCTGAATCTTAGTTTCTAACCCTCTAGTCACTGAAAAATAAGCAACCTTATAGAAATGAAAGAATAAGAGCAGAAAATATGAGCTGCATCCTCCAAAGGACCTAATTTAACCTAGAAAACTCTAAGCCAGTGAAAAAGTCTCTCAGAAAGCAAAAAAAAAAAAAAAAAACAAGTTTTCTTAAAACTTATGTTTATTTATATGACGAATTGTTCCAAAAAATAAATTATTCATGTGGCTCACAGAAATATATACAATTTATAAAAACAAATAAATGAGGACATTAGAACAAGTAAGACTAATAAAAAGGCTATGTGGCTGGGAATAGTATCTTTCCTTAAAATACATGCCACAGGGACTCGTACTCTTGCTAAAAAGACGTTGAACATTCAGCTTTGAGCATTCTTAAGCCAGTTCACGGAAAAAAACACAAGCCATTTCACATTTCCAAAATCTCTTCCCCATCTAACTCTCTGGTATTGGAAAATGTTGTAAATTCTTTAAGCCTGAGAAACGATTACATTATATAAGATATTATACTTTGGGAGCAATTAACATTTAATTGAAGTGATACTAAATTATAAATAGTTTGTGTGTGTGTGTGTGTGTGTGTATCTATATGAATGTACATGTTGGGATAGAGTTTGGGGAACTGTTAAAGAAGGGAAACAAAGAAATAGGAGGTTACAAGCACAGCAGATGCACCTTACCTAGCCCCAAAAGCTTCCTCATGCTTCTTTGTGATTCCACCCTTCTCCATCCCCTCCCACTCCTACGCAAACACTGACTGGCCAGAAGCATTTTAAAATTCAATAGTGTAACATTGTTCTATAGATAACTCTAGGCTTGTGGCACTCAAGTTATCTCCAGCATCAATAGTCATGACCCCTCACATAACAAGAAACCATTTTGGGTATTTATTCTAACAAGGGAAGTAAATTCCTGGACAATCCACTAACTACTGTTTATAAAACACTGCCACTTTATAACTTTCTGAATTGAGTTTCCCAAATGGTGTGTTCTTAAAAAGCACAAAAGTGGTTTATATCTCAAAGTGAAGTCAACCATAACCATTAAGATCTTAATCCTAATAAACTGAATGCCTTACAATTTAGCTCCAATTTTTTTGTCTTTTTGGTACGCGGGCCTCTCACTGTTGTGGCCTCTCCCATTGCGGAGCACAGGCTCTGGACACGCAGGCTCAGCGGCCATGCCTTACGGGCCCAGCCGCCCTGCGGCATGTGGGATCTTCCTGGACCGGGGCACGAACCAGTGTCCCCTGCATCGGCATGTGGACTCTCAACCACTGCGCCACCAGGGAAGCCCCAATTTTTTGTCTTTTTAATTAAACCCAGACTGCTTAGTCAAAACAAAACGTGTAAATTCCAGTTTCACTACCTGTAAAGTGTGTGGCTTTTGGCAATTTATTCAGCCTTCCTGGGTTTCAATTTCTCCATCCACGAAGTAGGAATAAAAACATCTAGCCTGCAGTATTGCAGAGATTAAATAAACTAATATAGGTGAAAATACCAAACATAGCATTGAGTTCATGGTTACTCACTAAATGTCAATTCTCCTCCCTTTTTCTTCTTTCAAAGGAAAATCAGAGTAAAGTTGAAGGAAGAACATGGGTTTTGCAATTGAAGGATGAGAATAAGAGTCCGTCCCTTTCATGTACCAGTTTGAGACAAAATATGAGGCTCTCTAGGGTCCTCTGCGTCCTCTTCTCTAAAATAGGGACAATAGCCCGTCAGGATGGCTCCAGCAAAGAAGCGCAGCGAGAAGAAGAGGGCCGGTCCGCCGTCAAGGAGGTGGTGACCAGAGAATACACTGTCAACATTCACAAGCGCATCCCTGGAGTGCCTTTCAAGAAGCGTGCCCCTCGGGCGCTCAAAGAAATCCAGAAGTTTGCCAGGAAGGAAATGGGAACTCCAGATGTACGCGTTGACACCGGGCTCAACAAACCTGCTGCGCCAAAGGAATAAGGAATGTCCCATACCGTATCCGTGTGCGGTTGTCCAGAAAACGTAATGAAGATGAAGATTCACCAAACAAGCTCTATACGCTGCTTACCTATGTACCTGCCACCACTTTCAAAAATCTACAGACAGTTAATGTGGATGGGAACTAACTACTGATTGTTCAGTAAAGTTATAGAACGGCAAAAAATAAATAATAAATAAATGACAATAAAAATATTTAGGAATAATCACAGGCCAAGAGCGACCCAAGTCACTTCCATTCAAGGTATCTGGTATAACAAAATTAAAGAGATAGCAAATAGTGTTATATAAACACATGAAAATTTATTTGAATACTTATATTAACAATTACAAATGGGGGATAAAATTTTCCCCAACTTCATCAATCTACTTCAGAAGACAGTATCAAAAGTAAATTGTGTAAAAAGTCTAACTTAAAGAAATTTGTACTTGGAGACCTAAGGAGGTCAAAAAGCAGTATTTCAAAGAGCTGTGAATATCTTGTTATGAGGTGGGCATAACATAGGATGACTTGAGGATTCCTTTGAAAGTGAAAATAGGTATTAAAGAATAAAATTGTATAATTATTAAAGTATTTACTTTTTTATTTTTGACTAGTTCTACTATACCAGTGAACCTATAACCTTTCTTTCTTCCAAAACTATTTTGAAACATAGCATTATTTCTATGAGATAGTATCTATATATTACCAGAAAATAAGCACCAAAGCACAATGATTTTTCATTATATTTTCACATATTTGTCATGTATTTAGCCATATTTGTCTATTACACCAAGTTGCTGGTATTATTCTAAACAATATCTCTTTTGTATCTATATATTATTTAAATTTTTTCCATAAAATTGCCTGTAATTTTCCTCAACAATGTATTTTATGGTAAATAAATTTGAAATTGTGGGCATCTTCAATTAACTCTTTGCTATAGACCATGAAAAGTTTTCATTGAAAAGATACTCTGTAGTTGCTGAAATACCTTGTAGACATGACAAATTCTGCTATACAGAGGATATTCTCAATTCTATTTGTCCCCCAAATTTTGCTACATTGACAATATCTCAATTCTATATGTTGAAAAGTGTAAATATTTCAGTTCAAATACCTCATTGGTCCTCTCATTTTTCTTTATTCAGAGTAATTACCTTCAAAAATTTCTATAATATAAAAAATTTGTCATAAAAGGTATCTCTATAATTCTTTTCAGTGTTTTGTCAAATGTAGGTGCTGCAAAATCACAGATCTTTTCAACTGCATTCAGTTTCAGTACTGATAAATGTATCCAATTAAATATAGAAGCTTCATCAAAAAAGTCTTCCAAGTTGAAATATTTCAAAGGAAAATTCTTAAATCTAGCGCTTAGTTTGAGCTCTTATTGTTTAATTTTTCCCCTTGCTTGTCTAGTGATACATTTCAGTGTATTCTTGTCTTACAGTTTGGTTTACAATCCTCGCTATCCACTAAAATGAAGTTTTTGATACTCTGTTTATTAAATACTCTGATTAAATATTTTCAAGTGATTTCAAATAAAATGAAAAGAAAATATAAAAGCTTCATTCAGAAAAGAATAATAACTGTCAGACACTTAGATTGCTTACAAAGCATTCATTCAAAGGCTCAGACACTTTAAAATTATGACTGATGACAGTAAAAAGAAAAACCATGTATTGCCATGCCAAATGTTTTTTCTGTATTTAACAAACATCATGTAGTGTAACTACTGTAACTAATTCTTCATATATAAACATACTTGGTAACTTTGACCATTACAGCCTCTACAGTGATTGACAAAACGCACCATTTTGGGGGCACAAAAATGTACTATGCATTCACTACATCCAAGTCCAAGCACATTTCTGTTTTTGCTTTTTTTTTTTTTTTTTTTTTTTTTTTTTGCGGTACGCGGGCCTCTCACTGCTATGGCCTCTTCCGCTGCGCAGCACAGGCTCCGGATGCGCAGGCTCAACAGCCATGGCTCACAGGCCCAGCCGCTCCGCGGCATATGGGATCTTCCCGGACCAGGGCATGAACCCGTGTCCCCTGCATCGGCAGGCGGACTCTCAACCACTGCGCCACCAGGGAAGCCCCCAAGCACATTTCTTCCTTCTCCATACATTGTTTAATTTAATAAATATTGTCTTTACTATGACACTGTGCTCTACCAAAACCTACATTTGTCTTCTCATCACAAAACAAGTAACTTTATTTTTAATGATCCATTTAACTGAATTTACAATAACATTTAAAATAATATATGATTTACCTTCTATAAAACAAACTTTGGAAAGCTTTACTTATATCCATAAATTTGATGCAAAAACTCAAGTATTATTAAGATTAACTGATTTTCCATAGAAAACCCTGACGGTATTAATAGTTATGAAGCTCTTCTACTATTGAATCAATACATTAACTACTGTTGCTTCCTTTTTTTCTACATGTATAAGAAAACTCAAAATCAAAACTGAATAAAATTTTCAACAATAAAATAGAACTACTGACACATGCAAAAAACTTACTTAATTGCAAAAGCATTATGACAAGTGAAAGAAGACAGACACCTCCACCTTCCCCACCCCCCCACCCCCCGACACACACAAAAAATGCTACATACTGTATGATTTCATTAACCTTACAACCTAGAAAAGGCAAAACCACAGAGATGGAAAACAGATTAGTTGTCCTAGGGACTGGAAGGGCGGGGGAGGGTACTGACCTTGGGGAGAGGGGGGAGAGATACGGTTCCAAATCTTGATTGTGGTGGTGGTTTTATGACTGTACATATTTTGCAAAATTCATCGAATTATACACTTGTAAGGGGTGATTTTACTGCATGTAAATTATACCATTATAAACCTCACCAATGTAATAAATAACGATAATTTATTAAAATAAGAAAAATTTGGCACAAATTCTAAACCCAATGACTCTACAGTATAAGTGGCACAGATATGGATCTGTGGTCCCCAACAAAAATCCAATAATACACACATGCAAAAAGAAGAAAAAAATGACTATTACACACACACATTCTAAAATTCTAAATAAAACATTAACAAGTAAAATTCTAAGTGAAATACTAAGTAAAACATTAACAAGTAAAACCCAGTAACACGTCCAAGAAACCTTTAATGAAAGAATGCAAAGAGAGTTTATATTATAAAATCTGTCAAAAGAATCTATCATATTAATTAATTCAACAAGAAACATAGAATTATTTGAATAGATGATGAAAAGAATTGATAAAATTGCTTAATAAAATAGGAATACATGACAAAATCTCTTAATAATAAAATATTTATTTCTCAAACTAAAAACCAGAAAAATTCTTATTAGAAAAATGCTAAAATAATTCCCATTAAAGTCAGGAACAAGAAGGATATTCTTTATCATCACCATTTTTATAGTATTTATAACACTAGCCAAAACAACTAGACAATAGAAAAAAAAATTAAGGGGAGAGGGACTTCCCTGGTGGTGCAGTGGTTAAGAATCTGCCTGCCAATGAAGGGGGCACCGGTTCGAGCCCTGGTCCGGGAAGATCCCACACGCCACAGAGCAACTAAGCCCATGCACCACAACTACTGAGCCTGTGCTCTAGAGCCCGCGAGCCACAACTACTGAGCCACGTGCCACAACTACTGAAGCCCGTGTGCCTAGAGCCCGTGCTCCACAACAAGAGAAGCCACCACAATGAGAAGCCCGCGCAGCACAACCAAGAGTAGCCCCCGCTCACGGCAACTAGAGAAAGCCTGCGCACAGTAACAAAGATCCAATGCAGCCCCAAAAAAAAAATTAATAAAAAAAAACTAAGGGGACAAAAAGTAAGACTTGTGAAAATTGGAAACAAGAAAACAAACTTTTCATTATTTGACGGCAATATTGTTTGTTACCTTGAAACCTCAAAAAAAATTTGCAAAATTATTACAAAGAATAATAGAAACTCAGCAAGCTGGCTGGTTAGAAAAACAATAAAATTTAAGAATCAATAGCCTTCAAATAAATAAACATGACTGAATTAGAAAAACTAAACGATGGAAGAAAAGAATCCATTTTACATAACCGTTACAAAGATGAAATTACTAGGAATCAAATAAAGCAGAAATGTGCAAGAGCTTTATTGAGAATCCCAAAAAAGATGTGAAAGAAATACGTGGCAAATTTTTGGATATGAATTTTCAACGTTATAAAAATGTCATTTTCCTCCAGAAGATTCCATTAAAAATATCATCGGGGTTTTTTTCCACTAGATAATCTGATTCTTAAGTTCCTGTGGATTTCCAAATAAGTATGATTAGCCAAGTAAAATTCTGGGGGGGAAAATAGAATGGATTGAGACTTTTGATGCACATCATAAAACTTCTATAATTAAAACTGTGGAACTACACATAAAGAAAAAAATAGATGAATGTAATAGGATAGCAAGTCAAAATATAGAAAGAATTACATATAGAAATATGGAATATGATAAACCAGATGTTTCAAATCAGTGTAGAAAAGATGAATTATTGAAAAATATTGTTAGAAAATTGGATAGGAATCTAGGAAGGAAAAATTTGATCCCTACGTTGTTCTCAATAGATTAAATGACAGAACTTACTAATAGAGGAGAAAAAATTAATATACAAAATGAAACTATGGTAGAACACATAGGATGTATTTTTTAAATAATTTCAGAATAGAAAATACCTCTCTAAGTATGACACAAAACACAGAAATCATAAGAGGAAAATTGATTAATTCACTTACATAAAAATAAAAAATCCCACCAAAATTGGAGAAAACATATACATTAACACCACCAGTAAAGTATTCATTTTGTTATTCTGTAAAGAGCTCATAGATGTCAAAAAAAGAATGCCAACAATTTAATTAATAAAGGGCAATGAATATGAACAAATAATGCCCAGGAAAGGAAATTCAAATAGAACTTAAATATATTAAATAATGCTCAACTTCACTTACAGTAAAGAAAATGTATGTTAAAAATTATAATAGGAAGCCACTTGTTATCTATTAGTTCAAAAGCAATTCAAGAGATGGAAAAAAAGAATGAATACACTGAAATGCTAGGCAAATATTAGCTATTATTACTATCTTTCAAATAATTTTATAACGTTTATTCAAATCAAAAGTTACAATACAAAACAAAAGCTCCAGTCCCAAGACATTCATTCTCCTTCACAATTAATGGAATCACAGCAGAAACATTTATTTCTGTGTCGAGATAAAAAAATATGCCCCATTTAATCTTCTACATGATTCTCTCCATTGGAGGAATAGCCAGAATATCACACTTAAGGACAAGTCACTTCCTGTCAAAGTGGGTACTTGACAGTTTGATAACATCTGAACTTCTTACATGGATCATTTTTTCTAGACAATCAAAATATGGAAAGACTGAAAAGCACTCTGGTCTCAGTTCCCTCTAGTTCAATAACTAGAGTAAGAAACTGGTTGGACTCACAGGTACAATAAGGAAATCTGTCCAAAAGACTTATTAGAACAAAAAAGAAAAACATGAAAAAAGAAAAGAGCTTTAAACTAGATTTGAGAGTTGGAGAGCTAGGTACCCTTATTTCTGACTGTAAGTTCATTGTAGAGTAAAGGTAAATGATTGCTGTTAAAAGTGCCTGACACTGGAGAATATATTTCTCCCAATAAAAGCAGACTCAAAACAGGTAGAAGAATTTCCTCTGTAAAACACTAACAGGTAAAAATACAAAATGATGTCACTATAACAGCCATGAGAATTAGAATATCTTCTATGGAAAGATTAGCCTGACAACAAAAATATCACAAGGAAGTTCTAAAGTCAGCAAATTCTAAGCACCAAAATCTCAAAGAAAATGGGTTTCTTTATTTTTTTAAAAAATGGACGGTAGATTTTCTTTGATGAGCAAAACTGCTTTGCACAGTAAGTGCACTTAGTAGTTCCAGATATAAGTCTTAAATACCAATCTAAACACATTCTTAAGTGACGAGTACTTAAAGCATAGTATATCAAAAGAGAAAAAAAAAAAAGCAGCATATGAACTAGAAAGGGCTAAAATCTTTAAAGCAGAAATCCCTTTTTGCAAGAGTTAGAAACGAGAAATGATATCACAGATTGCCCCAGTCTGTTTATACTTACTATTAAAAAACCACATTTTAGAGGCAGTGTGATATAGTAGCAAAATCACAGGCTATAGTAGAAAAATCACAGGCTACTGTGATAACATTAGAAAAGTTCTGAGCTTGAGTCCTGTCATCTGGAACAGAAAGGGGACTGCCTGCCTTCTTGCTGTGTTGGGTTGTGTAGGAACAGATAAAGCACCAGCACAGCACACAGCATGCAGGCAGACATGCCCTGAATGGTAGTCACTATTATCATTAGAGTTTTATAAAATAAATTAGTACTTCAACCATGTGAAAATGAGGGGCTAGAAGCCAGTCTAGAATTATGTCTCAAAACTAAATTTAACCACATAGTACTGTATAAAAGGAGTACCAGTTACTACTGAAGGGAAATAAAGACAATTAATATACAGACCTGGACTTTAAGAAATATGAAATTCTTCTACCCCAAAAAACATTTATTGAGCAAAGACTTTCTTCCAAGTATAAGTCCAAGTGAGGAAGACTTGAAGGAGTTGATGGCTGAGTGTTGAAATCCGAAAGCAGATCATTAGAGCACACAGAGGAGCTGACTGGAGGGATGGGATGGGCAAGGTAACATGGCAGCAGAGAGGAAATGTCACCTGGCTCTACTTGGAGCCTCACAGAAAGAGTTTGGACAGAAGGGGACCTTCAGGATGGGTACCATGCAGAGGCCCAGGATGAGCAAGCAGGGTGTTTGGGGTGAGTATGTCTGCAGCCTCAGGAGGCAGTGGCTGGAAAAGATGCTGCCAAATCATCTTGGGGTTAGATGACCCAAAGGGCTTTGGACATCCTCCAAGAGGTAGCAGGGAACCGGTGGGTAGTTACATGATTAAATGATGATAGCGCTTTTAAGGAAAATCACTCTGGGGACAATGCAGACTGAAGGGGGCGCAAGCGGGTCGGATAAGAGCTTATGGCCATGGGAGTCTAGACAGAGTAAGGTTGCAATTGTGTCGCTAAGAAACAGGATCCAAACTAAAGTAAAAGCAAGGAAGAGGGAGATGAGAAGCCAAACTAGGGCATTTCTAAGTGAAATCTCAAAGACCAGATAACCAATCTGACGCATGCGCAGTCGAGGCCGACTCAGATTTCTAGCCTGAAGAAATGGGTGGGTGGTGATGCCAATTATGAGGCCAGAGAAGAAATAGGCTTCATGGGCTAGAAAAGATTATTAGTTCATTTGGGGACATGTGAATTTTGAAGGGCTTGAGGGAGATGGATAGTTGTACTAACAGCTAAAAAGGAAAGCAAAATTTATCTTCCAGGGAATTTATAAGCCAAGAACTATGTTTGACTGTTTAAATTATTGAGAAAACTCTTCAACCACTTCAGTTGCTAAGTATGAACTATAACACAGGTAAAGTTGAAGTCTCATCATTTTTGTTTGTAGGCTCTGCTAAACCAAAATGGATTTAAAAACTTAGTGTTTAGACTGTATCAGCAAATATGTATGGCCCGGGTGAACGGACTATCTCTGCAGATGTTGCAGTTCTGTACCTCTGTCTGTTGGCATTTCTCCAGTGGCTTCACGGGGATGGAATTCTAGCACACCCTCAATTCTTTTTCTTCTCCACAGGAGTCATTCTACAGTACAACACAGGGGTGAGCAGCCCTGGAGGAGAACAGCACTCACCTTGTGGTCAGAAATCAATCTTTCCCTTTCCTAAGAGAAAGTTAGCTTCCTAGGCAGAGCTGACATCCATAAGCAAATGAAGAACACGCAATTCCGCTGCGTAATAGGGGACCCTTGTTCAAGTGTAAAGCCTTTATTAGGACAGATAGTAAGAAGTGTCTTGGTGATTTGGTATGCACACCTGGAAACACTGCAAGAGGTAATACTTCTACATGGATAACTGAATCACTTTGCTGTACACCTGAAACTAAATAGCATTGTTAGGGCTTCCCTGGTGGCGCAGTGGTTGAGAGTCCGCCTGCCGATGTGGGGGACGCGGGTTCGTGCCCCAGTCCGGGAAGATCCCACATGCCGCGGAGCGGCTGGGCCCGTGAGCCATGGCCGCTGAGCCTGCGCGCCCGGAGCCTGTGCTCTGCAGCAGGAGAGGCCACAACAGTGAGAGGCCCGCGTACCGCACAAAAAGAAAAAAAAAAAATAGCATTTTTAATTAGCTATATTCCAATATAAAATAAATGTTTTAAGAAAATAGTTAATTAAAAGCATCTAGACATAGGGGCCAGATACACACACACACACAGTACAATAATATCTTGCTTTTTCAGTGGCAAGACCAAGCCAATGTAGCTGTTTCCCATTGAGATCCATGGGCTTGAGGGACTCTCAGCTTTGTCCAGAGAGCCCAAGCTGAAATTCAGACACTCATATTGTAAACCTTAATGGGTAGAAGCTGAAAAAATGGTAAAAACTCTTGTGAAAGCTGCAAGTAATTTCTAGCTAGAAAGAATGAACACTTTAGGAGGGAAGGGAGAAGGGGCAATATAGGGGTCGGGGATTAAGAGGTACAACTATTAGGTATAAAATAAGCTACAAGGATATATTGTACAACATGGGGAATACAGCCAATATTTTATAATAACTATAAATGGAATACGACCTTTAAAATTTGTGAATCACTCTATTGTACACCTGTAACATATAATATTGTATGTCACCTATACTTCAATTAAAAAAAAGAAAAAAAGAAAAAGAAATATCTTCAGTTTCAAGGTTGACATTTCTCCCATATCATGCATCAGCCTGTGCAACATGGGAAGGTTGAGAGCTTTCACACCAGGCATACAGGACAACACATTTCTCTTACCGAGACATGGGTGTACCACCTCCGATGGCTTATTATGACAAAGCACCCTGGTTTCAAAGATGTTCCTCGTCTGGCCTTATTGACTTTCCATTGTCCTGTTGCCTCTACACTGCCCCCTTCACGTCTTCTAAGATACTTGGTATTCTCCTTAAAGGCCCCCCTTTCCAGCTCAATGACACGTGCTGCACAAATTGACCAAGTAAATGGAATACTGTTTTTTGCCCTTATCATATATGAGCCAATCATTCCCACCCAGAAGTCATTTACTATATGACTCCCGCCAGCTCATTCCCCCCCACAAGGAAATTATTCCTCCCTCATCTAAATGTACAGAGTCCTTCACCCTGAACAGTCGCATCCGCTTCCAACCCATGTGATGGTGATTTGTGCATACATTTATTGTCCTCTTTGAGAGAAGGACAAGCAGGATTTATCCCAAAGATCCTAGCATAATGGCTTTGTATATAGTCAGCATGGATTAAATAGCATGGAAGAAATGTTTGATTGTTTGACTAAAGCAAAGATTTCCTAAGAGAGACTGTGCCCTCCCAGAGTGTGTTGGATCTGGTCTACAGGCAACACCAAATGCCAGAGCCTAGAAAAAATTGTGGGTATAACTTCCATTCTTAACATGTTAGCTATCTATCTTCCTCTATATGATGATGTCAAAACAAAATTATCTGGGGGGCTTCCCTGGTGGCGCAGTGGTTGAGAGCCCGCCTGCTGATGCAGGGGACACGGGTTCGTGCCCCGGTCCGGGAAGATCCCACATGCCGCGGAGCGGCTGGGCCCGTGGGCCATGGCCGCTGAGCCTGCGCGTCTGGAGACTGTGCTCCGCAACGGGAGAGGCCACAACAGTGAGAGGCCCGCGTACCACACACACACAAAAAAAATTATCTGGTATTTTTAAAGACTACATAATAAAATTTTTCTTCTTATTTGTATATCTCACTCATCCAAAGAAATGCATTTCTGGTAAATACCTAAATCCAAATTATTGTAAATCAAACACTCTGTTCATTGCAGGGAAGTTTTGAGAACCCATGCAATAAGTCCTTTTTAAGATAAAGAATTCATCTCCAAAGTCAAAAGAATGAAAATAAATAATTCCCTTTCCTCATTCCTCTTCTCTATTCTCTCCTCCCTCTCCCTCTCTTGTTCTTTCTTTTTTTCTATTTTTTTTAGTAAACTTGGAATATAGTTTACATAAAGAAAGTTATTTAATTTAACTCAGTCAACCTCAATACAAGAGTGCTTAATGGGGAGTTTCTTAAAATCTGAAACATGGTTAGAAGCATAAGAAAAAGATGGAAAACATACTGTTTCAAAACAGTCCACATACGAAGCCAGTAACAGAACTGGTTAATAAAGTGGAAGCAGCTCAGTCACCTTAGAATACAAGGACCTGTCTTGCGTCCTTTGCAGATGCCACATTTGTGGTTCACCCGCCAGTGCAGATTTTGTGGTTCGCCCGCCAGTGCAGATTAAGATACCCGTACACAGACCAACAGACCCCATGTAACCTTCCTTATCTGGAAAGAGGAAGCACCCTGTCAAGAGACTGGGATTAATATTCTGAAAATATCCCTATGTCGCCCACGTTACTTGTAGATCAGAGAATGAAGAACCTGATTAACACAGCTGACTAACGTGGCTAGGCTAGGTTGACTCATATGCCATCACCAAATATAAAGAAACACCCTCCCACCAGTGAGTTGGGCCTTACATTCACCAAGACTGCAGATGCAAGCTCAGCAGAGTTTACGTGCGTACAGAATTACATAGAGCATGCTCAATAAATCTGCTTCACAGAAGAACAGACGTGAGAACGTTAGGCTTCGTATAATAGTACAGCAATGGGACAGCACCGGTAGCAGATCGAATTCTAAACTGGCTCCCGAGATTCCTAACCCCTTGTGTAAACACTCCATCTAGTCCCTTTCCCTTGAGTTTGGACAGGTCATATGATTTTAGAAGGGATTTTACAGATGTAATTAAGATCCATAATCGGTCAACTTTGAGTCAAAAGGGAGATTATTCTGGGTAGGCCTGACCAAGGTGAGCTTCTAAACGACAGGCATTCCTGCTGTTCTTTTTTTATTCTTTTTTTCAATTTTTATTGGAGTACAGTTGATTTACAATGTTGTGTTAGTTTTAGGTGTACAGCAAAGTGAGTCAGTTATACATATACATATGTATATGTATAACTTTTTTAATATTCTTTTCCCATACAGGCCATTACAGGGTATTGAGTAGAATTCCCTGTGGTATACAGTAGGTCCTTATTGCTTACCTATTTTATATATAGTACTGTGTCAATCCCAATCTCTCAGTTTATCCCTCCTCTCCCCTTTACCCCAGTCACCATAAGTTTGTTTTCTACATCTGTGAGTCTATTTCTGTTTTGTACAGAAGTTCATTTGTACCCTTTTTGCAGATTCCACATATAAGTGATATCATACTATATTTGTCCTTCTCTGTCTGACTGACTTCACTTAGTATGATCATCTCTTGGTCCACCCATGTTGCTGCAAACGGCATTACTTCATTCCTTTTTATGGCTGAGTCATTGTGAAGAAGTAAGCTGTTCTGTTGTAATAGGGCCTGGGGAAGAGGCCATGTGTCAGGAGGCGGAAGGAAGCCTCCAGTTGCTGAGAAAAACCACAAGGAACTAAATTCTGCCAGCAGCCACGAGAGCTCGGAGGGGGCCTCGAGCCTCAGCTGACAACTTGGTTTCAGCCTTGTAGTCTCCGGAAGCCCTGAGCACAGGACCCAGCTGGTCTTTGCCTGGATGTCTGGCCTACGGAAAATGTGAGATGATAAGCCACTGAATGCGTGGTAATTCACTACCCGGAAATAGAAAACTGACGTGGGAACTGTCTCTCTAAACACACAGAATGGGAATAAGAGACCACTCGTGGCATGCAAAAAATACCAACGAGTCTTTACGAACTCCCATTTGTGGGGAGATATCTATGGAGTGCTAGGTATTTCTTTGAATGTTTTCATGTAACAGCCTTTTACAGACAGACCCATACATAATGGAGCTCAATCTTTTTTATTGGCTAAATGCCTCTGATGATATTCTTCTAACTACAGCCCAGCAAAGACTTAGGAAGTTCCCACTGTCCCCTTCCTTATTGTGTCCCTTTGCTACAGCATTGGGTACATTACTCTTCTCTCTATGCTTCTGAAGTTAAGAGATCTATGTACCTTGATGAAAGTATAAAGGGGAAAAGAAACTCCATTGAGTTTCCTCTGGAAAGGAAGCGTTTCAATTTAACAAATTTCCTTGGACCATTTTGAACAGGAGTACATAAAACATATGCAAATACAAAATGAATGTCTAAACCACCATTATTTCTGAATACTTTGAATGGAATCTCCTTGATAGAGTCTACTGGGCTACAAACTTCCTTTAGAGCTTAGATCTTGTCTCACTAACCCCAAAGAGAAAGGATTGTTCTGGCCAAATTTTGATGTGACTGGAAAATGTAGGCTAATGCACCATTTTGTTGGAAAATGGACACTTCCCTTTGAAAGTTTTATATCCTCAAAGAAATGTGTTTTTCTCAAATGGTACTCTGTGGCAAATACTTGTACTGAAAAACTATTTTTTAAAATATGTACTTATGTGTTCTGTTATTATCATTTCCCTTTGTCCAGATTAATATTAATGTACTTAAAGCAAAAGCCTACGCAGAAGAGATTTTTTTAAGTACATTAAATGTGTAAAAAAAAAAGAACGATGTAAAAATAAACTATATACATGTCATAATGTTAATATTGTGTGTGTGTGTGTGTGTGTGTGTGTGTGTGTTTAAGTGTTTCAAGTGAGAAGCATGGATATATGCAATGAGTCAAAGAATTTCATTGGAGTTACTTTTTTCCCCTAAATGGGCTACACATATTCAATATTGGCAAGCTTCTTAGTTTTTCTAAGTCTCATTTACATTCAGTTAAACATAAATCAGGAGAACATATTTCAAGAGTAAATATATGTCAGGGTAGTTTATGTGAAAAGATTTATATTTTCCAATAGTTTTTAAAAATTATATTGAATATGAGAAAAAAGTTTCAATTAATGGTCCACTATTGACTTTCAATCCTGACCAACAGCTCACTTCTTAAATATTAAAAAGAAAAAATATCCTATTACGTTCAATAATAAAGTGTCACTAGGTGATAAAATATATTATTAACTTATTTTTTGTTGCCCTGTGATGATAATAACTCAACTGATAAATCAGTAAGATTATGTTATAGGCGTTTCTTGTCATATATTTAATTTTTCCTGGGAGAAATTTTACATGATGTTTTAAGATTTATTATTTTCCATTACAATATTAGATCAATAAAGATAATAATAATATTTCATGGTGGTTAAGTTAGCAAGGTGGTTTTCTAGGGTTATTGTTTGCTCTCTTAGTTTTTCAATGATATTTTCCAAAATAAAACAAAATAAGAAACTAACATGACTATAAAATATACCTAACAAGGCAGAAAATGTACCAAGTAAACACATTACATTTTGAGTATAATAACATTAGGCACTCTCCAGTATAATTTTTATTTGGGCGAGTGGCAATTTTGCTAATTTAAAACTTTCAAATGGTTTTATCTTGCACAAGAAAATAAATGACTGCTATAAGAAAAATCAAGAGAAAGAAGGATGATCATAGGAAAAGTGTTTCAGGGATAGTAATTATACTTAATAAGTGTCAACACATACAAGATAGAAAAAGATAAACTAAATATTTAGCAGGCAAACTGATATGCCATGATGTTAGCAAAATTTGTGGCTTAAATTTGCTTCATGTATTTTTT
Source organism: Stenella coeruleoalba (assembly GCF_951394435.1). Taxonomy (NCBI): domain Eukaryota; kingdom Metazoa; phylum Chordata; class Mammalia; order Artiodactyla; family Delphinidae; genus Stenella; species Stenella coeruleoalba. The sequence goes on from NC_137150.1 coordinate 7,738,874, forward strand.
TAAGTTTCAGATTATTCAAGTCATCTTGCAATTCAAATGAAAAGCAAATAAGAGGATACAGTCCTCTTTCCTTGAGTGGGGTTTATTGGGATGAGGGGTATCTTTAAAAGTTCTCAACAAAATTTTGCTAAAGTAAATCTTTATGTCACTCATTACTTTGAAATTTGCTTCACTTATTTTCAGATTGATTTCATACAAAGTGGTTCCCTCCAGGAATCCCACAGACCCTTGGAGAACAGACCAAGCATGCTCTCCAACAGTTTTAGTTTTACTAATATTCTAAATGCTGGTTATGTGATGATGGTCTTCCCAAACAACAATTTAAAACGTCTAACCTTCTATTTTATTCACATTAATGTGTAGTTAAAATAGAAAAAGAGCTATTCACTAGTACACCATTCCTTCTCTACATGCCTTCTGTCTATCAAATATTATAGTGAAAGAGGCATAAGTGTCCTCACACAGATGATTCAAAGCCCCTCTCATTAGCAACTGGTACTTAAATATATCCCTGCAGTAATTCCCAGGGCTATGCTGGGAACACACTACGTTCCATTCAACTTTAAATAACAATGAGATAAGCAACTACCACTTACCAGTTAGCTCATTTTCAATACATGCACTTGTGATCAATATTGAAAGTCTTTTGGGTTTAAATTTGCAACTTCTAGAACAAACATCCACTAGAAATTGATCAGTTCCTAAGGTAACAAATAGTAGTAACCACAGTCATGCATGAAGATAGCAGTGGTGATTTTGTGTAGTGGTTGGGTGGTGGGTATGATGTCACTGGCAGGGATTTGAAATTTTATTATATTTTTCTATTATTATCTAAGGAAGACAGATAAATAATAGCATTGCACTTCACTCATACTGTCTGACACATCTAGATCATAAAAGGGGAAGGAAAGGCTCACCACCTACCCTGAGTAGTCTAGAGGTTGAAAATAAAAATTGAATAAAATCCAGTAAATAGTTCATTTCTCCCTCATATAAACTTTTCCAACTACTCCTGAAGCGCGAGAGTCCAGGATTTACTTCCCATTGTAGTAAGACTGTGTATCCAGATGACTGGAGTGAAAATAGAGTTAGATGTGCTCTCTCACATCAGCTCCAAGAAATATGCCATCATCCTAAAAAACAATGATGCCTGAATCCCTACTAGCCTTTAGAACAAATGAGTTTCTACAAGTCTTGTGTAACAGGCAGAAAAGGAAAGATAGCACGCAGAAGCAACATAAGCTAGGAGGAAGGTGTGGATATTCATAGTGAAACCAATTGATAGCTTTTGCTGGGGGTGAAAGTACAGACTCCTCATTACAGGGGAAACCAACCGGTCAAGAAGAGGGGAGTTTGAGAAGCCTGGGAATGAACGGGGACCTGGCCGTGGTCCTGAAAGAGAACAACTTGCAGACGTTTCCCAACAGTCTCCAAGAATCCACACACCATATCTTTGCTTTTAAACAGAAGCTTAAACAAGCTAAGCGTCCAATAATATTCACCCTCAAAAAAATTATGTTGAAACTTCCTCTTATGATCAGATCAACCTTTATAACGCCCGGCTTCTCCTTCTCCAACAGTCTCTCCTCGAGTGTTAGGATAATTTCAGATTGAAAGGTATGCTACCTTTCAATGCCTGAGAAGCAGGAATCGGGATTCTGACAAACTCATAACGTTTAGAATTCTACGGGAAGCTTACACTTGGCAATCTTGATTCTAGTTGCATTTCTTAAACTCAGATGGGATCATGCCTATCCAAAAGACCTCACAGAATGAGGCTCCATAGACGAAGAACATTCTAAACTCTCCCTATAATTTACGGAGCCTTGAAACTCTAGAAGGACAGATTGGCAATTCACCAATATGGACAATTTTCATTTTCACTTCATAAAATTAATAAAAACCGAGGAATTACGGGTCCCACAGTGAACACGGGTGTCGGTCTTTCTTCAGGTTCTTTTCCAGACTTTACAAACCTAAGAGTCAAGGGGGCCAACTACACCGAAGTGTTAATACTACACCGAACCACGAGAGGAAGAAAATTCTCCGCACAAAAGACACCTCGGCAGGAACATAAGGAAACAAAATCCACTGGTGCAAAAAGGAGGGTGGGAACGAAAGTAATTTATAGGAGAAAAATCATTCAAAAAAAAAAAAAAACCCATACAACTCATCGAAGTGCAAGACTTACGTGTTCCGTCAAAACGGGTGGCGATGGTGTCGAGGAAGGTGTTCTGGGGCGCCAGTAATCCTTTCATAACCGGCATTTTTCCAGCGTGGTGTGAAATTCTCCATCAAACTTTGTCCAGAAGGATGGTTCGAGAGGAAAGTGCCAAGAAGGGAGAAGGGGAGCGTGATGACGGCAGGGGAGGGGGGCCCGGCGCAGTGATGGGGCCGCTCGAGAGAAGGGGGAGGATGGAAGGAGCGAAGGAGCTGGTTCCAGCCGCCGCGGCTCCGGCAGGAGCAGCCCAGAGAGTGCTCGCGGAGCCCGCCCCGCACCTCCAGGCTCAGCCGGGCGCAGGCTCCCTCTCCCGCCCCCTCCACCTCCGCCAGCTCCGAGAACCCCCACCGTCCCTCCGCGGGCGGCAGAGCCCGCCAGGAGCCGCCACGCAGCCCGCCCGCCCGGGAAGAACCCGCGGTGGCCCGGGGCGCCGCAACCTGACCTCAGGCGCTGGGGTCGCGGAGGGCGGCGCTCGAGGCTGGGCGAGGCTCGGAGTCGCGGAGCCTGCCCATCTCCCAGGGGCGCCGGGAAACGCGAGCAAGCACGACTCCCACCCCCCGGGAGCCGCTGAACAAAGACCCCTTTGTTCCCGCTCTGTCCCTCTCCCGGGGAGACCAGAGTCCCGTGGGTGTGGTATTGGAGAAGGGGAGGAGACAGGTCGGGCAGGTACCCGGCCGCCCAGAACTTGGGAGCGGGGACGTCCCCCTGCGGTGTCCGCGAGAGCTGAGGTAGCCAGGCGTCCCCGGGGGAGGTGGCCCCCTTCCGGCGCAGCTGCCTAGGCGAAGTGCCCGCGACCCGAGCAAGGCAGCCTGGAGTGAGTTGCAAGGCCCCCTCCCCAGTCCCCTGGGTCTTTCAACCGGGAAACTGATGCAAAGCGCCGGGGTCTTCCCACCTTCCCATCCTGGGCTCCGGAAGGGGTGTTTCAGTCCCCCTCCCCAAATTACCATTAGTCTCCCCAAGCCATTCTAAACTAAAAGAATATAACAAAATAATAGCTTTTTATAGGGATAATAAATGGTTTCCCACTCTGTGGTGAAATGTGAACAAAACCTTTCTAGAAAAGTTTGCTGTTGCTATTGGTTTGAAAAATACAATGTCAAGTACAACCCGTAAGGCTGCTTCATAAATATAGTTGCAGCACAAAAGAGCCTCGCCTGCCCTTCATCTCCTTCCCCGACCAGCACCTCCAGGTAGAAAGCCTGGCGAGTCCCCGGCACGGCCAGCATCTGGGAAAACGAAAGTGGTCCCTCCCGGTCCCGCCCCCCTTGCTGGCGCGGGGACTCCCTCCCGGGAAAGCCTTGCCCAAGCCCGGGGAGCAGCGCCGCTGGGAGTGCAGGACCCCCGGAGCCGGGAATCTACAGAAAACCTGGAAGGGAAGAGGATGTAGGAGGAAAGTTGAGAGCCCGGGGTGGAAAAACAAACGTCGGCCCAGGTGCCAGTGCACCCGGAAGGAGAGAAGGGGGTGAAGCGAACAGGTGAGAGCGCCGCAGCCAGGGCAGCCGGGTCCGCGCCGCCGGGAAGCTCGGGCGCCTGGCGGGAGGCGAGAGCGCCCGCCCCTCACTACTGCGGGGAAGGAGGCTCCTTGTTTGGATTCTCCCGGCTGGTGGGGCTTCTGGGGGACCCTGAGGGTGTCGTCACGGCAGCCCAGGGCTCCCGAAGAGCGGGGGGTGTCGAGGGGGAGGGACGCATCTCTCTCTCCCCGCCCCCGGTCCCCCTTCCTCGTGATGCACTTCCTGCGGCCGAGGATTCCCTTTGTGTTGAAATTCAAGAAGATCCGGCCGCAGCGCGCAGCCAGCTGGGCGGGGGAGCGCCCGGCAGGGGAGGGGATTCCTGAGTGGGCGGCGCGGTGCTACAGAGGCCGGCAGGGGGTGTGGGGTCTCCGGGCCCGTGGCACTCAGCGCCTGGACCCCGGACACCCCTGACCTCTCCCCCATCCTTCTGTCCGGAGTCGGCAGCGCTTGGCAGAAACCGAGCTCACGTGGGTGGTGTCCCCCCAGCGGCGCACCCAGCCAACTGCGGGTGGCTCCGTGGGTCCCCGCTCCAGCAGAGCGGGGGAGAGAAAGATGAGGGAGTCCCTGCTGTTTGGGCGTTGCATCGGGTTCTAGAAAACCCAGACTGCTGCTGTCAGTTTAAAAGCCGGAAAAACGCCTCCTTTGAAGTGGCTTGAAGTTCATATGAAATATATGAAGTGTAAACCACGTCTCCGGTTCATAAAATTTGCGCTTTAGGGGTGTGTGTGTGTGTGTGTGTGTGTGTGTGTGTGTGTGTGTAAAAGCTGTTTTGTCGTGGGCTTGAGCTATATTGCCAAATGCATGAAATCACTTGCAAGAAAGGAGAGACAGGAGGAGCTTAAGAATGGCAACCCCAAAGAAAGCTTAGGTTTTATGGCAAAAGACAGTAGCTGTCATAGTCTCTCCTCCAGCACATACTGTCAGGCATGACAAGACTCCTGCCCTAAATGCATGTTCAAGGCCGGGATCCTCTTGGATCCTATTGGTATGTAATAAGTGGATCTCTTACATGCTTTCCCCACCAAGAACAAATCTTTCTTACTGAAGAGTCATCAGCACTCAGGTCGTTGGGTCCAAGCCAACTCTAAGGTCTGGCCCAATCAAGGACCTAAAGCTCTTCCTAAGTGTGTGACGTGGGTGAGGCCAAACTGTGACGTTAAAACATGCCCTTGATGAGAGGTTAAGCACACCAAGTCCCCTTAAACATACTTCAGCACCTTGAAATCAAAGAGGCTCAAGAAAGAGGCACAATGAGAAGTGGGAATTTCATTATCTGTCCCAAATCTCATTTCCTTTCCTTAAAGGAAATGTTCCCACTGTCCCCAGTAATTGGCAAAAAGAAACCCAGCTCATTTCATGGAATACCCTTCCATCCTGTAGAAACATGACCTTTCTCTACGACCCCAGTAAGGCAACACTATGAGAACACAGGATAACCACACAATCCACTAAACCCAAGGCTCCTTTGAAGAGACTCGTGTTCACAGAAGAGGAGATCATTCTTTGACGCTGAAATGTAAGAGAAGACACAAAATCCCTAAACTCAAACCAAGGTACTCAATATTATGTACTATAGACGGCCTCTCTAGGTAAAACCAATCTAGGCAAATGTCACTGATTTACCATGTAACAAACCACCCTAAAACCCACAATAATAATATTTTGTTTTGCTCTTAGATCTGCCGTTTGGGCAGGGCTCACTGGGACAGCTCATTTCTGAGTCACTTCCAATATGGCTCACTGACACAGGTGGTAATTTGGTGCTGACAGTCAGCCGGGAATTCAACCAGGGCTGGGGCTTTGGGGCTTCAGTTCTTCTTCATATGAACCTCTCCAGGCTTCCTTTGGGCATGGTGACTGGGTTTCAAGAGTGAGTATCCCAAGAGATAGGAATTAGGAGCTACCAGTTTCTTAACGCCTGGTCTAGAAACTGATAGAACAAAACAGACACAGAGCCCAGATTCATTAGAAGGGAACATAAGTCCACATGTTAAAATCTCCACATCAATTTGTTAATTTCAAGTTTCAAAGGAGGTTGCCTTATAATAGTATCCCAAAATTTGATTTAAGAATCTGTTTTCACCTATTCTATGTATTTCCATAAGAGTTTAGGACTTATGGGTACAATATCTGGTCTCAACTTGACAAATCTTTACAGCGAAAATGTAAGACACAAGTGAAAAACATACATGAAAATCACTTGAGAACTAAAGCCACGTATAAATGGCAATTGTTATTGTTTCCTTTAATGTTGATTCTTCCCTGTTGGGGGAGGTCATGGAGAGGGCTTGACCCCTGGTTTACTTGCAAGCTGGACCCGGGCAATCCCAGTCCCTCTCCACACACACAGCCGGAGCTGTTTTCAGGGACCCAGCCTTGACAGAACAATGTGGTGTTGAAACCACTGGGACTGAACATCATTAAGGCTTCTGTATAAATGTTCAAGGTTCTGGTGGGCGGTGTGAAGTTCTATTGTTTTGCAGCTGCTCAAGACAAGCCTCATATGTAACTTCTCTTGCCTATTACACCTGCCATCTACCCATCTGGAGAGGTCTGCCTCTTTCTTTGGTCTCTCCCTGCACTCTGTGTTTGGGGCCAGTTTCAGATTTCACCCCAGGAGCTCCTGAGGTTTTGAACCAACGCCTCCCCTACACTGCATGCTGTTTTTTCAGTCTGGATGAGACTGAAAGGGGCTTTAGAAATCCCTATACCTGTTTGATGGTTTTAGGTCTTCACGTCCATTTTCTACCTATAGCATTCACGAATACCATGGCACAAACGAATGCTTCTTATATGTTCATGCGTTTGACTATAGGCTTTGAAAATATTCATAAACCTTTTTCTGGCAACAAGAATTTTAGCCCTCCAGAGAAGTAACTATTTTAATTAATAGGCTGATACAAAAGAACATCTACTCCAAGTGTCCTAGATTTGTCTCTACCACTTATCCCCTTTGTAACTTTGATGTGACCTTGGGCAAATCATTTAATCTTTGTGACTTCCCATTTCCTCACCTGTAAAACAAGGATGATACTTTCCCTACCTACTTCCAGTAGAAGAAAATATTTGTGCAAAATCTTTGAAACCTGTAACAAGCAGCATATGTTATAAGGGATTATTATAATCATCTATTTCTCCTTTTTTTGATATTCTAACACACTTAATTCAATTCTTTGTACACAATAAATATTGTTGACTGACTGTTGTAATGTGTGGTCTTATTAACTAAGAACATGTTCATGCGTAATAACCTGTCACAACCCTTGGCTTCTGAGCTTTTCCTTCTAAATATAAATGGTTCTAGAAGCTCAGAAGGAAAATCAGGGCTTTTGAATTGTCTTCTCTATTATCCAGCCAACCTGGATTCTGGTAGTATGGTCACTGCCTTCTATTTCTCAAATACTCTCAATGTGTGTAGAAACTGGAATACTCTGAAAAAATCTCCAAAGCTATAATCACAGTCAGGATAACCTAGATTATATATCAATGAAAATATAAAATCTCAGTGTCTTATGACATCACTGCTACTTCTCGCTCCTTCTACACATCTGAGTTACCACGCGTCTCTGCTTATTATCAGAGTCCAGACTGATGGAAGCTTTGCTCAAAATATGTCTTCCTTAATGGGAAAAAGATAATCTGACAGAAGATGCCGTGTTTTAAAACTTCCCCTGGCAATTTATGGCCAAAATAAGTCACGTGGCTTTCTAATTTTAAAGGGGTGATGAAATACAATTTGTTTCCTGCCTGGATCTTAATTTAATTTCGAAAGGGGACTGAGAGACAACAGGGAGAGATCAATGCATTGAAAAGAAAGTTTAAGGTTACTGACAGTTCCCGGCAGGAACACCAGGTTTCGTCAGAAGTGCAGAGAGGGCTTCACTCTTTATTGGGGTGCCACAGCCTTTACTGGGGTTTCTGTGGGGAAGGCAAGGCAGGGCAGAGGGAACAGTTTGGGACTGGCTAGTTTGAATAATTCTGGGGGGCTTTAGCTTTGGTTTTAGTTACCTGGTACCTGGCCCCGGGATGATTTAGAACAGGGGAAATGTTGGCTTAGTGTGTGAGATTTAGATAAGGAGGAGGTTAAGGGCATAAACTTGGGATGGGTTGGTTTTCATAGGAAAGGCGTACTCATAGGTAAGTTGTCATTATCTTTAGGAATTAGCTAGCCCTGGGAAGGGCAGTCTTCCCCCAGGGTCTGTAAGGCCCCCAAGTGTCAGAGCATCAGGAATACAGAAAGTAAGAAAATATGGTTCATATTACTGGCCTTGTGATGAATGGATGCCAAATAGACAAATACAGACTCTAAGAAAACACAGAACATGGTCTTTGAAGAAAAGGAGCTCTAGAATATTCGAGAACAGATATTTCGTGGCCATGAAGTGTGCCACTAGGGTCTCCTCTTTAGAGCATCTGCTGGAAGGAGGGTTGCTGGTGACACGCTCTCCATTCTGAGCTGTGCTCGCTCAGGGCTGCTTCCCACCAATGACCAACACCATGCAGGTATTAAAGCCTGGCCAATGGTGCCCAACATGGGACTCTCCTAACATGTAATCTTTGCTCAGGGATCCCTCATAGCTTGGTGGACACTCAGTTGTGTATCCTACTTCCTACCCATCCCTGTGCCTTCCTGCTCCTTTCACGGGTGTCAGCCCTGTGTCACGGTCTGAAGACTCTCCCTACCTACACCTGATCCCACCCCACATCATCCTTAACAAGCTTTTTCCTCAATAAGTCTCTTGCACGTGTAACCCTGTCTTAGTGTCTGCTTCTCAGAGGATCTGAACTTACCTGGACACATCAGGGAGATTTCCTGAGAAGAGAGACCCATGAGCCCATTTGCTAGGTTCTACTGCTGGCAATGAATCTTAAATAAGAAAAAAAGAAAAAGCTTCATCTATCTCTGTTGCCTCATTCCAGCACCTACTTTTCCCTTTTCTCTCCATTTTTCCTCTGTGATTCACCATTAGCCCGAACTGCAATCTGAAAGCCAATCTAAATTATCCTCTCCTTACACTCAAGTAATCTATTGCTCATTTCTGTCCCTTCGAGCTCCATAGCATCTGCTGTCACCCTCTTAGTTGATGTATGCATTGTTTTTTCACTAGGAAGATTTCCCCTAGTTGGTCTTCCTGCATCAAAACTATTCTTCATTTGGTCCTTTGTTCTGCAATTAACATAATGGTTTTTCTACAATATAAATTCATCACATAGTCCCCTCCTTAAAATCCCTATATTTTAGAAGACAATACAAAATTTCATCACCTATCATGTGGGGACCATTCAAGAGCTGGCCTCTATATAGCCCTCCAGTTTCATCTACATCCTGCCCTTAATGCATGCTGAATTACATTCAGTTCCCAGAATGTGCTACTCTCTTTCAGGCCTCCATCCCTTTTAACATAGAGGACCCATCCCTCTATCTCAGAGGACCACCTTATACTTATAACTTTCCTCACCAGTTGAACTCATAAACCAAGGAGCACCTTCAATGTCACTTCGACTGAAACCTTTCTTTGAGTTTCCTCATCCAGTTTAAGTACTCCTTTCTCTATGTTCCTAGAGTAAGTCACCTATGCCTCTATCATAACCCTTGCCCTGTGGGTGTGGCATATGTCTGCCATAAACATGGAATGACCAAAACAAAGGTCCATACTATGGAAGACTAACAGGTTTCAGATCACGTATCAATTCTGAAAACTTGATGACAATTCCTTGGCTTCCTGTATTGAAAGTCATTTTTAGACCATTCCCAGACTCAGGGAGAGAGAGTTGAAGATCAATTAAAGGTGTCTCCCATGAGTGTGAGAAAAAGGGCTGTGACCACATAACTACCAAAAACATTAGGGATTTAGGCCACTGCAATGTACCTGGAGCTGTGAGGTAGGCAGCAGATTCCCAAGAGCCTCATTTGTCCCATCTCACCAACACAGGGGAAAGTGAAGAGAGTCCTTATTAGCTCTGTGACCTGGTGCTATGTGTCTTATGCTGCTCACTTGATAGTTAGTATAGGTTAGATATTGCTGTGGGAGCACTAAGACTCCATCTCAGATTTAAGGAATGTAACCACTAAAATGTAATTGTTGCTTGTAGAACAATAGAGGACTCTCTCTACGCAGTAACTTGGGTACCCCAGGCTGGCAGAGCACCAACATCCAGAAATGGAGGCCTCCATCATTACCGTTGAACAAAAAAGTCACCTGGAAGGTCATATATCTGCTCTCTATCTTTCAGCCGGGAAATGAAAAATGTTCTTCATCCGAAGCCCAGATCTTTCCTCTGATCTTCTGGTTAACAATATCCAACTGTGGAATTTGTATCACCCCTTGAATATTCCTCCCACATAAACTCTTATCCTTACCATCAAGTTATCTATATGACACTCCAGGAAGTCATCCTTCTTATATTTTATTCCCAATGTCCATCAAATCTTTAAGCCCTTACTTTGTCTAACTATATTCTGAGGAGTCCCTAATTTCTCCATCCAATTGATGCCCTAGTTTAGGCCTTGGCCCTCCCTTGTGGGAGTCCCTGCAATGCTTTCCTGACCTAAAGTTTTTTCTTCCTGAATCCTTTCTCTACACTCCAGCCTGGCATGACCTTACTAAAGGGTAAATGTGATCTTGTCACTTCTCATGCTGCCTGTGGGATAAAGTCAGAGGTCTATGTTTGAGCTTAGCACATCTCTCAAAACATATTTCTTATCATCTTCAAATTTTATGTTCAAGGAATCCAAAATTCCTAGAAGTTTCCAAAATGTAGTGTGCCCTTCGAGAGACTATGACTTTAATCATATTACCCTCACCTCCTGGAAAGCACTTCCCGGACCTCCTGGGCAAGACCACCACACACATACCTACTTTCTACTCCAGTTGAATTTGGACGCCCCTTAAAAGGGAGCCATTCGCTCTCATAATAGTTGTACATCAGTTGTTGAATATGATCTGACCTAGTTTGACCTGTGTGGTTCTGCTTAACTTATTTATCTTTTCTGAGTCTCATAGGAGTGATAATAACATACATTTCACAGGGCAATTATGAGGGATAAAGGAGACAACATCAAAAGTGATTAGGATAGTATCGACTGTCTGTTCACCATTGTATTCCTAGTGACTTATGTGGGCTCTGGCACATCGTAGACACAGAAATATTTGTTGAAGGGATACATGTTAGTTATCCTGATTATTATTTCAATCACTTCACTATTACATGGATCGATATCTGTTCCCTTGCCTATCTTTTACACCACACACTGAGCTTTTTAAAGTTTATCTTAAGGAGATTATCTTGTACAATCTTTTATTTAAAGTTATTTGGCACAGATGATGTATTTTTAAATATTCAATGAATGAAGAATAAATGAATGGATGAATGAAATTATTCTATAGCAGGTACTTATCTGCAGCAAGTGTCAACACTAAATTCATGGCTCTTGTATTACCATTACTTTTGCTCACCAATCTCTTGTCCTCTCCCTAGTTGATTGATATCCTGCATGTAGGTGTGTGGATTCGGATGTAGGTGTTCACATTTGATTTATTGATTTGAAAATCACACAAATTTGACCTTAAAAGAATATTCTGAGTGCTTTCCCCAATATTGCTGGATTGATAATTTACATGCAAAAAATGAGGGGAAGAGTTGGTAGGTGACCCAAACTTCTCTGAACAGGTACTTTATAATAAAAATTATATAAAAATTATTGAACAGGTACTTTATAATAATGTACCTTCCTTATGTCACAAAAATTTCAAGCCATGAAATATTTCTTAAATCTATGACCATGCACTATGAATTCAAGGCAGCTCCCATGGCTCTGTACCGCATTAGGGTCTCCATCTCGCTATGACATGCATATTTTTAAAAAGAGAGTTCCATTTGTTGGATGCCTGTTAAATTAAAGGAACTAACCATATTAACAGATGGGTGGGTATTCATGAAGTGTGAGGTGATGCTATTCCTGTTTAATAAAAGAAACTTATTCATAAAGTAATCTCTTCCTACTTCTTAAACTATTTCAAGGCAGTTTATAGTTAAAACATACATAGAAAGATTGTTCAAATAAAGTAATAAGAGTGGTGAGATAAATTTTTTTTTGTTTTTTTAGAGTCTGACATGTTTTCCAGACTTTCCACTATGAATATGTATTAATTTATAATAAAGTCCAAAATACACTAAAAAATACAGGAAAAATCAGAAGTTATATAAAGGAAGGGACAATTTTTTGGACAGGGAATGTGGTATACTCATCTGAGCATTAAATTAAACTCTGACTTAAGTCAAGGCCAAACCATGGCCCGGTGATTGTAAGCATCAGTCATTTGGGTAAGATCAAAATCTTTCTTGGAACTAAATTCCAAGAAAAAAACTATAACTTGGGGCTTCCCTGGTGGTGCAGTGGTTGAGAGTCTGCCTGCCGATGCAGGGGACGTGGGTTCATGCCCCGGTCCGGGAAGATCCCACATGCCGTGGAGTGGCTGGGCCCATGAGCCATGGCCACTGAGCCTGTGTGTCCGGAGCCTACCACAACTGGAGAGGCCACAACAGTGAGAGGCCCGTGTACCACAAAAAAAAACACATAAAAAACAAAAAAAACCTGTAACTTGGTTTTATTGAAATAGCAAAATACTGAGCACTGAAAACTCATGTTTCACTCCAAGATTATTTTCACTCCAATTTGTGACTTTGAACACACCATTTCCTATCTCTGGGATTCACATAGAGAGAGAAAGAAGGAAGAGTAGCTTCAGTTCTCCAAGCTTCCTTACTGTTTTAATAATGTGATCCATGTTTAGGTACACAATTTCAAAATAAGTTTAGGCACCATCTCTCTCCACTTGAAAATTGAAGCCCAGCAACGATTCTTGCTGCCCCTGAGAATCTGAATGAAAAACTGTATCCCTTTGCTCACATACAGATAAAGACAACTCTGAGTCTTGCCTAGTGCACTAAAGATGAAAAGAGTGACTTTTACACCATCCTTCTCTTCCCTAGATTCTTTCCTGGTTTCTGTTTTTAGACTGTCATACAAGAAAAAAAAAAAAAAAAAAAAAAAAAAATATATATATATATATATATATATATGTATAAAGTCGGTCTTTTTCAAGTCTCCTGCTGCTCCTTTGTATGTTTTTAAACCCAATGTTTTAGGAGAAGATGAGAATAGATGCTCAGCGCTGATGTAAATGGCAATGCCGTCATCACTCAGCTAACAGAAAACAGAAACGAAAGGGTAACGAGGGGCAAGGGAGAGGTGGAGCAGTTCTAAGTGTTGGTGAAATAGATGTTTAAAAATTTTCAGTTCCTGGTGGTCAGACATCATGCCGTTCATTTCTTTTTTAATCTCATGATGCTGGCTCAGTGACCTCTCTTTTCTGAGTTGTAGTCGCATTATTTAAATTCTTTATTTGGTAATGTCTCATGAAATATCAAGACAGGTCTTCTTTTGATGTCTTGATTTGTTTCTATAAAATTTAGTTTTATTACCCTTCAAGGTCTGGATGCTTTGAGTCTTCTCATAAATCAGAGACATCTTAGGGGCCAGCATTGTATTTTAGATGCTTTGTATCTTTCATGGTCCCTGGATTGAATTTATGCTTTTTGTAGGTTTTCAGTATAGACTTATGTCCTCTGACTGGAGAGCGTTATTTCCTCCATGTGGATTCATTTAAGGAACTAAACTATGGCCTCCACAGTTGCAAAGTTCTTCATTCTACTACTTCATTAAAAATCCTTATACTGCAAATTCATTTCAAGTACATTTTTGTTACTTTCCCAACATCTACTTTCCCTTCCTTCTTTTTAATACTTAGCTATCATCTTCCCCCAGATTCAGCTGAAAAATTCTCCTTCTCCAAAAGATTTCTAACATTAATTCTTTCTCACATTGGCCATCACTTTAAATTTCAAGATTCAGTTTTTCCTTTGCTGCTGCCCAGTTTTGAAATGTTTCTTCTGTAATTCCATTTTATAAACTTTGTTCCTAAATAGATTGTAAAGAAATAGGTTGAGTCATTTCTTATTGTGGACTATGCAATGACTGGCACATTGTAGTAGCTCATTAAAGTCTAGTTTCTTCCCTTTGTAGCAGCTTCAAAATTGCAGGCAGTCAAAACATATTTTAAAATTACATTACTGAAGCTATTTCTGGTGGCGAGCTTGGCACTTAGGGATCGTTGCCACTCTACTGTGTTCATTAATTCAAAGTGGAGTGCAGTAAAATGGCAAGAAATTCAGTGCATTTTTGAATCATAGGATGGAAAAACTAGAAAAGACAGAAGAGATTGTGCAATCACTCTAGCAGATGGAGAGTGGTACACTAAGAAAGGCTGCAACTTTTCCAAGGTCAGTCAACTCAGGAGAGGACACAAATCTAAATGGTCCCAGCAGAGTGCCCTTCTGACTTTTCCTTTGTACCTCTGCTCTTTCCTGGATCAATATTTTTTTCAGACTATTAAGGTGGTACCCTTGATGCTCCATCCCTAATGTGGCTTTGGAAGATTAAATTCCTCCTTTTCTTTTGAGTTCTAACTCTTCTGATAAAATATTCATGGCAGTTCATCTTTTGTAGATCACCTTTAAAGCTTCTCAAGCTGGAGTATATGTGCCTCTGATGATTCATGGTATGTAGTAAAGTTATTTCTAAAGGCACATATTCCAGAAACTATTTTCACATTAAAGTGCAACTATCTATTTCGTTTTTAATAAAGGGATTTGTAAAATTTTCAAAGTTATGGCTGCTACTTTTGGCTCTCCTCACAGGAATATGCATCCAGGCTGCCTTGAAGTTAGCAGAACTCGAGAAGAAAAGTCGAAGAAGAGCATGTAACAAAACTAGTGAGTTGCAAAACGCTCACAATGTCAGTTTATAAAACTGTCTGTAATTATTGTATAACTTGAGGTTCACCCTTGACTTTCTGTCAGTCTTATTCTTTGGGTTCCTTACTGGTTAGCAACGTACTGAGCACAATGCATATCCGTTGCCTAATAAATGTAGAATATATATTAAGGATGACAAATAGTTATCGAGACTGTTTACAGAGGCAGAGGACACGCAGACTCTGCCTAAGGGAATATGAAGACCCAGATATGCCATAATAGGTATAACAGGAATTGAGAAGGTACAGCACTTTGAGAATATTTTAAGTTCTAACAAATATTTATTTACTATTTTTTTTTTTTGCGGTACACGGGCCTCTCACTGCCGTGGCCTCTCCCGTCGCGGAGCACAGGCTCCGGACACGCAGGCCCAGCGGCCATGGCCCAGGGGCCCAGCCGCTCCACGGCATGCGGGATCCTCCCGGACCGGGGCACGAACCCGCGTCCCCTGCATCGGCAGGCAGACCCTCAACCACTGCGCCACCAGAGAAGCCCCTAACAAATATTTTTTAAAAAACCCATTCCAGGCTACTTTGAGGAATAATTTCATTTTATATTGCTGATATGAGAGAAAATAGATGGAAAGTTCAATAAAATCTGTAATGCACATGAGTTTTAATAAGAACAATAATTAAAAGCTCAATAAATTTTACATGCACATTAATTGATCATTTTATTACACAATTACCTTATCCTATATACCTTCGTAATTATTCTAAGAGACACACACACAAAAATCCCTCTTTATCACTTTGAAAAGAAACTATCATATTTAAATTTTAATTAAAAGGAAAAAATGAAAAACAAAAAAATTAAGTGTCTGAAATAACAAAGTCATCAGGATTTTAAATCTTTACACTGTGTTTTTTTCTTTCTTTTTTTTTTTTTTTACTGGATAAAAACTTCAACCCTTCCACATTGTAAGGCAAACATTATGGAGAGATTGTTTTCCAAAAACAAAAATTATCAGTGTTTTAAAGAATATAATTTGTAGTTAACTTTTCATTTTCTTCTTTTCGCTGATCATTTCACGTGGCAGTCACAATCTTTCTGGGGAGATGGGAAGTTAGACCTGGAGAAACAAAGTGTAAAAATCATTGGGAATGCTAAGATACATTTGAACGGGGTAAAGCTTCAAAGGCGTATTCTTCTTGTTAAAAATACGGAAGGATCAATACCACAGCTGGGCTTAGTGCACAAAATGCTTCATAATAGAAATGATGCACAAAGCGATTCAGGTACCGTAGAGGCTGTGATTGCCCCAATGAAGAGTGAATGAGTGAATGTGTGAATGAATGAAGTCAAGCACGCCCGATCAGGCAGCAGGTGCTTGGCTCCATGTGCTATTTCTGAAGTGTGGTCCAGAAGTGTAGACCTATTTGAATTTTGGAAATGAAGAGTATTTTTATCGACCAAGAAGCCCACGCTGCAGCTCCTTTATATCAAGTTCAAGTTTCAACAAATACTTCCCTAGATAGCATTTTGTAAGCTTACTCATTCTTCTCTGCCAAAGGCAACAAAACAGGAACATCTAACAATTTTAATTGCTTTTAAATGCTTATTTAAGCACACGTGGCAGAACTAAAATCATTTTTATCCCCTATCTTTTTTTCTAAGGATTAGATCCTTTGAAAGGTTTACTTTCTTTTAAAAAATAATGTATAGTATGTAATTATATTCAAAGGATAAATTGTACTGAATCATATGGACTACATTCAGGAAAAATCAGAAATTCTATTATAAACAGTCAAGGTTAATAATGAAGTTGAAAAGTTTCTTTCCCATTTAACAAAATTTCAAGTTTTATTTTATTGCTTCCTGAGACATAATTTAAACAAACCAAACATTTGAGGGCTTTTGTGGATTTTAAATTCACAAAATTCAAAAGCATAGCTTGACTTATCCACTGACCTCTTTCTGCATAATTATATTAATGTGGATAATGGTTCTACTCTCATAAAAACTGTTTTAATAACAATTTGAATACATGTTTCAGAAAGTAAGCAAGGGAAAAAGGATACTCTTTTTTTAATATATATATATTTATTTATTTATTCATTTTTGGCTGTGTTTGGTCTTCGTTGCTGCACGCAGGCTTTCTCTAGTTGCGGCGAGCAGGGGCTACTCTTCGTTGCGGTGCGTGGGCTTCTGATTGCAGTGGCTTCTCTTGATGTGGAGCACAGGCTCTAGGGCACCTGGGCTTTAGTAGTTGTGGCACATGTGCTCAGTAGTTGTGGCTCATGGGCTCTAGAGTGCAGGCTCAGTAGTTGTGGTGCACGGGCTTAGTTTCTCCATGGCATGTGGGATCTTCCTGGACAAGGGATCCAACCTGTGTCCCCTGCACTGGCAGGTGGATTCTTAACCACTGCACCACCAGGGAAGTGAAGGATACTCTTAACACAGTGGTATAATTGACAAAACAATGGACTTGGCGTAAGGAGACTTGAGCCCTAACCTTGAATCTTTAAGACCCATAAACCATATTATAAATACTGGAAATCTTTGTCACCTGAAAATGAAAATTATTGACTACATAATATATTGCTCATTTTTTTGTGGACATCTCCCTAAAGGACCTACAGTAGTTTTACAGGCCTCTAGTACTTCTCAGATTATGATACTATGAGCTGTTTGTGAGATGATTTTAGATTGTACCAAAATTATTTTAGTTTTGAGAATCTCCCTGGCAGTCCAGTGGTTAGGGCTCTGTGCTTTCACTGCTGAAGGCCCAGGTTCCATCCCTGGTCAGGGAACTAAGATCCCAGAAGTCTCACAGCACAGCCAAAAAAAAAGAAAAAAAATCAAAATTATTTTATTTTAATAATTATCTATTATAAAAATACAATTAGAAAAAATTTCCCATTTCAGTAAGCAATAAAATACTGTTTAACATTTATTTTCTTTAAATTTTTTGTTTTGAAAAAGATTATATACAATATTAAATATCTAATACTACAGGTGGTAATAAAGTTACATATATATATATATATATATATATATATATATATATATATATATACCCACATAGGAATCCTGATTATTGGGAAATAAATGTTGCTTAGGCTATGTAAAACCCAGTTTGAGAAATGCTGGACCACTTGTATTTGATATTCCTTCCAGTTTTAAATACAGGTCTTTAATAAAATTGAACCACAGTAATTTCTCACTAGATGGCAAAAAAGAGACAACACAGGATGTATCCTAAATATAAATTTTGGGAACCCTAACCCAAGTTGTGTTTTTTCCAAAATGTAGTTCTTTATGTCTGGGGGAGTTCCTTCACATTAGTTATTCAAGAGGCTTTTATTCATTTTTAAACTTCAATCATTCTTTGGCAAAGACTAGTCCTTTGTTTTATTAATTAATTAATTTATTTTTGCTGTGTTGGGTCTTCGTTTCTGTGCGAGGGCTTTCTCTAGTTGTGGCAAGCGGGGGCCACTCTTCACCACAGTGCGCGGGCCTCTCACTATCGTGGCCTCTCTTGTTGTGGAGCACACGTTCCAGATGCGCAGGCTCAGTAGTTGTGGCTCACGGGCCTAGTTGCTCCGTGGCATACGGGATCCTCCCAGACCAGGGCTCGAACCCGTGTCCCCTGCATTAGCAGGCAGATTCTCAACCACTGCACCACCAGGGAAGCCCCTATTCTGAGGCTTTTAAATGGAAGCTATCATATGAATTTAGACCATTACCCATGACCCCTCCAAAGAGATTACTGAGTCAATTCCATATGGTACTGGTGCAAAGACAGACATATAAACCAAAGCAACAAAATAGAGACAACAGAAATTGATCCATTTATATAGGGTTAACTGAATTTCAATAAAGATACCAAAGCATTTCAATGGGGAAAGTAAAGTCTTTTTAACTAATAATATAGAAACAGCTGGATATCCCTTTGGGGAAAAAAATGAGCCTTTTATTTTTTAAGTTTAGAACATAAAATAAAGTATTTTTTATTAAAGTATAGTTGATTTACAATATTGTGTTAGTTTCAGGTGTACAGCAAAGTGATTCAGTTATACATATATATATATATTCAGATTAGGATTTACTGTATAGTACAGGGAATTATAGTCAATATCTTGTAATAACCTAGAATGGAAAATAAAGTATTTTAAAATCCCTGCCCACTTCTTTGATTCCTCAAATCCATTATTCTGTAAAATCAAGTCCGTGAGTCAAATGGTTTTTAGACCTCTCTCTCTCTCTCCCCCTTCATTTCCCTCCTATTTTCATTCAGCGAGTTTTAGCTGAGTGCCCAGTTTCCACTAGTCAAATGTCAGTGCCCTAGGAGCTGCAACGTAAGCATGGCCCTGCTCTCTACCACAACCTTGGCCATCTTGTATTGATCTGCTCTTGAGGGAGATTCTAAAACCAGCCCCAAAGGTAGCGTGTGCAGAAATCCCAGACACCTCTAATTGGGTGGGCCTCCTTCCTGCTCCATTCACTCATTCTCTAGAAGGAGAGGCTGGACCTTAGACACTTCAGAGGGAAAAACAATGAAGAGAGTTACTGAGTCAGATATTCTTCTTCGGTGCTTTACCTTAATTCCCACGTGTGTGTCCCCTTCCCCCAGGCACCCAGGTTCCTTACGTTTGGACTTCCTCAACCCTCAACTTGCGAAGAGTTGCTTCTTCTTAACTTCTTTAAGCAAGATTTGAAAACAATTGCCTTTGAAAGTCCCCCTCATGATTTTATAACCCTTATGATTGTAGTCTCTGAAAGATTTAACTTCAAACTGTTCTAACAGTGTCCTAGTGGGACCATTTCATAGGAAATAGCTACTTTGAAAATATAACATATGGTGCTCTACCATTTTCTAAGCACATAAAACAAGATCTTTGGAGGCCTGGAGCTCCTCTGGGCCTCCAGTCTCTATCTTCTCTCACCTGGTAGGTATTTCTTTCTTTTTTCAAAAATGTCTAAATTTTATATTGGAGTATAGTTGATTTTTTTACAATGTTGTGTTAGTTTCAGATGTACAGCAAAGTGATTCAGTTATATATATACATATACATGTATCTATTCTTTTTCAGGTTCTTTTCTGATCTTGGTTAAAAAATGAGCCTTGATTCTTAACTCAGACCATACACAAAAATTCATGCAAAATGCACCATAGACCTAAACATAAAAACTAAATCTACAAAATTACTGGAGGGTAACAGGGAGAAAATCTTTGTTAACTTGGGATAAAAGAAGACTTCTTAGATAGGTCACAAAAAGCACCAACTAGTTTAAGAAAAGTTGTTTTAAAAAATGTAAAAAAGAAACTGCTTTTTGAAAGACATTATTATGAAAAGGAAAAGAAAAGCCACTGACTGGGAAAAAAATTCATAGTACAAATATCTGATAGAGAAGCGTCCAGGGAACCAAAAACTCTTATGACTCAATAATAAGAAGACAAACAACCCAGTTTAAAAAAAGATGGGCGCATATGTGGAATCTATTATTTTCTTAAACGGTACAAATGAATTTATTTACAAAACAGAAACAGTCTTACAGATATCAAAAACAAACTTATAGTTACCAAAGGGGAAACGTGGTAGGGAGGGATAAATCAGGAGCTTGGGATTAACATACACACACTACTATATATAAGACAGATAACCAACAAGGACCTATTGTATAGCACAGGGAACTCTACTCAATAATCTGGGATACCCTATATGAGACAAGAATCTGAAAAAGAATGAATATATGTATAACTGAATCACTGTGCTGTACACCTGAAACTAACACAACCTTATGAATCAACTATACTCCAATAAGATTTTAAAAAATAAAAATTTTAAAAATGGGCAAAATATCTAAACAGACACTTCACAAAGTCATATATACAAATGGTTTATAAGCACATGGAAAGTTACACAATATCATTAGTTATCAGAGACATACAAATTAAAAAATGATAAAAATGATACCACTACACACCCACCGGAGAGAGTAAATTTTTAAAAAAATTGACAGTTTAACATATTGGCAAGGAAATGGGGCAAATAAAAGTCTTATACATGTTTGTCAGAATGAATAGGCACTTTAGAAATCAGTTTGGCAGTAAAGTTCAAGTTAAGTATATACTGACTCTATGACGCATCAATTCCATCCCTAGGTATTTCTCGTATAGAAAAGAAATTCTAAAATAGGCAAAATTAATCTACTGAGAGCAGATCAGTGATTGTCCAAGGCCAGAGGTAAAGGGAACTGCCTAGAAAAGGAAAGCATTTCTGGGGTAATAGAAATGTTCCTTTTCTTTATTGGGATGTTGTTACGCACACATATGTATTTGTTAAAGCTCATTGACTGATGCACTTAAAATGGCTGCATTTTGATATTAACTTTGATGTTAAAAACTGTAACATCAGAATAATGCCTGCTTATGGGGGAGGAATTGACTTGAAATGGGCACAAGGGAACTTTCTGAAATAATCAAAATATTCTCTCTCTCCATTGGAGTGGTGGTTTCTCTGCTGTACACATTTGTCAAAACTTAGCAAATGGAACCTTAAAGTATTTATTTTATTTATGAAAATTACTCTTCAATTAAATAAAAAGCTACTGCAAAAAATAACATACATAGAGTAAACCAAGAAGATATTATTTTTACTTCCCTCAAATTAGCAAATATATATTTTATATATATATATATATATAGTGTGTGTGTGTGTGTGTGTGTGTGTGTGTGTGTGTGTGCGCGTGTGTGTGTACATCATCAGTGCTGACAAAAGTTTGGTAAGATGGACATATTTGTATACCAATGGTGGGAGTACAAATTAGTATATTTCTGGAACTAAATATTCCAATATTCATTAGTTTCTGAATAGGTATACCTTATGATCAAGTAATTGTACTCCTTGGAATCTATACTAATGAAACATTCACAAGTCCAAAGATTTATGTGCAAAGAGACTCATTTCTTTTAACTTGTAATTTAGAAAATTAGAAAGAAACCTGAATGTCCAAATGATTTTGACTAGTATGGGAAAATGCCATACTAAATATTTAGCAAAATGAAAAGATATCAAGTAATGTTAGAATATTGTAGGTATAGTATAAACTATGAATGTGAAAACTTAAAGAAAAAAATGTAAATGCTAACAATAGTTGTTACTGGGAAGCATGATTATGAGTGTCATTTTCTTTTCATCAGTTTTCTGTTTTCTATTTTCATAATTTGCAAGTATTTCCATGAGAAATTTAGGATTAAAATTATATCATAATTTAAAACATTAATCTTGTTAATATTTGCAAATATAAATATTTATACTATCAAGGATAGTAAAACTTTATAAGGTAAAGGTATCTAAATACATGTCCTACACAGTTGTCAATTATGTGTCATGTATTTGACATGCAAATAAAACCAGAATATATTTCTCTAAACATAAGGTATTGCATTATTTTTATCAGTTTGGAATAAATTCTTTTAGTCTTTTCTTCTTCCTTGATAGACTTATAAAAGTAACTTCTATTTTTTTTTCCTTTTGGGAGGGGCAGTAATAACCTGTACAAAATGGATTAGATTTTTCAATACAGTACTCAATACTTATAATTAATATACATCATATGTCATGACAGAGACGTTTAACACTCACCAAATATCAACATGGTTCCTCACAACTCCTGGCTCCCTTTCGGTTTACATGATCGTGTGATGAATTTTGGCTAATGGTGGTACTCTGCAGATCTTTCTTCCTTTCTGCAGTCAACTGGAAACCTCATCATGAGATTAAAAGAAAAAATGTTCTTCACAGATACCTGTTAACCAAGAGAGTCGCCAATGAGCAACAGAGTATACGCTTGTGAAAAATGAATCTTTGTTATATTAAGCCACTGAGGTTTCAGAATTTGTTTCTTACTTCAGCTTCAACTAACTATACTTACCCATACAAATATTGATAACTAGCAGTGAGGGCTGCTATAAAAACAAAAAAAAGAAAACCCTAAAATATGTGCCATGAGGTTAATAGGTGGGCAGTAGGAAGTAAAAAAAAAAGTATACAGGTGCTAGAAAGATGGGGATCCATGTTATCCTGTGGCAAAACACTTGGTAAAACTTGGTGGTACAAGGTGTTGTTATTGGTTACCTTTGGCAACTTATTTCAAGAAAACAATGAGATTTTGACGAAAATTGGCTGGGATGTAAGTGGAAATGAAAAGGAAATTCAAGGCCACGTAGGATTGGAATAGTGATCAATTCTAGGTACCAATCCATAAGATACAGCATTTAAGAAGCCTCTTCAATAAATGTAAAATAGGCAGCCAGTTAAAACGACTAAGGACGATGATCAGCTTAAGGGTGTGGCCTTCATATCTAGTATTCTGATGGCCCTAAGGTACTCACCCTTAAGTCAAGCCACAGAAGCTAGGTAGTGTAAGAAAGCAATGAAACGTAACGAATCTGAGAGCCATGGTGAGGAACCATGTTGATGTGACTGCTAGCAAATAAAGGGTAAATGTATTGAAAGTTTTAGAGTTTTACTTTTACAGAAATCAAGAGTTTGATCCAAAAATATTTGTGATTATTCAAAACATAACAATCCTTAGGCTCCCAAACTTCCACGGACAGAAAACAGACTGAAAATGGAAAGCCATGAGGAACATTGGTCAAGGTTTTGTAAAGTCAGAACCTAATACAAGTGCATCCAGGGTAGGGAGTGGGACAGGATTTCAGAATTGCTATCAACCAGTGCACGCTCTGTGTCCCCTACCCTTGCCCTTTCTGGTGGCAGAGTTTCCTGACGTTGTTACATGAAGGGGGACCCCTTCCAGGGCCCGAGAGTGGGCCCTTGTCTAACACTTGGAAATTAACTTTCCGAGGAGACACATGTGCTGACAAAGAAAGAGACTTTATTGGGAAGGGGAGCCCAGGTGGAGAGCAGTAGGGTAAGGGAATGCAGGAGAACGGCTCTGCCACGTGGTTGACGGTCTCAGGTTTTATGGGGATGGGGTTAGTTTCCGGGTTGTCTCTGGCCAATCATTCTGACTCAGGGTCCTTCCTGGTGGCGCGCGCATCACTCAGCCAAGATGGATTCCACAAGAAGGGTTCTGGGAGGTTAGTAGGACATATGGATGGGCATCTCCTCTCTCCTTTTGATCTTTCCCGAGTTATTCCGTTGGTGGTAGCTTGTTAGCTCTGTGTTGCTTACCAGTACTTCCTGTTGTAAGATAACTCATGCAAGTGGCTACGATGCCTGGGCAGGGCAGGCAGTTTCAGTGAGTGTTTCCCCTAAACGACCTTATCCTGCTCCTGTCCACCACTGTGTATTGGATGAGGTAGGAGCAGATATCTTGCTTTTTGTTTGCTAGATGCCTGTGTTGCTGAACCAAACGTGGGTCTGCTCATCCTTGTGCAGCAAAACCAATCTACTGACACCAGGTTGTGATGAAGGAAATTTACTGTACTGAATGTTCATCTCCATTTATTCAAATCTTATTTTATTCAAAAAATTAAAAAATTCTTAGAATATATTTTAAGGAACATAAAATTCTTAAGTCCAAAGACTTAAAAAGTTTTAAATTCTTAGATATTAGAATATATTTTAAGGAACACCAAATTCTCATGTCCAAAGAGTTAAAAAAATATATAAAATATAAAGAAATAGATAAACAATAAAAAATTCAATAGAAATTTTAACTATAGTCATAAAATGGAAGGAGATAAGCATTCTGCCTGGCATAAGGCATACTGTGTATTGAAAGGAGACTAGAATAGTAGTGCTGGGTTGACTCTGCACTGCAAGATATGTGATAATGTATTTCATCTACTTTAAGATGCTAATCTTTTCATGCATTCACTCTGAATATCTCTGAAACTGTCATGTGACATACAATCTAAGGCATCTTCAAATGGCTTTCAGCCAGCCAACAATCATGACAGAGTTGTCCTCGCTTGTGTGCATGACCAAAACTTGATCATAGCTGGTTATTTCTTATGACATCAATTGAGCTATGGACATTACTAAAATACACTATATATACTACAGTCCATTGCTGTTTTTTTTTTCTCTATGATTTAAAGGTGAAAAGTTATTGTCTACCTAGAAAGGCAACAGAAGAAGGCAGTGGGGCATAAATTTGTTATTTGAAAAACAAATATTTCCATTGGAAGAATAAGCCCATTTACATTTTCTTGCAAAGGTGCAACCAGATGCTTTACGAGACCTATGAAAAGAAGAAATCCACGGTCAATGATGTGTGAGGTTTTGTTACTTATATATATGCTAAAGTATTGTCTATCACATATAAGAAACAGTAAGCATCAAAACTTGCTGAATTAGGTCTGTGGCGCATAGAGGAAATTGCAAAGACAACTGCTGGGCATATAAGAAAAGCTATATTCCCAAGGAGAATATCTGGTAGGAACACATGGATAATGATGATGATGATGATGATGATGACTGAAATGATTTGAGAAGACTTGGGGTCTAAATGGGAACATATTTTAGGATTATTTTAACTAGTCCATTTCACTCATTTCAGTTAAGTCATTTCACTTAACTATGCCCTTGCTAATGTATGCCCATCAAACTTATATGACAGAAGGAAGAAACTACATCTATAAAAGTCTAACAGAGATCTTTCAAAAAATATAAAAATTTTAAAAACCTAAGGGATATAACTGTTCTTAGTTTAATTGGAAACATTTTTTTCCCAGTAGTACATAAAATAATGATGATTCTTACCATGGATAGTGTTTTAGATTAGATGACATATTTTATACTAGTTGGAATCCTTTTGTTGTAAGTAAAAGACTCAAACTTGCCTATACACTAAAGGTAATTATTTTACTTAAAATTAAGTCCAGATTTTCAGCCTGATTGGGTCAGCCTTGAGCCAGCGGCTTATAATATCACTAAGGAATTTATTTCCATGTCCACACCCTGCCTTCCACATTACAGATTTCATCTCCAGACTCCCTCTCTTTATAATGTCAAGATGACTTCCAGCAGCTGCTGGGCCAACAGGCTTCTTTTTCCACATCCAGCAGAATAAAGTGGGAAATGTCCCTCAGGAAACACGAGAAAGTTAGCAGGTCACTCTGACTGGACCAGCTGAGGTCACATGCTCCATCCCTGGATCCCCAAAGGTAATAGAGAACTCTTGGGCAGGAAGAAAAAGAAAACTGCAAATGACACTCATTCACCAGGTGTAGCAGACCCATCAGTTTCCTGTCTACATCCTCACACACATCTGTGCTCTGGGACCTGATTTCCAACCGTCAGCACCTGCGTCTCTTTGCCTTAGGACTTTTATGGTCTCCGAAACTCTCTTCATCCACCTACTCAGCAGGAAAGAAGTGACAGGAAGATGACACCCCCAGTGATGGTGGATAAACACTCCAGCTCCTAGTTCTTTTGCTCTTTGGGCCAGATTATTCTAAGGTGTGTATGCTACCCTGGTTCCCAATGCACAATTAAATCCCAGTAGCCCTCAGTGGTAGAGAAATTGATAACACGTCCTTTATCGATTGCTTCCCCTTCCCTGTCTCACTTCTCTATGCCCCTTCCAGTGTTTCCTCCTCCCAAATACATTCTCTGCACTTATATCTTTGGCTCAGGATATGAATCTGGGGAAATCCAAACTCAGACAGTGATATTAAAGCTTCCCCTTCCCCTACTCATTTCAAATAAAGTGTTTATTTTGCAAGATTTATCTGAACCTCCTTTTCCTCTTGAATAAAAGGGAGATAACAACGTGTGCCGCCTCTCTTGTCTTAATTATTATGAAGATCAAGTGAGATAATGCACACAGAAATGTTGCGTAAAGTACTGTCCAAAGGAGCATAGGTATGGTTATAATTACCATATACTTTAGAAAAATCAATCCCCTCAATTATTGGCAAGTAAACAGCAAATAGTATTCATCAGTGGTGGGATCCTAGGCAGTGCCCTCTGCCTTCTCTTGAAATAAAAAGGACAAGAATGAATAATTAGATGATTCACCACAAAGGGATTACCTAAGGCATCCCTTTGTGTAGGCTACAGCTGCCCATTTATTTGTTATTAATACCAGAGACCTCTCAGCAGGAAGAGAGCATAAAGTAAACAGGGAAGGAGTACCAGAAAAGGGCATAGGGAAGCCACCCGCTGGGCACTGCTCACTCAGAGGCTAATGTCACCTGAACTGACTCACACTTCAGGCTCCACAGGGCTGTTGATGGAGAACATGACCCCTGCCACACTCACTTACCCAGTGTAGGATGTTGGTTTCCAGGAAAAAAATTCAAATCTCATTGACAATAAAGAGTTGCCAATTTTACAGTCGTTAATTTTACCCCAGTTTGGAAATTCATATGCTTTACTTTGCTCTATTTTATTTTTATTATTTTAAATATATACATATTATTGAATTCTAACATACATGCAGGAAAGGTCACAAACCGTAAGTGTACAGTGCAAGGAATTGTCACAATATGGTAATTACCACACAAATCAAGAAATTATTGTTGCTGAATCGGCCTCTGTGCCCCAGTGCCAAATCAAATCTTGGAGACAAGAGTTTTGGGTGAAATAGAAAAGAATAGCTTTATTGCTGTGCCAGGCAAAAGGGGACAAAGTAGGCTTGTTCCTCAAAAACTATGTGTCCCAACCTAGGGGTATTTGGTGAGGAGTTTTATAGCGATGGTTCAAGGGCAGGATTGCTGATAAGGACCAGGGTGTGTGCAGGGCCTGCACTCCTTTAATCTGGCCTCAGGTGGCCCCTGATGAGCTTCTCTGGTTCTCAAGGTTATCAAATTGTGACCTTCTCTGGAATGAAGAATGATTCATCAAAGTAGCTAACATCTTCCATTTGCTGAGGGTTTTAGTTCTGTAAAGAGCTCAAAGATATTGTTACGTGTATCCCTTGAGGGGGAACTGGGACCCTGCCCCAAGGCTACACTGTTGTTTCTTGACGGCTCCTCCCTTGTCTCTGCATCCCCTCCCTTCCTGGATCAGCAACTGTTTGAAAGGCTTCTGTGCCCAGGAGCCCCACAGGGTCCTGCTTGGTTTCATTATCGGCACCCCTCTAGCCCCCTCACCATCACTACCTTACCCTTGTCCACAAAGTTTACCTCGATCTGGATTTTACCACCAGAGATTAATTTTGCTTGATGTTAAACTTTATATAAGTGGAATCGTGTGGTAGATATTCTTTCCTGTCTGGCTTCTTTCACTAAGATTTTGATGGTGAGACTCCTCTCTGTTGTTGCCTGTAGCTATATTTTACTCGTTTCATGGCTTGATGGTCTTGCATTGTATGACTTTACCATGAGTTACTGACCCATTCTACTGTTGATAAACATTTGGGTTGTTCCCTGTCTTGGGCTATTATTACCAAATCTGTAATGTACATTCTCATAAAAGTCTTTGTACGGATATTTGTACTCATTTATCTTGGGCATATTCCTAGGAATTGTTGGTCATGGAGAGTGGATGTATGTTTAATTTCATTAAAAATGACATTCTTCCAAAATCATTGTACCTTTTGCAATCTCACCAACAGTTTATGAGAATTCCCATTGCTACACGTCCTTGGAAACACTTAGTTTTGTCAGTTATCTTCATTTCCCACATTCTGATGGTATCTCATTTTCTTTTAAATTACATTTCCCTGATTACTAATGACTTGTGCATCTTTCTAAATACTTTTGGCCATTTGGATATCTATTTCTGTAAAGTACCTGCTTAAATCTCTTTTCCATTCTTTTTTTTTTTTTTTTTTTCCTGGTGTGTGGGCCTCTCACTGTAGTGGACTCTCCCATCGTGGAGCACAGGCTCCGGACACGCAGGCTCAGTGGCCATGGCTCACGGGCCCAGCCGCTCCACGGCATGTGGGATCTTCCCGGACTGGGGCACAAACCTGTGTCCCCTGCATCGGCAGGCGGACTCTCAACCACCGCGCCACCAGGGAAGCCCTCCATTCTTCTACTTGGTTTATCTGTTTTTCTCTTATTGATTTGAAGAAGTTTCTACATACATCATGAATACAAATAATTTCTCAGTTATGTGTTTTGTGTCTTACTTCTCCCATTCTGTGGCTTCCTTTTTCATTCACTTAATGTATTTAAGAAACAGAAGTCCTTAGTTTTAATGGAGCCTAATCTATCAAACAAATTTTTCATACCATGAGGTCATGAGGATATTCTTTTATATTATCTTCCAGAAACTTTATTGCTTAGATTTTGATATTATTTCTAAAATTTACCTAAATTGATGTTTGTATGTGACTAGAATCCAAGTGTATGTTTCCTTTCTTATAGATATCCAGTCATTTGTTCTATGCCTGAAGAACTTCCTTTAGTATTTCTCATAGTGTAGATATGCTTATAATAAATCCTTTCAGTTTATGTTAG
Organism: Stenella coeruleoalba; assembly: GCF_951394435.1. Classification (NCBI taxonomy): domain Eukaryota; kingdom Metazoa; phylum Chordata; class Mammalia; order Artiodactyla; family Delphinidae; genus Stenella; species Stenella coeruleoalba. Next base: position 7,767,816 of record NC_137150.1, read on the forward strand.
TCTGAAAATTCTTTTTTCTCCTTTATTTTTGAAAGATTTTTTTCACTGGATATAGTATTCTGGATTAACAGGTCTTTTGTTTTTGTTTTTTTCTTTTAGCATTTTAAAGATGTCACTTCACAATCTCTGGCTTGCAGAGTTTCTGACAAGATATTGACTATAATTCTTCTCTCTTTTTTGCATAAAATGTATTGTTAAGATTTCGAGATTTTTAAAAATCTTTGATTTTCAACAGTTTGAATATGATGAGTCTACATATAGGTGTTATTATTATCTGGTATTTATTTTTTCTGGTTTCTGTGTATTAATTGGGTCTATGTCTTAATAGTGGACAATTAGTATTGGACAATTTTGAGCCATTATCCCACTAAATATTTGTTCTGCCCCATACTCTGTCTCTTCTCTTTCTGGAATTGCAATTGCATGTATATTAGACTGCTTAATATTGTCCCACAAATCTTCACTGCTCTGCTCTGTTTTAGTCACTCCTTCTTCAAGTTCTTCTTCACTCCTTCCTCATCTGTGTTGCGTTTACTGGTGACCCTATTGAAGGCATCATCCATCTCTCTTTCTGTGTTTTTCATTTTTAGTATTTCACGTATCTGTGGGGTTTTTCTTCTTCGTTTCTTTTTTTTTTAACAGAGTATTCTCTGTTGTTTCTTTTGGTTAAAAATTGACATATTGTATAGAATACTAGAGAATGAGGCAAATAGTGTTTATGGATGGAAATGGGCATGCCTTGTGTTTTGATAGGGCTTTGGTGCGGAGGATTTCATCTGGATTTGAGTTTTGTTTTTGTTGAATCCCTTCACATTCCTTTAGCTCTACCTTGTGCTTTGGCTGAGATCTTGTGTATTAAAGGGATTTTCTGTATGCCTACTTTACCTTTGGCCTCAGGTCTTCTCTGTGAATCTGCTCCTCACAAGAGTCTCTCTCCATATTCTTGCCTCTCTCCCAGAATTAGGGCACTGTTACTGACTACTCAACTCTTGCTGGCATGATTGCAATGGGCAAAGCATGTGTTATTTGGGTTTGATCTAAGTCTTAGGTAGGTACTGGGACTCTGAATATCAGGGATGTGGTCTTCTCGGTGATCCTGCACCTCTCCTAGAGGCAAAGAATCTCGAATAGTCTGAGTTCAGTATGTTTTCTTGCCCTTCCTTCATCTCCACCGTAGGGTTATTGTTCACTTGCTCTAGCTGCTGTGAGTTTTCACGTGTGATCTAAGGACAACAGAGTTTGATGCCTCTCTCCCAGGGGCTGAAAGCTTTTGTTCAGTATGGGAGATACTGGAGAAGCATCAGAGCAGGTCTTTCCGGCTTTCTCACAGTGGCTGCTGTGCCCGCTCCCCAGACCTGCACCCCAGGGGTTTTTCTCAGGGTTCCCTCCTTGCCCCAATCTTGTGAATCCTAGGAGATCCATTGATAAGAGTCTTCAAGTAGGTGTCCAAACTTCTGTGTCTGTTGCTCCCAGAGGTCCTATAATTTCCTGCTAGTTCACACATGCTGTTTAGTAATTTAATTAATATTTTGCTTGAATTTTTTTATTGGGCTGTATGGGATCCATGCAGGCAGCTGTTGTGTCCCCTCTGTCCTAGAGGCCCACGCTTTCCTTAGATTTCAGGTTATTTGGTTGCTTTGCAACCTCAGTTTTCTTGCTGGGCTTGAAAAAATATACTGAATTTGCTGGGCTTGAAAAAAAAATAGTGAATTTGCAGATCATCTGTTTTATTGACACTTTTCCCAGTTTTTTTTTTAGCCTTTCTTTTTTTAAAATTAATTTTTATTGGAATTTAGTCACTTTACAATGTTGTAAAGTGACTAAATGTTGTGTTAGTTTCTGCTAACACAGAAATGTTACAATGTTGTGTTAGTTTCTGCTGTACAGCAAAGTGAATCAGTTATACATATACATATATATATGTGTGTGTGTATATATATATATATATATATATATATATATATATATATATATATCCCCTCTTTTTTGTATTTCCTTCCCATTTAGGTCACCACAGAGCATTGAGTAGAGTTCCCTGTGCTACACAGTAATTCTCATTAGTTATCTATTTTTTTTCAACTTTTTTTTTTTTTAAATGTCGGTTCATTGGTTTGTTTATTTATTTATTTTTGGGTGTGTTGGGTCTTCGTTTCTGTGGGAGGGCTTTCTCCAGTTGCGGGAAGCAGGGGCCACTCTTCATCACGGTGTGCGGGGCTCTCACTATCGTGGCCTCTCTTATTGAGGAGCACAGGCTCAGTAATTGTGGCTCACAGGCCTAGTTGCTCTGCAGCACGTGGGATCCTCCCAGACCAGGGCTCGAACTCGTGTCCCCTGCATTGCCAGGCAGATTCTCAACCAGTGCGCCACCAGGGAAGCCCTAGTTATCTATTTTATACATAGTAGTGTATATATGTCAATCCCAATTTCCCAATTCATCCCACTCCCCCTTCCCCCTTGGTATCCATACATTTGTTCTCTACATCTGTGTCTATTTCTGCTTTGCAAACAGGTTCATCTGTATGTATCATTTTTCTAGATTCCACATATAATTGATATGTAAGATATTTGTTTTTCTCTTTCTGACTTCACTCTATGTAACAGTCTCTAGGTCTATCCATGTCTCTGAAAATGGCAAAATTTCGTTTCTTTTTAAGCCTGAGTAATATTCCATTGTATATATGTACCACATCTTCTTTATCCATTCCTCTGGCAATGGACATTTAGGTTGCTTCCATGTCCTGGCTATTGTAAATAGTGCTGCAATGAACATTGTGGTACATGTCTCTTTTTGAATTATGGTTTTCTCAGGGTATATGCCCAGTAGTGGGATTGTTGGGTCGTATGGTAGTTCTATTTTTAGTTTTTTAAGGAACCTCCATACTGTTCTCCATAGTGGCTGTATCAATTTACATTCCCACCAAAAGTGCTAGAGGGTTCCCTTTTCTCCACATCCTCTCCAGCATTTGTTGTTTGTAAATTTTCTGATGATGCCTATTCTGACCAGTGTGAGGTGTTACCTCATTGTAGTTTCAATTTGCATTTCTCTAATAATTAGTGATGTTGAGCATCTTTTCATGTGTTTGTTTGCCATCTGTATGTCTTCTTTGGATCTAGTTTTCTACATTCTGAGCAGAAACTAGAAGTCAATCATAATACGCTATTATTACTATTTATTTGAATAGTAATTCCTCTTTAAGAGAAATTAAGAAACATGGAGGGCTTCCCTGGTGGTGCAGTGGTTGAGAGTCCGCCTGCCGACGCAGGGGACGCGGGTTCGTGTCCTTGTCCGGGAAGATCCCACATGCCGCGGAGCGGCTGGGCTCCTGAGCCATGGCCGCTGAGCCTGCGTGTCTGGAGCCTGTGCTCCGCAACGGGAGAGGCCACAACAGTGAGAGGCCCACGTACCACAAAAAAAAAAAAAAAAAAAAAAAAAAAGAAACATGGAAAATGGTTATTTTTATTTACCTACTTTTACCTAAATAGTTTTATTTTTGTGCTCTCCTTTCCTTTGGTATCTCTGAATTTTTATCTTATGTCACTTTCTTTCATGCTGAAGAACTTTCTTCACCATTCTTTGTAGTATAGATCTTCTGGTCACCCATTCCTTCAGTTTTTGTTTATCTGAAAATGTATTTTATCTTCAGTTTTGAAGGATACTTTGGTGGCTGTAGAATTCTAGATTTTCTTTTCTTTTTTTCCAGCATTTTAAAGATACCAGACCATGGTCTTCTGGTTTGCATTGATTTCGATACAAGTCAGCTATAATGCTTTCATTGTTTATTCATATAATGTGTTTTTCCATCTCTGGCTCATCTCAAGATGTTCTAGTGACATTTAGAATAGAATTGTCTGCAGATTTCCAGATGTAATTGTGTGTTTTAGAGGGATAAGCTCAATATCACCAGTGGAGGGAAAAGCTTCTGCAATGACGCCAAGGCAGGAAGAAGCTGGGTCATTATAGGAAAGTGAAGGAAGGTTGAGTTAGATGACCAATTTGTCCCTTTTGCCTAGGACTTTCTCAGTTCTAGTCCTGCATTCTGGGAAACCACTCAATCTCTCTCATGAACACTGGGCCGTTTGCTCAGGTATATCCCAATTTTAAAATTGAAAGTTCTACATCTTGGGAAACTTCTTAGTTCCACACAAACCAGGATGATTGGTCACCCTACATCAACTTATCTCTTTATTCATCCCTTTCTCTCTATCCTATTTGTGACTAGCTTAGTGCATTTCCTTGACATTTTTAATTTCAACTGTTACCATAGCCTACTAACTGGATTTCTTGCTTTTATCACTGACCCCATACATTGCTGATTTTAGCACTCATTTTCAAGTTTGTGAACCCAGAACATGCATAGCTTCTGAGCCACCTTTCTTGAAGCTAATTCTATATCTGTTTTGCCTTGAGACCAAAGTTTCTGCTAGAACTTTGGTATCTATCTGTTCGTTCTAAATAGTGGAAGAGACCATCCCTAGCCTGTGGGAAATGATCTATTTTGATTACATAAAATGCTTTATATTTTCTAGCTCCAATGTGCATCAATTGCTAGTGTCAAACCAGGTCTAGAGCGACTTAATACTTTCATTAATGATGTGACAGTGCCTGACAATTTCCAGCACTCTCTCTGTGGCACGTTTCTACGCACTCCTTTCCAGTCTAGGAGGAATTCGAGTGATCCCTGGCTTCTCAGGTTGCTACCCGAGGAACGAAAAGGAATTGTTCCTGGAAAAGAGTGCTCATTAAAATCACATATTAAAACTAGGATTTGGTTGCAAACAAAGTAAAAGTAGTCAAGAAGGTGTAATGGATTTTGAACTAAATTTGAGTTTGTGGCACTTGGAAAGTTAGGACAGTTTCTGTTCCCTAGTGGTTCTTGGTTAGCAATAAGCCAGTTATTCTCTCTCTCATTTTTTTTTTTTTTGGCTGCATTGGGTCTTTGTTGCTGTGCGCCGGCTCTCTCCAGTTGTGGAGAGCAGGGGGTTGCGGTGCTCTTGTCTCTCATTGTGGCACGCGGGCTTCAGTGGTTGTGGCAAATGGGCTTAGTTGCTCCGCGGCATGTGGGATCTTCCCGGACCAGGGATCGAACCTGTGTCCCCTGCATTGGCAGGCGGATTCTTAATCACTGCGCCACCAGGGAAGTCCCTAAGCCAGTTATTCTTGTCCTCTACTGATTTCTTTGGTGGAAAATCTATGCATTTCTCATCTAGAGCAGTTTTCTGGAAAGTTAAGGATTTTTCTAGATAAACTGTGGACATCTTAACTACCTTCAACAGGTTTTGAATGAATTTATTATACCAGGGTAAAATATTTGTACCAGATCATCAGCAGCATGTGGAAGGAAGTTTTTCATTCTATCTTATATTGTCTATTTCCAATTAATGTCATCACTGCCAAAAACTTGCATAAAATTATTAAATCCACACTCCAGGAATATATTTGGTATGGACTTTGGGAAATGAATTACTTGGTGACCAGAAAACCATAGACTTTGTAGTTGAACTTCATGGCTTAGAGGTCATTTAGTGAGACAGCTTTGAACTTGTATTTTTCTTTTGTGGCAAATACTTTTCTTCAAACAAAATTTTGCATGGAAATGCAATGTATAGAAGAAGAAAAAAAAGAGCATTCCTCTGAATGAAGCATGGGAGCATGACTTCTTATCATTTTCCTCTCCCCCCATATTTGCAGTATTACAAAGAAACAGAGTTATTAGAATTTACAAAAATATTGTGCCAAGCTTGCACAAAATTGTAATGCAACATGCCCATCAACTGTATGGAAAATTGCTACCAAATTATACCCCTGTAAAGAACACAGCAGAAATGTACAGTTTCCCTATCAGCTTGAAATTGGATATATTACATGTTACAACATTTTTAAAGAACTCAAAAGAGACCTTCCCCCAAAACTAGTATTTTTAAATCACTGTATAAAAACCACCCTCAACTTAGGCACTAAATGCCTATTTGAAATGGTGAGCTGCTATCTCTTTAAAATATATCTTTATAAACAAAATAAGAATGATAACAACAATCAAAGAAAGTTACATTTTGTGGAATATGTTAGAGATTTTAACTCATAGAAATATAAACTCATTTTTGCTTCAGATATTTGTTTCGTATTCTTTGACAGTGCTCTAAATAAATGGAATCCCTTCTTCAAATCCAATTTTGTGGAAACTCAGCGGGTAAAGTAATTTGAGGTTGAATTCTTCTGACTGAAGCAAGAATAGGGCCCTGGAGCAGTTACTGTTTGCCTCTCCAGTGGTGTGTCTGCTTTCCAGCCCTCTCAGAATCTGTCTTATAAGGCCCAGACCTCCGCTCTGCCAAAGTAGGAGCTACCCCTCTAGAGGCTGTAAAGCAGAGTGCTTAAGGATGCAGGCTCTCGAGTCAGGGAAACTAGACTTGACTCACCTCTCTGCCTCTTACTCATTTGTCAACCTAATCTCTCTGAGTTCCAATTTCCCCATCCGAAAAATGAGAACAATTGCAGTCGATAGTCACCGGAGTGGGCTGCCATCATGTCCTTTTCTCTGTGCCCATGCCGCTCAATCCATTAAGAGGTAGATTCTATTTCCCATCCCCTTGAAAGTAGGCCAGCCTTGTGAATTCCTTTCACCAATAGATTGGAGAGGAAATGATTCTGTGCCAGTTCCACTAATAAACCTTAAGAAGTCCGGTAGCTTCTGCTCAGGAAAGCCAGCTGCTGTGCTACAAAGAAATTCAGATGAGACTCTTGGATGGAGGAAAATTCAGGGAGTGGCAGAAAGGCCACAGGATGGAGCACAGAGGCTCCAGAGAGCTGAGTGGAGTCTGCATGGATCTTCCAGCTCAGCCCAGCCACCAGCTGAAGCCAGATGAGCGTGTGACCCCTGTGCAGCAGGAGAACCGTCTAGCTTGATTTTCTGCCTGAATTTCTAACCCACTGAAAAGTGAGACATGATTAATTATTGTGCATCTATGTCATTTTGGAGTGGCGTGTTAAGTAACAATGGATAACTGAAACAGAAGTAGAATCTATTGCAGGTGATGTCTGTTGGAATTAAATGAGACAGCAATAGTAAAAAAAAAAAAGTAGCACCAGGTGGGGGAAGCACTGCAATTAAATTCAACTTTTGTTGGTGATTGGATGGTACCAGTGAGTCAGAATTCCAGAGACCACTCCCTTTGTAGAGCTTACATTCTAGAAAGAGCAGACAGAAATAATAAATAAGTAAATGATACAGTTTGTTAGAGTGTGATAAGGATTATGGAAAGAAAGGGACTATGGGGGAACTATACATGCACAGACCAGAAAAGAACATTCCAGAGGAAGGACACAGACAGTACAAACACTGTAAGGAGGAAGTGTTCCTGGACTGGCTGAGGTTCAGTAAAGAGGTCGCAGTGACCAACACAGGGGCAAAGTGGAGCATGGTAGGAGATAGTGTTGGCTGCGGTGCAGGATGTAAACTATTGTGAGGTCCTTGGCTGTCCTAAAACATCAAGAAAGAGATGTTCCTTGGAATGAAAGTGATGCTTTCTTCTTTCAAAAACTGTGAACTGGAAACTCAGCAGCAGTTGAAATACCTGATATTATTACCCTCCTAACATTTGTCGCTACCCACAGCGAATGAGCACGTTTTGTGCCTTTCTTTACTTGTGTATTCTGCCCATCCTACTAAAATGTGAGATTTATGAAAACACGTAACATTGCCCCTTTTTACTTCATTATTGTATCTGCAAAACCTGAAAGAGTCCCTGTCACTGAGTAGATACTTAAGACATATTTTTGCTTAAAGGAATTCATGGCTGAAAACATTTGTTAATGACAAACATATCCTCAGCACTTTATAGTTTACAAAATGCTTTTCTGTAAGTTATCTCATTCTAACCTTACAACACTGTCAGGTAAGTGATCTCACTCCATGTTATTAATGTTATGATATTATAGTATTATTCCAAGTGGCGACTGCGGTGTGGAAAGTTTAAAGGTCTTGCCAATGCGGTCTCCCTGAGGACCAAATGCAGGGGAGCTGAGCCAGTTTTAGGAGGTATTCAAAGTTTTTCTGTACTGTCTCATTTTTTTAATTGAAGTAGAGTTGATTTACAATGTTGTGTTAATTTCAGGTGTACAGCAAAGTGATTCAGTTAGGCATATCTATTCTTTTTCAGATTCTTTTCCATTATAGGTTATTAGAAGGTATTGAATATAGTTCCCTGTGCTATATACAGTAGGTCTTTGTTGTTTATCTATTTTACATATAATAGTGTGTATCTGTTAATCCCAAACTCCTAATTTATCCCTTCCTCCTCGACCCCCTTTCCTCTTTGGTAATGGTAAGTTTGTTTTCTACATCTGTGAATCTGTTTCTGTTTTGTAAATAAGTTCACTTGTATCTTTTTTTTTTTTAGATTCTACATGTAAGTGATATCACATGCGATTTGTTTTTCTCTGTCTGGCTTACTTCACTTAGTATGATAATCTCTAGTTGCATCCGTGTTCCTGCAAATGGCATTATTTCATTCTTTTTAATGGCTGAGTAATATTCCAGTGTATATATGTACCACATGTTTTTCCATTCATCTGTTGATGGACATTAAGGTTGCTTCTATGGTGGCTATTGTAAATAGTGCTGCTATGAACATAGAGGTGTATGTGTCTTTTTGAATTAGAGTTTTCTCCAGATATATGCCCAGGAATGGGATTGCAGGATCATATGGTGGCTGTATTTTTAGTTTGTTAAGGAACTTCCACACTGTTTTTTTTTTTTTTTTTTTTGAGCCGTGCTGCGTGGCTTGTGGGATTTTAGTTCCCAGACCAGGGATTGAACCTGGGTCCTTGGAAATGAGAGCACAGAATCCTAACCACTGGACCACCAGGGAATTCCCCATACTGTTCTCTATAGTAGCTGCACCAACTTATATTCCCACCAACATTGTTGGAGTGTTGCCTTCTCTCCACACCCCCTTCAGCATTTATTATTTGTAGACTTTTTGATGACGGCCATTCTGAGTGGTATACTGTCTCATTTAAAAAAAAAAAAACAGTGTCACATTGCACATTTTTACTTGATATCTAAAGAAATTTTATCATGCATTGAAATAAGTTCAAAGGGTGTAACTCCCAGTATAATGAAAATCTGACACCTTTCTTTTGTGTAACAAATCCAATCTGAATATGAGCCATTTGATACCACTATTGTCCTTTTTAAAGCATATATAAACCAGTTTTTCTTTAACAGAAGGAAATCTTTATGTATTGCTTTTTTTCATATTGAACTTCTATTTCCTTGAATTCATATTTCCATTCTACTGCCATCGCAGGATTTTGTCTAAAAAATATATTTTATATTTGAACGGCTTGAATTGATCACTCTATCAAGATTCTCTGCAACAAAATGGTGTATATAAATTGAAATTTAAATATTTCTTATGGCAATAAGGCTCCAGATTGAGTTATCCTTAGAGTTATTATTAATATACAGCTAATAAAAATGACATAGATGTAGTACAAATATTAATAAATAATCAACATAAGAAGTAAAATTTTATTGCATTTCTTAAGAAGATGAATAGAGATTTTCTTCATGCATGCAGAGAAAATTTTACTTAGTTTTTTAAAAACACAGGGTTTAGTGTCAGTTTGATTCCTATTTAATTTTTTTTCTAGCGAAAACTTGTTAGCGTAAATAGATGAGAATAAAAAGAGTAATGTTACTAGCAACGACCCTTTGATTCTTTGACAGTTCTTTCAAGTTATATAACAAAAATTACTTAGTGGTCTATCATCAAAAATCACGTTTAATAATCTGTATGCTGATAACTCAGGTGAGTTTTGGGGAGCAGAGAATTAGAAAGCACCTAACCTGATAAAGGATTTGCTACCTTTGTTTTGCCATCTTTGCTTTGCTACCTTTGCTACCTTAGGTATTCCTTCCTAGTACCTGCGCTGACATTTAGAAATGATTCTACGTCGTGTGCACCCAAGGATTTCCATCTTGAGCACAGCAGCAGATGTGAGGCATGCGTTAAAGGTGTGCTGAGGGGTGTTTGTAGAAAGGGAGGTGAGAGAGGAGAACCTGTGAAGTGTACTCAAGCAGATTAATTTTAGATGAGATTATATATGGAAGTTGAGGATTTGGAAATTGATTATCTTAAAAATATCTACATGCCCAGGTACCCCTTAGGAACGCAGGGATTCCCAGATCCCAATGGGAAGATTACTGCCCAGGAGGACAGGTTGCCCAGTTGCCCAGTGTAGGAAGGAGCAAATGAATGAGTAACCAGAAAATGTCCCCTAGGAGCATAACCTCAAATGAATCAGGAGGTGGGAGAATGAGGCATAGAGAGAGAGGAAATTCTTTAAAACAAGGGCACAAAGTGGCTGAAGCAGGCAGCTCAGGGCTGCTGTTCTAGAACTCTGGGCTGCTGGGGATGGGGTTGGGATTGACAGGGATAGGGTCTGGTGGGGGTTCTTTAAGGAGCTGTCACCTCCAGATCATTGGGGATTTTTATGTGAAACTTCTCTTAGAATCCTGTGGGAAAATGTGATAGAAGAAAGAAAAAAAAATGTGAAAGAGGAGTCAGGCAGAGTTAGTCATACATCTTTAGGTATTAGTTTAAGTATTTTGTTTGTTTGATATCTATTGTAGTCAAGTAAACCATGCAAGAAGGTACAGAGCTACACTATCCAATATGGCAGCTGCTAGCCACATGTGGCTACTGGGACCTTGACAAGTGACTCATCAGAATTAAGGTGCGCTGTGTGCAAAATACACACTAGATTTCAAAGATTTAGAAAGAAGGAAAGAATGTGAAATAGCTCCTTAATAATATTTGTATTGACTGCACTTTAAAATGATGATTTTGTGATATATCGGGTTGAATAAAAATATTAACATTCAAGTTTCTTTTGACTTTTTAAACTGTGGTTACTAGAAAATTTTGAATTGTTTACAAGGCTTGCATCTTCTTTTGGATAGTTTTGGGCTAGGGCTTCTTTTCTATCCGAGGAATTTTTTGAATCAAAATAATTTGGTGATAATTTTAAAGTCATGTTATGAATAAAATTAAAAGACGTGGGAAAACAATAAGGCCACTTTATAAAATTTTTAAAACGTAAAAGATATAAATAAATGCTCAAGATATAGTGAGCACTATTAAGACAGTGTAGTGCATTATGATCCCAAACCTGAAAAAAATTAAGCCCACACTTGGGTAAATGACTGGAAAATTCTTCACAAAAATATTAATAATTGATTTTTCCTTAATGGCAGGATCGTGTGTGTTTGTGCCTTTTTATTATATCTTTTTATCTCCTAAATATCCAAAATAAACATGCATAATTTTTATTATTACTTTTTAAAACAGCATAATGGGAAAATGTCCTTTTGTTATCTATTTACAAAATATTTAATAAAAATTATATGTGAAAAAATGAACAGAAATAATGAGCAATGTTTAGTTCTATTGTCTGGAGAAATATACAGTTACATAGTTAAGTATGTGATTGATGGCAAATATTTTAGGAATACCTTATAGTTTTTCTCCTTCGTTGTCTGTTAGCAATTAGTACTTCTTGCTCTCTTTCATTAGCAATAAACTTCAAAGTAATGGATGCCAATGAAAAGAAGGCATTACATTTTCTTGAAAATACAAGAGAAGACCTATCAAAAGAATTTGCTCAATTGTTCAAAAACATTGTCTGCAAGGAAAATCTGTCTAATTGGCCACCACACCAAAACCCAAGTGTATAAAAAGAATTCATGGAGCTGATCCCAATACAAAAAACAAAAATGGGAATTAATTGACTTACAGAGCTCTCTGATACGGATCCAAATATCTGGCTGTGGTTCATCAGCACAGAATAGAAAGTGAATTGAATTCTCCTGGAATTTGCATCCTTGGTATTTACTTTTAAAAATTGTTTTTAGTCTGCTGGAGCAGTAATTTTCTAATTATACTCAGTTAGCTAAAAGGAACTGTGCAGTCCCCAAAAGTATCTAATTTATAATCAAGGAGATATTCCACTGAAAGTGTGAATCTGTTTGCACCCATATCTAGTTCATAAGCTTCTAACCTCATGATTCATTTCAGGGGTGAACATACACAACCCAATATATGAGAAGCACTGATGTCTGAACCTTTCAGAATGGCAACAGCGAGAAGACGGCTTAATTAAGAAAAGGCAAAGTATCTAAACTCAGCAAGAGGGCAACGGTTCAGCGTTCATACTTATCACTGATCTGCTTTTTAATCTGCTCCAGCTCATCAACTTCTTTCTCTTCTTAATAACTGCTTTTATTGGTTTGCGTTTCTCCTGAAGCTGAAGAATTGAAGAAGAAACATCGATGAAAATTTCAGGACTGGGTCATTCAGTCTGTCTTTCTCTGGTGACTCACTTCAACATGTATGACTTCCTGGGCCAACACAGTCAGCAAAAGAAGGCACCTCTGTGACACCTTTTCACTGCAGTGGGCTTCATAAGATACAAGGTAATTTGAAACAGATGTGGGCGGAAGTGGGTGGAAAACTGCCATTTTAGAAAATATGACACATTCCATAATGGAGGCTTGTACATGTGAATGAAGTGCTCTAATAGCACAGAGGACACAGCAATTCATAGCAATTCTGTTCTGCTTACTGAACAGGGTTATGGGTTTGGGGAAGGCTTCTCAAAGAGGTGTGATATTGGGGCCCATTCTTGTCGGCAAGGGAGTTAAAAGCAAGTGGGGTGGGACTTTCCTGGTAGCACAGTGGTTGAGAGTCCACCTGCCAATGCAGGGGACATGGGTTCAATCCCTGGGCCAGGGGGATACCACATGCCGTGGAGCGGCTGGGCCAGGGCTCCATGACTGCTGAGCCTGCACTCTAGAGCCTGTGCGCCACAACTACTGAGCCCTCATGCCACGACTGCTGGGACCATGCTCCTAGAGCCCGTTCTCTGCAGCAGGAGAAGCCACTGCGATGAGAAGCCTGCGCACCGCAATGAAGACTTAATGCAGCCAAAAATAAATAAATTTATTTTTTAAAAAAAAGCAAGTGGGGTGGATGATCTACAGCAGTGGTCCCCAGACATTAACACAGATCACTGGGCCTCGCCCTTAGTGTTTCTGACTGAGTAGTTTGGAATTGGGGCTTGAGAGTTCTAACCTCTAACAAGTTCCCAGTTCAGGCTGATTCTGCTGGTCTGGGAACCATACTTTGAGATTCACTTTTCCAGGGCAAGCAAAAAAGAAAAATGTGACCAATTCTATGATAATACCCCAATTCTATGACAATGCCCCCTTTTTCCTGCCATCACCAGTCTATAACATACACACACACACACACACACACACCCCCCAAGGAAAAAGAGAGCTTGGCATCACATCTAAGGTTAATTGGGCCCTACAAGGCATCCTTCTGAGACTTCAGTTTTGTCCTTATGGGTCTACTTGAACAGTGGCTCACTCAGCCACTAATTGGTTCTTAGTTCCCATAGGACTGTTGGACTACAGTTTGAAAGCTGGAATAGAAAGGAAATGAAATACAGGGGTGAACGGGGCTCTACACCACCCTTAAGAGGAAGTTATGTCATGGTTCAGGAATAGCCTTGCAGGTAATGGAGCAGTTAGAAAGTCATTGTCTTTATTCTGAGTTTACACCTTTCTGGTTATGAAAATTTGAGAATTAATCTTTGTTCCAAGAAAGTATCTGCTTTCAGTGTGTGTGTCATTGTGTGTGTGTGTGTGTGTGTGCGCGCATGTGATCGGTTGCCTACTGAAAACTTGGGGAACAAAATGAGGGAACATAGCTGCAACTCACAGTAGCTGAAGACCTTGAAAATGATGGGATTCGGTGGGGCTGGCCCAGCCTGAGTTGTGCTGGAGACTTAGAATACTGAAGTCAACCTGAACTGTCTTTTAAGAGTCTCCGGCGAATTATTCTAGACTGAATAACTCAGAACTGAGGAAATACAGCATAGGGGGAGGGGGATGAAGACTGGGGCTCTAACAACCAATAAGTAAGGCATGAGGTTTCCCAAGGATGGGTCAGGATTAGGCGACACTACTCTGAAAAGAAAGAAAAGCCAGAACAAAGGGAATGAGATTGGGACACGGGGCACCTATAAACGTATTCTCTGGGAAGAGTTTTAATTCTTGGATACTTTTCCCTTTGACTATGGGAAATCCAACATTTAGCTCATAGTTTTAAATTCTTTTCTCTATCATTTATTTTGGTTTAGTTTTTCCTAAGCCTTCTATTTATATAGGCGTACCTTGTTTTATTGTGCTTTGCTCGGTTGCACTTCAGAGATAATTACATTATTTATTTTTTAAATTACAGTAGAGTTGATTTAAAATGTGTTACTTTCAGATGTACAGCAGAATGATTCAGTTATACATTCATATACATATATAATTATTTTTCAGATTCTTTTCCATTATAAGTCGTTACAAGATATTGAATATTGTTCCCTGTGCTATACAGTAGGTTATCTATTTTATATATAGTAGTGTGTATCTGCTAATCTCAAATTCCTAATTTATCCCTCCCCCCTTCTCCTTTGGTAACCATAAATTTGTTTTCTATGTCTGTGAGTCTCTTTCTGTTTTGTAAATAAGTTCGTTTGTATCATTTTTTTAGATTCCACATATAAGCCATATCATACTATATTTGTCCTTCTCTGTCTGACTCACTTCACTCAATATGATAATCTCTAGGTCCTCCATGTTGCTGCAAATGGCATTATTTCATTCTTTTTTATGGCTGAGTAATATTTCATTGTGTATATGTGCCACATCTTCTTTATCCTTTCATCTGTCTATAGACACTTTGGTTGCTTCCGTGTCTTGGCTATTGTAAACAGTGCTGTTATGTACACTGGGGTGCATGTATGTTTTCGAATTAGAGTTTTCATCTTTTCCAGATATATACCCAGGACTGGGATTGCTGGATCATATGGTAACTCAAGCTTTTGTTAACGATTTGGTAGTTTTGTGTTTTAGGCTACTAAAAATATCGTTGCTATGAACATTCAAGTACATGTCCATTGTAAATTTACACATACAGCGATTGGTATATATGTAAGAGTGGAAATGCTGGGTTATTTATATATATATTTTATATATTATATATATAAATATATATATTTATATATATTATATATTTATATATAAAAGTATTTATATATTAAACTTAATGAATACTGACAAACAATTTCCAAGTACTATCCTGTACTTCCACACACTGGGTATGAGAGTTCTAATCATTCCGCACCCTGATCAAAACTAGCTAGTGTCTGTCTTTTTCATTTTAGCAATTCTAGTATGTATGTATAGCATCTCATTGTGGTTTTAGTTACATTTCACATACGATTAATGAAGTGAATCACTTTTAAAAGTGTTGGACATTTGAATATCTTCTTTCGTGAAGTGTCTTTTCAAGTCTTTTGCACATTTTTCTATAGGATTATCTGTGATTCTGTTATTAGTTTGTAGGAAATATTTACGTGTTCAAGATTAAAATTATTTGCTTGATGCATGTATTCCAAACATCTTCTTTCAGTCAAGATCTTGACTTTTGATTTTTTTCCTGCTGCCTTTTGATAAAGCTGTTCTTAATTTTAATATAATCTGGTATATCATTTTTTTTCTTTTATGGATAGAGCTTTTTGCACCTTGTTCAAGAAATTTCTGTACACGCCAAAGGCAGAAACATATCATTCAATTGACTCAGCACTATTTATTGAAATTAGCATCCCTTCCCTATTGCTCTGAACTATTGCCTCTGTTACATATCTGGAGATTAGTTTTATAATTTATTTGTAGTCTGAAATACAGGAATAAAGTGGGTATCCTGGAATGGAGGACAGGGGAACAGAATAAAAAGGGATTGAATTCAAATGCATGGGATTGTCACACTGATTAAGGTGAGGGCTGGAGAGACACAGAGGGAGCAGCCAACAGGCAATGGGATGTTTTCCAATCAGCACTAAGTTTCTTGGAGAACCACGTTTACAGGCTGAGGTCTCTGGGTGTCAGTCATGGGAGCATTCTTCATTTTACAAGAAAAGTTAGAATAAAAACAGTGTGGATAATTTTCAGAAAACACAGTTTCCTCAGCTGTGACTGGGGATAATAATTCCTGCCTCACTGGGTAACTGTAAAGGCCAATGAGTAAGTACTTGAAACTCTTAGAAATTGGTCCAGCTTGAACATAGTGACATATAGTTTTAAAAATACTATTATTGTATTTATTATTAAGGTCCTGAATTTCCCATTCTTAGATGTAATTTATATTTTTTTCCACTTCTGTACACCGTGCTTTGAAAACTCCTGTGAGAATTCAACCTGTGCAGAGATTATTCTTACTTATTGTTTTGATGTTCTATCAGAAATCTGATAGGGAGGTGGGGAGAAATACACTCATAAACAACAAGGACATAACATAAACAACAAGTACAGCACAGGGAACTGTATTCAATATCTTGTAATAACTTGTAATGGAAAAGAATCTAAAAAAGAATATATAAATATATATGTATGTATAACTGAACCACTTTGCTGTACACCTGAAACTAACACAACAATGTAAATCAACTATACTTCAACTTTTAAAAAAGAGCTAAACAAACAAACAAACAAAATACAATTCTGCCCCTCCAGTATATTCAGTGAGAAAAGGATGGCTGCAATCAAATGATATCAGTAGCCTTATTTATACCCAGAGGAGGTTATGAGAGTTGTTAGAGCCCTAGTTCTCTTAAAAGTGATCAAGTCTACACAGCTTGGTAATCATTTATGAGAAATTATCGCTTTTTGTTGTTACTGTTTGCTTTTGCTTTTATGAAATATTTCACACATACAGAAAACTACATATTAAAAATGCAAAGAATAATAATAAATAAAACCTAGGTACCCACCATCCAGGTTAAGAAATGGTACATCACCATTATATTTGAAGGTCCTGTTTGCCTTTAGCCACTCCTTACTCTATACCCACAGGTGGAAACTATTTGGAACACTGTTTATATATTATATAATTGTTAATACCATACATTTCGTTACAGTTTTCCACATATGTATTTCTAATTAAAATGCGTTATTTTGCTTTGCATATTTTTGAACTTTAATAGAGTGATATTGTATGTCTTGTTCTGAAACTTACTCTTTTGGTTAAAATTTGTATTATAGATTTTCCATGTTAACTTGTATAGTTGGAGTTCAGTTATCCCATTATTGTAAAGCATTCCTTTGTATAAATCTGTTTGTCCGTGGATGAGCATTTGAGTTGTTTATAGCATTTTACTAAAAGTAATGCTGTTATCATTTGTGTGTTTGTGTCTTAGAAAGTATATGTAAACACTTTGGGTTTTCCCTGGAGAAGAACCTTCTGGGTAACAAATTGTGCACATCCTCAAATGTAATAAAATGATAGTAGAAATATACGTGCCCAAGAGTAGTGAAAATGGTCCCCATTACACCACAGCCTCACCAACAGGTGATATTGTCAGATTTTAAAATTTCTGCCAATTATATCAAGTAAAAGGTATTTCATTGTGGATTTAGTTTGCACCTCCCTGATTATTAGTAAGGTTACCATCATTTCATGTTTGTTGCTATTCACCTGGACTCTTCTGTGAAAGCCAGTTCAGTAATTTTTCCTATTTTTCTTTTGGGTTGTTTGTCTTTTTTCTCATCGTATTATAAAAGTTCTTTATACAGTCTGGATATTAAAACCTTTGTCAGTTCTAAGTTTTGTAAATATCTTTTCTCTGCTTATGGCTTGTCTTTTCATTTCTTTATGAGGTCTTTTCATGAAAAAAATATTTAATTTTAATGTTGTAAAATTTCTATCTTGTTCTTGATGCTTGCATCATTTGTATGTTTTTTCAAATAGTTATTTTTTATACTGAGATTATAAAGAGCTTTTACTCTACTGTCTTCTAAGCATTAAAAAATTTCAATTTGAAATTTAAGCCCTTAACATGCTTTGAATTGATTTTATTTCCTTCCATATAAATAACCAGTTGTTCCAGCTCAACTTTTTTTTTTTTTTTTGCGGTACGCGGGCCTCTCACTGTTGTGGCCTCTCCCGTTGCGGAGCACAGGCTCCAGATGTGCAGGCTCAGCGGCCATGGCTCACGGGCCCAGCCGCTCCGCGGCATGTGGGATCTTCCCGGACCAGGGCACGAACCCGTGTCCCCTGCATCAGCAGGCAGACTCTCAACCACTGCGCCACCAGGGAAGCCCCAGCTCAACTTCTGATTAGTCTAACCACTGATGAGAAATGCCAGCTCTATCATAAAATAAGCTTCTATTTTTATATTATTTTATTTCTTGGATTCTCTTCCTTTTCCCTCTTCATTTATAGCTCCCAAAATACAACCTTGTCCTTACTACTATGGTTTTATAATAAGTGATATCTGATAAGGTAAATCTCTCATACTGTTCTCCATTTTAATAATATCTTATGTGTTCTTGGTCTTTTGTTTTTTATCTATATTTAAAATTTGTTTGTTCAGATCAATAAAAGTGTTGTTGGAGATTTTATTAGAATTGCCTTGAACTAAAGATCACTTTGAGAAAAAAGGTCATCTGTATAATACTGTGCCTTCTATCTATGAACATGGTATGATTCTCCATTATTTAGAATTCCTATAACATCTTTTAATAAGGCTTTCTAATTTTTCCCAGAAAGTTTTTTTGCATCTTTTGTTAGATTTATCCCTAGATTCCTTATAGTTTTATGCTATTTTTAAAATTAATTTTTCTACCTTTGTCCTGGTATTCAGAGTGAACCCAAAAATGTTGCTAAATTCTCTTCTTAATTCTAACAATTTGTAGATTATTTTGTTTTCTATATAATCTCTCTTTAAATAACAAAGTTTTTTATAACTCTTTATTTTCTTATTAACTTGCTAGAATGTCCAGTACAATGCCAGTCAGAAGTCCTAAGTCTTGTTTGACTCTGATTTTAAAGTAAATATTTTTTAACATTTAACTTTTAAGTCTGATGCTTATTCCAGGATTTTCTTTTTGGCAAATTCTATATTAGAATTGTATCTAGATTAGATTCATTACAATTTTTTTTTAGAAAACTCAAAGTAAGAGTAGTTTATCTTCTTGAGGGTCTACTCTATTATTTAAAATACTACAAAAGTAAGCCGTCTAAGGATGAATATAGCAGCTACATAAAATCATCAGGAATGTAGCTCTTTAATCTTTCTCCTCCATCATTCTTCACGTGGAATGTCCTTTTAAGGTCATTTCATGGCTCCAAATGGCTACTGGTGTCTTGTGACCTCCATTCATTAAATGGATGGTTAATCATGACCAGATCTAAATATGTTCTGTTGAGTCAAATGACTAATTTACATTGATAGTCACCCTTTTGTGGAAGCCAGCCCTCGAGCTACATTACATATCATTATTTAAAACTCTTTCCTTTTCTAATTTACTCCCCTCACCTCTTGAGTCCATGGCTGAGGACTCACTGTGCTTTGAGAGATGTTTTACTTGTACAGGCTATGACAGTCTTGGATACTCTTAATAGAAATTAATCCATGGGATTTCCATGTAAGTCACTCTAGGGTCAAGAAGTGGAAATTCAGGGCTTCCCTGGTGGCGCAGTGGTTGAGAGTCCGCCTGCCGATGCAGGGGACATGGGTTCGTGCCCCGGTCCGGGAAGATCCCACATGCTGCGGAGCGGCTGGACCCGTGAGCCATGGCCGCTGAGCCTGTGCGTCCGGAGCCTGTGCTCCGCAGCGGGAGAGGCCACAACAGTGAGAGGCCAGCGTAACGCAAAAAAAAAAACAAAAAACAAAAAAGAAGTGGAAATTCATCATCAAAAGTGGTACGGGGCTACAGGATGGCTGGTTTTAGGCTGGTCTGTGGAATCACGTCTGAGGAGAAAGGAAATAACTGTCTCCACAGTGGAATGTCCACGTCTGCATTCTTACATCATGCTCTAGTAGCTGATTCCACAATCAATACATAATCTACATATGGGAGTTAATCCACGTATAACAGATAGGGAGAGTCAGGCCTCCCTATCGGAGGTTCCCCCACATCTTTAGGTTCAACCAACCACAGATAGGGTAGTACTGCAGCATTTACTATCGAAAAATATCTGCCTGTAAGTGGAGCCGCACACTTCAAAACTGCATTATTCAAGGGTCAACTGTAGTGTAGCCCAGAAATAGGAGAATGCAGGTTAAATGCTCGGCCTCTCACTGTTGTGAGACTGCTCAATTTTATAATTGCTCAATTTTATAATTCTCCCTCCACAAAGTTCCAGGTGATGCTGATGCTGCTGGTCCACGCACCACACTTGGAGAATCATTGCCCAAGTTCATGATGTGCTAAAATCATTGGTCCATATAAGGTCTCTCTACTGCCTTTATTTATTTATTTCCTTTTGTCCCCATTATCCACCCCCATTTCCCTCACATAGGCAGTTGTCCTAGGTCAGGTTGAAACTGACTCTGAGATGAGGAGTTGCATGGACGTTTTTTTTTTTGGTTAGAGATCTCAGGAGATACCCTAGTTAGGATGTGGGGGAAGGCAAGATTGGGCAGAAAGACAAGCTGATCCACGATCAGTTTTCACTGAGGCCTCAAACAATGCTGTGAGGATGCCCTGGAGCTGAGATGGCCCTTCAGGGTCATCCCCACTTGAGAAAAATTTGGTCTTCGTATTTCCACATTAGTCAATCGTTGGCTGCAGGCAGTCACAGGGAGAGGACATTACCCTGGGTGAGGCAGGGTAATGTGTCACAGGGAGGGGACATTACCCTGGGTGAGGCAGGGTAATTCTCTTTTGCTAGCATAGTGCCCATGGGGGATTGCTATCTGCAGCAGAAATTCCCAGCAGATGAAGAATGGAAGCTCTTGATCCAAAGAAAGCTAGGTGATCTCTAGGGTTTTTTATGATGTATTGTTCAGTGAGAAAAACAAGTTTCAAAGACATGTATGCAGTATTACCCCATTTTCAGAAAACAAGCATCTCTGTTATTTTTGTAAATTCTTGTATGTTTGAGTTTGGAAAATGATGTGGAAAGATAAATACTTGGCTCTTTACAGAGATTACCTCAAGGAGATGGAAATGTGAAAGGGAAGGGGATTTGATGACAGTATTAATTTTTTAGTTACATGTCGTCTTTATTTTTCTATTGAAATATAGTTGACATACAATATTATGTTATTTTAAAGTGTACTGCATAGTGATTTGACATTTTCAAATATTATGAAATGATCACCACAATAAGTATAGTAACCATCTGTCCCCATAACAAAGTTATCACAATATTATTGACCATATGTCTTATGCTGTATATTACATCCCTGTGGCTTATTTATTTTATAAATGGAGGCTTGTACCTTTTAATCCCCTTCATCTGTTTCCCCCCTTCCCTCTGGCAACCACCCATTTGTTCTCTGTATGTTTGAGTCTGTTTTCATTTTATTTTGTTTTTGTTTTTTACATTCCATATATAAGTGAGATCATATGGTATTTGTTTTTCTGTGACTTATTTCCCTTAGTATAATACCCTCGATTTTGTCCATCCCTGTTATCACAAATGCCAGAAATTATTTTTTAATGGCTGAGTAATATTACATTGTGTATATATATCACATCTTCTTTATCCATTTATCAGTTGATGGACACTTAGGTTGCGTCCATATCTTGGTTACTGTAAATAATGCTACAGTGAAAATTGTAGTGCATATATCTTTTTGAATTATTGTCTTTGTATTCTTTGGGTAAATACCCAGAAGTGAAAATACTGGATCATATGGTAGTTCTGAGGCAGGAGATAGATGGGCTCCAGGCTGGGCATTTACAACTGGTCTCCTGTTCACACCTCCTGGGATGAGAAGAAGATGGGCTCCAGGCCGGACATTCATTACCACCCCCTGTTTACATTTCCTGAGGCAAGAGGCAAATGGGCTCCAGGAGTACATAATTATGACCGGACTCCTATCTATATTTCGAGATCTGCACTTTGATATAAGAAGTAACAACAGGAATAGGATAGATAACTGGACATTGGACACTTTTATGGCTGAGACAGAGTGGGGCTAAACCCTGTTAAGAGATCAAGAGGTCATACATTTCTCATCCTTGGAGCAAGGGAAACATTGCACACACTCAGAAAGCCTCCTTGTGAGTCAAAAAGGAGAGGGCACCACCCCATAATATGTGATGCCAAGGACGTCCCATAGGCCTCTGGGCTAGAATCCATCTTGGAAAAAAGTTGTGCACGCATGTTGGAGAGGGTTCTAAGGCATGTCAGGTGTGGAAAAGAAACCAGGTAACTGGCCAAAGGTAAACAAAGACCCGGAAGAACTGCCCTACATAAGTGACCTAATCGCCTCTTGACAGTGCTCCTTGTCATTGGGGAGGATGCCCACACCCTTCTCTCCGGGTGGGCATCTCTGCCTTGCTTCTGTCGTAACTAAACAAACTGTTTCTCTGTGTGCTCTCCCACTTGTTGTTGTGCTATGTCTCTAATAATAAACTTTGTACCTGTTTTTACAGTTTTTGCTGCCATGAGAAATGCATTTTTCACTTGGGGGCAAGAGCAGGGGCTCTGGTGGCCAGGATTCCTAGTTTTCAACCAGGCTCCCCAGGTTCAATTCCAGGGCAGGGAATTAAGATCTCGCTTCACGCCACCACTCACTGCTGCCTCTCTGAGATCAGTTCTATTTTTAATTTTTGAGGAACCTCCATACTTTCCCATAGTGGCTGTACCAATTTACATTCCACCAACAGTGCGGGAGGGTTCCCTTTTTCTGCCTCCTCACCATCACTTGTTATTTGCTGTTTTTCTGGTAATAACCATTCTGACACGTATGAGGTGTTATTTCACTGTGATTTTAACTTGCATTTCCCTAATGATGAGTGATGTTGAGCATCTTTACATGTGTCTTGGCTATCTGTATGTCTTTGGATAAATGTCTATTCAGGTCATCTGCCCATTTGTTAATCAAGTTGTATTTTTTTTGATGTTGCGTTGTTATTAACTATTTTCTTTATATATCTCTGTGCTGTTTTCATGATTGTGTGAACAAGCCTATTAGATTTTTTTTTAAATATTATTTTGTCTCTTTAAGAGCCACATATATGTAACGAGATTCCTAGTAGTGAATAGGTTACCTGTTTTTGACTTGAAGCCAATCACGTATTCTGCAGTGGAACCTTACGTTTGTCTTCAGGGAGGTTTCCCATCTCCTCTGTCTCCTATTCTGTTCTGGGAGAAACCGTTTGGTTAGGCTGAATCAGTTTATACCCCTGCCAGACACACAGGAGAGTTCCAGTTACTCATCATGCTCTCCGTGACTAGTAATGTGAACCCTTTCAATTTTAGACATTTTATGGGGGTAGTGGGACCTCCCTGAGGTTTAATTTTGCACGTCCCTAATGGCTGACACTGAACATGATACTGAACATCTTTACATACACGTATTGGTCACTTGGCTATCTTTTATTAAGTGTCTCTTCAAGTCTGTTGCCATATTTGTAGAGACAGGTTTGCCTCTCATTGGTTTCTAGTATTTCCTTGTATACTTTTGACATAACTCTTTCCTTGCATGTAAGTATTGTGAATGTCTTCTCTCAGTGTGCGTCTTGCTTTTTCTCTCCCTATATGATGAACAGAAACACTTAGCTTTCATAAAGTCTAATTTATCAGTCTTTTCCAGTTAAGGCTTTTGGTGTAGAAATCTTTGCGTACTCTGAATTTATGAAGATATTCTGCTATATTTCCCTCCAGAAGCTTTGTTGTTTTATCTTTCACATTTTCGTCTCTGATCTGTGTCACATTAATTTTTGTTTATGCTGTGAGGTTCAGTGTAACACTGTGTCATTTTAAGGATTCAGTGTGTGTGTATAAATATGTATATGTGTTCTATTTAGAAAAGTGCATGACAGTCACTGCTATCTAAACATTAATATTATTATCATTATTGTTTTCTATTTCTAACTTCTTTATTAATTCCCTAATGATGCTTTAATCTTTATTGTCCTAGCTCTTTAATACTTTTACAATCTTATATTGTTTCATTATTTAATATCTGAGTGCTTGTTGTACTTAATTCTTGCTCTTTTTAAACTCTACTGTAAGATAAAGCTCTTCCAGGGATTATTTTTCAGTCTTTTAATTTGCTTTCTTTCTTTGCTTCCAGACCAGATTCTGAATCTACCTTTTATTTTTTAAAATAAATTTATTTATTTATTTTTGGCTTTGTTGCAGTACGCGGGCTTCTCATTGCAGTGGCTTCTCTTGTTGCAGAGCACAAGCTCTAGGCGTGCTGGCTTCAGTAGCTGCGGCTCACGGGCTTAGTTGTTTCGCGGCCTGTGGGATCTTCCTGGACCAGGGACTGAACCCATGTCTCCTGCATTGGCAGGCGGATTCTTAACCACTGCACCACCAGGGAAGTCCTGAATCTACCTTTTAAAAGCTTTCCTCGGTCTTTTCTTTTTTCTCTCTTTTCTCCCTTTCCTTCTCTCTCTCTCTCTCTCCCTGTAATATTTACCACACCATGTTCTCCCACACCTTTAACATGATATCATGGTAATATTCCTTAGACATTCTATTTCATTTACTCTCCTATGAATGGTTTGTATTTCCCCAAGGAAATAGGCAACATTGCTCTTTCTTTTGTATTGTGTTAAAAACCTTATATTTCTGTTCACTCCTTATAGACAGCAATGGTACCTTTTTCCTTGGGAAGATATTATTATATATTTTGAGAGGTCTCACTTTTCCATCTTTTCTAAGAAATTAGCCATATCTGCATCTGTGTCATCAACACTGAGTCTTTGGCCTTTCCTGAATGTTCATTGATAAAGTGCATCAGCTATTTGTAAGGTTTTTTCTAATCTTTAAAAAAAACTATCATTTTACATTTACATTTTATTTTGATTGTATCTTTAAAGTGGAAATTTAGCCCTGTCAACACAATAAACATTTAATAATAATGCAAATTTACATTTGCAAAATATTTTATCAATAATTTCCAAAGCCTTTTCATAATTGAAAAAAGTATTAAAATTGCTTTCCAAATTTCAAAATAGAACTTTTGTTTGTACTGTCACATTCCTTAAATATTGTTAATACCTTGTTTAGGAAAAAATTGTTTTTATTTAAAAAAATATATGTGGGATGTCTTCAATTGCAGTTAAAAGAACAAATACAATAAGATTGTTTTATACATTCAGGTATTACATTACAGTATAAATATGAAGGGAACTAAAATTTTATAATTTGTAGTCTGGGCTTCAAGTTTGAACTTTGTCACTTACTAAATATAAGCTTTTCAACAGGAGTTTCTCTGGGTGTCAGATTCTGCGTTTAGAAAATGAGAATAAAAATAACTGCCAGAAATAGCTCATGAATTGTTATAAGAATCAAATCGGATAATATACAAAATTCCTGGTAGATGGAAATTGGTATGCTAAAGTTGTTCATCTTCTCAACACTGAACTAAGAATTCCAGATACTTTTAGAAAAGTTTGACAATTGGGTGTTGGAAAACACTTTGAAACCAGCCAAGAGGCTGGTTAGCTCGGGCTAATGCCACTTCATCTCAGGCTCAGGTCTTTGGTTACCAGGTAACAAGGTGGAAGTGAGGAAGGGTAACAGTCAACAGTGATACCCTCTGCTCTTCCCAACTTCAGTTTTTTAGCCAATTAAAGAAGAAACAAAGAAAGAAAAGAAAAATAAGTAAAAGAGCTTACCACTTTGATAGATGAGCCAAGAAACCATGGAGGTATGCTGTGTGATACAGGATGTCAATTATTGTCACAAAATGATTCATTATGTAACAAAAGATGGGTCATCTTTTTTTTCTTTTTAACATCTTTATTGGAGTATAATTGGTTTACAATGTTGTGTTAGTTTCTGCTGTATAACAAAGTGAATCAGCTATATGTATCCATATATCCCCATATCTCCTCCTTCTTGCGTCTCCCTCCCACCCTCCCTATCCCACCCCTCTAGTTGGTCACAAAGCACAGAGCTGATCTCCCTGTGCTCTGTGGCTGCTTCCCACTAGCTATCTATTTTACATTTGGTAGTGTATATATGTCCATGCCACTCTCTCACTTCGTCCCAACTTACCCTTCCCCCTCTCTTGTGTCCTCAAGTCCATTCACTATGTCTGCATCTTTATTCCTGTCCTGCCCCTAGGTTCTTCAGAATCATTTCCTTTTGTTTTGTTTTTTTAGATTCCATATATATGTTAGCATGTGGAATTTGTTTTTCTCCTTCTGACTTACTTCACAAAGATGGGTCATCTTAATGATTTTTTTCTTTCAAAGGATAAATGATTGATAGCAGACATACATACTAACCAAACTAAGACCCATCAGGTGAAACAGAACTTTTTCCTCCTTAGTTATCTCTATATAAGTCATGTTATTTCATTTGGTGTGATTTTCCCATTACTATGCACCAATTTGCTATTTTCATTGCTGTTGTTTTTGTAGTTAAGGCATTTTAACTAGACAGACTAAAAGTATCAAGGATCCTACAGGGTCTGAGATTACCCATCTTCAACCCAGACTATTGGTTCCCAGTGTCAAGTCAACACAATCAAGATGAAAGTTCCCGCCTTTTGCCTGCACAGTCCTGGGGTAGCATCAAACCTGGGCTCTGTCTTCTCATTCCTATTTTTTCTTTTCCTTTTGAATTCATTCCAGAAAGCT
Source organism: Stenella coeruleoalba (assembly GCF_951394435.1). Taxonomy (NCBI): domain Eukaryota; kingdom Metazoa; phylum Chordata; class Mammalia; order Artiodactyla; family Delphinidae; genus Stenella; species Stenella coeruleoalba. The sequence continues at coordinate 7,794,494 of NC_137150.1, forward strand.
TGGGTCATTGAGTGACAAGATCGAGGTTCAGAGCCCTAGCACAGAATCCAGACTGAATGTGGGTTCGAACCCTACCTCTCAATCATCTGTGTGATCACAGGTAGGTTGCCTCATCCCTTCTGATCTCAGTTTCCTCATCTCTAAAATGGAGATATTTATAGTACCAGCTTCTTAGAATTGCTGAGGATGTTACAAAAATTAATGTACATGGGTATATATCAAATGGTGCCTGGCACATAGTCAGTGCTCCGTATTACTAGGCTGCTCTGGAATTAAAATTCGAGTGACTCCCTGAGCTCATAGTATTTTTGCTTTGAAAAATGTTTGAAATTTCAACTGGTCAATTTCCCTGATGCCTCATAAAACAGTATGCCCCACAACAAACAGGACTATTACTTTTTCCTTTGGTTTCAGTGCCTTTAAATTAATCCACGTTTAAATCTAAAGGAAAACCACACACATTTAGCAATGGTGGATAGTTCCTTGCTAAAAATAAAGACTTACCTCACTCTTAGAATCAAGCTGGAGTTTCCTGTGGAGGCCAGATGACGAAAGCCTGCTGGGAGAACAGCATGTAATGAAATCGACATAAAAGACCAAAATGATCACATCCTGGAAATGCATTTTGTCAACACAAAGCCCATCTACTCTCCCCTCCCCACAGCCTCTGGCTGTGACCACTTAAATCTCAGGACATGAGGGTACAATGTCAATGAAGACAAAATCTGGACTCCGTAGTGAGGGGCCAGGAGAAGGGAGGTGACAAGCCTCAAGAGATTTGGATTCTCTCCTCTTCTTCTTTTTATCACACATTTGTTTTTATTTTATGCAATTTATCTGGGTCTGAAGGGAGGGGCATGCAAATGATGTAGACATGTGCTTGTAGCATGTTGTAGTGGTTCTCAAAGTGTGGTCCCCAGACAAGCAGCATCAGCATCACTTGGGACTTGTTTGAAAGACAGATGCTTGGATCCACCCAAGACCTGCAGGCTCAGAAATGTTGCTTATGGCCCTTTGAGACCGATGGTCTAACAAGTCCTCCAGGTGATAGTAATATCTGCTCAATTTGAGAACCAGAAACAAGATGTTGGAAGGGCTGGTCTCCCGTGCTGGCTCTGCAGTTTGTTTCCCCTGTGGCCTGCAGATAAACCTTGTAACCTTCTTGGACCCTGAGTCTTCCTTTTGCAAAAGATAAATGGAGATATTGGGCCCCTGACCAGAAGAGAATATGTGAGACTACTTCATAAACTATGATTTGCTGTAGACCTGTCTCCTTTATTTGAGCCTATTGATATGGGCACAGGAGAAGTATGTCAGAAGGGGACTAATCAGAGGATTTGCTGAGGCTGACTGATTTTTTAAATTAAAAAAAATAAAGATAAAGTAGCAGCAGAGTTGTTCTCAGAGTTTGGGGCTGCCTTTCATGAGTAGGCAAGACCAGACCAGTCAGAACAACCATTAAGGCAGTGCCCAGGTAGGTGGCAGGCAATCCTAGAATTGTGCCAGGGTAGGGGTTCCCCTCGGGGGGAAGTGAACTATGGTGATCCCACCTTCCCTTGCATTTCACTGTATACCTTTAATCCACATTAGATTTGCCTCTCTCTTTCTCTGGGGTAGAGTGAGGGTGAGAGAGATGGCTTGAGTTACCCCTGAGAGTGGGGAGCCGCAGTCAAGAAAACTTAGCCTGAGGAAAATACCTTCATAGAATCACAGCTGACAAAAGGAAAACCTGATTGTTTAGACCCCAGGAAAGTATATTCTTTCAAGCAAATACATTAACATCTTCCTGAATCCAAATTGAAAAGACTTAAGCTCGTTCTCTAGCCATTCAAAAAGGAAGCAATTTTCCAGGGACAATAGGGCTATTAAATGTACCAATTGAAAATGAGAATAACGTGTAGCTCACTGAGCCAACTTCCAAATCAGGATTCTTAGTATCCATCAAATTGGTGATGCTGTCTGTTTTTATACATTACTTATAAGTCACTTATGTGTGTCATTGGATTTTATCTAAATATTTAAAATATAATATCTACATATGAAAAGTCTTTGCTCCATAATGCTATTTTCAAAGTCATAAGAGACTATGAACATATGAATCTAAAGCTATTTTTCATACACTAGAAATGCTGTTTGTAAAAATTGCAAGTGATATTCTTTCCCTTTCAAAGGTCTTTCTTCCTTTAAGGTACCACCTATATAGAGAAGACACTTTTTCAAGGCAATGGGAAATTCAGTTTCAAATGCCCAATATTAAGCTACATTTTCTTTATTTACTGATGAAACTACGCACACCCCTTGTGGGTTCAAGGGGAAACATAATATGACCATGAAAGTGTTGTTTTGTTGTGTGTTTTCCATTTTATGGCAAAACTCCTTTCAAATGATGGGGGCATCTGGTCCCGTGTCATCCACCAAGCCAACACTAACACGGAAGAACCCAGTGAATAGGGTCTCCCCTGCATGCTTGGAAACTGTCCCTTGGAAAATAAAGTGGCGGAGAAGCTGGCTTTGCCTAAGCCATGTATCAGTCCCTCCTCCAACTCTGAGTCAGAACTTATTACAGAAACTTCCAAAGCTTTAGAAACTAGATTTAGCATACCCTGCTGCCTGAGGTCAGATGACTTTGGTTTAATTTCCAGGGTGGTGGCAGTGGTGTACCCACTCACTGGGGTATCACAATTTCCGTTTAACACAAAACTGGATAAATATTCCAGCAACATCATATTACTATCTGTACTGCTTAACCTCTTCTTGATTTTTAAAATAGATTTTATCTTTAGGGGAGTTTTAGGTTCATAGCAAAATTGAGCACAAAGTACAGAGAATTTCCATAGAGCCTCTGTCCCCACACGTGCATCACCTCCTCCACTATCAATATCCTGCCCCAGAGTGGTACATTTGTTACAACTGATGAACATACATTGACACAACATTATCACCCAAAGTTCACAGTTTACATTAGGGTTCACTCTTGGTGTTGGACATTCTATGGGTTTTGACAAATGTATAACATGTATCCACCATTATAGCATCGTACAGAATAGTTTCACTGCCCTAAAAATCATCTGTTCTCCACCTATTTATCCCTTCCTCTCTCCTAACCCTGGCAACCACTGATCTTTTTACTATCTCCGTGGTTTTGCCTTTTCAAGAATGTCATTTAGTTGGAATCATACAATAGGTAGCCCTTTCATATTGGCTTAGTTATATGCATTTAAGTTTCCTCCTTGTCTTTTCCTGGCTTGATAGCTCATTTCTTTTTAGCACTGATTAATATTCCATTGCCTGGATGGACCACAGTTTATTTACCCATTCACTTACTGAAGAACATCTTGGTTGTTTCCAAGTTCTGGCAATTATGAATCAAGTTACCATAAACATTCTTATGCAGTTTGTATAGACATAATTTTTCAGCTCATCTGGGTAAATACCAAAGAGTGCAATTGCTGGGTTGTAAGAGTGTTTTTCTTTTTTGTAGGAAGCTGCCAAACTCTCTTCAAAAGTGCATGTACCATTTTTCATTCCCACCAGCAATGAATAAAAGTTCTTGCTGTTCCACACCTTTGTCAGCTTTTGGTGTCGTCAGTGTTTTGGACTTTGGCCATTCTGATAGGTGTGTAGTGGTATCTCATGGTTATTTTAATTTGATAATTCCTTAATGACATATGATGTTGAATATCTTTTCATATGCTTATTTGTGATGTGTATGTCTTCTTTGGTGAGGTATCTGTTCAGGTATCTTGCCCATTTTAATTTTTTAAATTTTTTTTAATTTTTAAATTTTATTTATTTATTTATTTATTTTTGGCTGTGTTGGGTCTTCATTTTCGTGCGAGGGCTTTCTCTAGCTGCGGCAAGCGAGGGCCACTCTTCATCGCGGTGCGTGGGCCTCTCACTGTCGCGGCCTCTCTTGTTGCGGAGCACAGGCTCCAGATGCGCAGGCTCAGTAGTGTGGCTCACGGGCCTAGCTGCTCCACGGCATGTGGGACCTTCCCAGACCAGGGCTCAAACCCGTGTCCTCTGCATTGGCAGGCAGATTCTCAACCACTGCACCACCAGGGAAGCCCTCTTGCCCATTTTTAAATTGGATTGTTCATTTTCTTAATGTTGAGTTTTAATAATTCTTTGTATATTTTGGATAACATGTCTTTATCAGATATGATTTTTGGAAATGATTTTTCCTAGTCAGTAGCTTGTCTTTTCATTCTCTTGATGTTTCCTTTCCCAAGGCAGGCATTTTTAATTTTAATGAGGTCTAGTTTATCAATTATTTCTTTTACAGGTCACACCTTTGGTGTTGTATCTAAAAAGTCATCATCATATATAAGATTACCTAGAATTTCTCCTATGTTATGTTTTAGTAGATTCTTATTTTTGTGTTTTATTTTTAGATGTGTGATACACTTTGAGTTAAATTTTGTGAAGAAGGGTGTACGTTTTGTATTTAGATTCCTTTTGCCTGTGAATGTTCTGTTGTTCCAGCACTATTTGTTGAAAAGACTATTTTTTCTCCACTGTATTGCCTTTGCTCCTTTGTTAAAGACCACTTGACTGTATTTATATAGGTCTATTTCTGGATTGATCTATTTGTCTATTCTTTTGCCAATACCATACTGTCCTGATTACCATATCTTTATAGTGAATCTGGAAGTTAGGTAGGTAGTGTCAGTTCTCCGAACTTTTTCTTCTCTTTCAATACTGTGTTGGCTATTCTAGGTCTTTTGCTTCTGTGTATAAACTTTATAATCAGTTTCTCAATACCCACAAAATAATTTGCTTGGATTTTGATTGGGATTGCAGTGAATCTATAGACCCTATTGGGAAGAACATACCTCTTGACAGTATTGAGTCTTTCTGTGCATGAACATGGAGTATATCTCTACTTATTTAATTCTTCTTTGATTTATTTCACCAGAGTTTTGTAGTTTTCCTCATAAAAGTTTGTACATATTTTGTTAGATTTATATCTATTTCATTTGGGGGGTGCTAATATAAATGGTATCATGCTTTTAATTTCAAATTCCACTTGTTCTTTGCTGTGCTGTGTATATAGGAAAGCAATAGACTTTTGTACACTAACTTTGTATCCCACAACCTAGTTATAATTGCTTATTAGTTCCAGGAGTTTTTTGGTTGATTTTTTCATATTTTCTATGCAGACGATCATGTCATCTACAACAAAGACAGTTTTATTTCTTCCTCCCCAGTCTGTATATGTTTTATTTCCTTTTCCTGTCTTATTACATTAGCTAGGACTTCCAGTACTATGTTGAAAAGCAGGGATGAGAGGAATCATCCTTGCCTTGTGCCTAGTCTTAATGGGAAATCCTTGAGTTTCTCATCATTAAGTGTGATGTTAGCTCTAGGTGTTTTGTAGATGCTCCTTACCAGGTTGAGAAAGTTCTTGTTTTCTTCACTGTTTTGTGAAGAGTTTATATCATAAATGGGTGTCGGATTTTGTCAAATGCTTTTCTACAACTATTGATAAGATCATGCAATTTTTCTTCTTTAGCTTGTTTTTGTGATGGATTACATTAACTGATTTTCATATGTTGAACCAGCCTTGCATACCTGAGATAAACCCTGCTTCGTCATGGTATGTAATTCTTTTTGTACCTAGCTGGATTTGATTTGCTAATATCTTGTTGAGGATTTTTTCATCTAAGTTCATGAGAGATATTGGTTTGTCATTTTCTTTTCTTGTAATATCTTTGTCTGGTTTCGGTATTAAGGTAATGTTGGCCTCATAAAACGAATTAGGCCCTCAGCTCTGTCTTCTAGAAGAGATGATAGAAAATTGGTATAATTTCTTCCTTAAACATTTGGTAGAATTCCTCAGTGAATCCATCTGGGCCTAGTGCTTTCTGTTTTGGAAATTACTGATTATTACTGAAATTATTAATTACTGATTCAGTTTCATTAATATGTATTAGCCTATCCAGATTGTCTATTATTTTCTTGATTTTTATGGTAATATTTAGTAATTACTTATTTGCAGAGTTCCAACAAATACATTTCAAGCTCTTCTTTTCATGAAAGCATTTATATTTTCTTGATCATATAACCAAATCCTCTATCAAATTTATTTCCCTTGTTTTATCAGCTTATTTTTACTCTACATCACTGCCCTAACATCTTTGTTCAAACAAGTTTTATTCAGACTTTGCTTACCTTTCAGCCCTGATCATGCATTGTTCTCCTTAAGAGGAGAACTGTCATTTACCAGTGTCAAATAAGACAATATATTGGGTTGGCCAAAACGTTCGTTTGGGTTTTTCCATAAGATGTTACAAAAAACCCAAATGACCTTTTGGCCAACCCAATAGTGGGTTAATTTTGCCCATATTTTTATATTTTGAGTCATCCCTTTAACAGAACTTAATCCAACCCCAAGGGAAAATTTTTTCCCGTCACAATGGAACAGTCCACAGAGCAAGCCATGGGTCACTTTCAGAGATATGGAATATATCCAGCTTATGACTCAAATTCTCTATATTTGAATTAGATTTTACCACTGCACAACTATATGCTCCATCCTGCACTTTATGCAGAAATACAAAATGTTTTTCCCTTACCACAACCATTTCAAAACAATACCCAATATAACATACAATTTCTCAAATATATATCCCACCTTATAAAACTAATGATTGACTGTAACCCAATATTTTAAATGTCTGAAAAGACATATGACACTTTTTTAGAGGTGCTCAATACATCAAATTATGGATGGAGGGTCAGGATTTATAATTATATTATGTCAATCATTTAATATTATAAAATTATAATATATGATACTATAAATATAAAATTATGTATGTATATAAAATACTATACAGAATCACAAACATATTTAAAAAAATAGCTTTGCTCCTCCTGCCAATGTTATACTTGTGTGTATAGGGCATGACCGAATAAATAATGTCCAAAGAATACAGTCAATCAAATTATGTATGCTAATTCAATGCTTATTTTAAAAAGCATATAAGACATTTAGATGATGATATTAAAAGAAAGATAAGGAATTCTGTTGACCTAGTTTGGCAGATTGCATTTTCCAGGGATGAACACATTCTCTCTCATCCCACACCGTCCATGAAGAGGTAGGATTTATATTCTTTCCCCTTGAATTTGGGCAAACTTGTGATTGTATAAGGGATGCTATGTGGTATTTGAGGCTAATTTATGAAAGTTGAAACAGCTTCAACTTGATTCTCTTTGGGGACATTTGCTCTTGGAATCCAGCCACCAAGCTGTGCAAAAGCCCAGTCCACATGAAGATGCTACATGCACAGGTGTTCTCCTTGAGAGCCCCAGTAAAGGTCTCAGTCCATAGCCAAAATCAACTACCAGACACGTGGCTAGGTGAGCAGATGATTCTAGTCCCCAGATATCAAGTCACCCCTCAAAGCCTTTCCAACTGATGCTCCAGACATCACAGGGGAGACAAGCTGTGCCCTTGTGACTTTTTTATTTCCAACCGCATCTCCAGTGGGATGCCAGGAATAAGTCTATTTTCAGATTCTGAGATGTCATGTTACTCAGGCAAGCCTGCAGTGGTTCGTGATGCCGCATTGTTAATGCTGTAGGTGCAGATATCTTTCATCTGTCGCCTCATTCCCAGGTCTACTTTCAACATGCCTCCACCATACTCGCTTCCTGTGGGTGCTGACCTGCACGGACTACATCAGCCAGCTCTACTGCCGTCCAGTGTGCAGTTATGTTAGCCACTTGGGGACCCCAGAAGGACTTCAGAGGGAGGGAGAATGCGGAGGTCAGAGGACTCACTCCTCTGGTTTCCTTTCTGAGAAGGTGCCTCAGGCTGTGACCTTCAGCTCCAGATACTGCTGCTCTCAAGGTGGCCCCCTCTCCTGGGTTCCAAATAAATATGTATTTAATATTCACCACTGCTTCTCCTCTCATCCCTTGCAGTCTAATACTGGGGACGTCAAATTCTGTTAGTTATTCCTTGCGCTGCCTTGGCATCCATTTTGTGGGTCTTTAAGCAGCTCAGTTAAAAAACCAAACTTCCCTTTCACTGCCCTACTTAGATAAGGTGCGCATCCTGACTTAACCTGAAAACGCTGATTCTGCTCTTACCTGCCAAAAAGATGGACAGCTGACGCCAGAATGCTCAACTTCCCACCAGAGAGTCAGTCCCTTTGGGACAACCTGCTTTCAACTAACGAATCCCCCATGAGCCCAGGAGCCCATTTGGCTAGTGGGCTGGACCCCAATAAAGATCCCAGCCCACAGTTCCCTTCCTATCCCTCCTCATCTCATGACTGAGCCCTGGTATCACCTAACTTCCCGTTGGCCCTGCAAGGTCTGCTGTGGTTTCCTCTCTGGGACCTGTGAGTAATAAATTCTTTTTGTTTTTGTTTTTGGTGGCATTCTGGTCTCTTGAGTGTCTTCCACTGTGCTGTCCCAGAAACTGTCATAGCTCAATAAACCCTGTCCTGGGGTAATGTACAAGTAGGAACTGCAGCTGCCACCAGGTTCTTGCTTACCCTTGTGGTTCCCCTTCTCCCTGCATGTGTCTTTGTAATGAGTTCTTTCCTAAAAACATCTTTAAAATTATTCTAATATGAATGTACTGTGTGTGTTCTATTGGGAATGACTGATACAGCTAACAGTTGGTTTAGCTGAATCTTGAATTTTAACCTCTCTACTATAAAGGTAGATGCCCCTTACCTGAACTTCTTTTAGTGACACAAAGTTCTGTAAACACTGAAGTTTCTTCTTTTCTTACTGATTTATCTATCTCCCTTCCTTTTAAATGTCTTGCTTATCATAGACTCTCAGCAAATACCTGTTGAATATAAATACAGATACTTGCCAGTCATGAGGCATCCACAAAAATAAAGGTAAGGGTAATTAAATGCATTTTGTTGGGGGACACTGTCTCATTACGTATCTTAACAGGCATGGATTTAAGATGAAGACGTGTTCAAAATGGGGATGACCTAGCAAGTATATCCCACAAACTCAGAAAAACTAACCTACAGGAATAGCCTGTAATGAGAGTGATCAGGCAATTCCTAGTACCATGTGCAAAGGGTATGGCATGCATCAAAGTGGGTCAGGTGGTCCTCATACTAGACATCCAGCAAGAAAGGTATATGTTAACTGTAGATCCCAGATACAGTCTCATTCCCAAGCTGGGCTGGCGATAGATAGAGGGTAGTTTTTCCTGGTGGACCCAGGACTATATTAGCTTACTCCCATTTCCTACGTATGTTAATCGTGTTCCTTTTTAATCTTAAATGTATACTGATTTGTATAATAAATATAGCTCTGAAGCTTCATCTAAGGGCTGGAGAGTGTGGATAGAGTCCTAGCCTTTTAGAAGAGAAGACAGGCAGAATCCAGTCCTAGGGTTAGAGGAGTGGGCATCATGGAACCAGAAAGAATAGAGCAGAGGCTCGAAGAGAGTTTCAGTTCTTGGGATTGGGCCATATTGGTAGAGGTTTGGCCAGCAAGGAGTTCTGACTCGGCTGTGGGACCTGGAGATGTCTATCTAGCTTCATCTCTGGAGCAGAAATTCTTCTTACTCTATCAGATTCCTCATCTTTCACAAGTATGGGCAAAGTTTGTCTTTCATACACATTCATGTTAAAATTGCCACAGACCTGGAAACCATTCTCGCTAGGTTAGGTTATTAAGGGTTTTGATTTAGGTCCTGGAAAGTAGGCTTTCCCCCCAAACACCGCCACATAACAGGGCTGAGACACTTGACACTGACTTGCCCTGTCTTGGGAACTATAGTTGACCCATCCAGTTTTGGGGATCAAGGAGTTAGAAGATAAATTGGAATAGGCAGAACCTAATAGAGCCACCATTGGTTAGCATTTTTGTTCTGCTGACTTCTTGGTACAATCAAGAGCAAATATAAATGATTCTAGGGACTGGTTTATTCCTTTATATGTAACCACATAGCCAAAAACCTAACTATTTTGATTGTGAATGCTTCTTCTCCAAATATCAGAGAAACTTTGTATAAACTAAACACATAGCTGATGCAGTCACAGTTATGGGAGTCAGTTTCCCTTGACAGGGCAGTTTTTGTCACAATTTGCAAGTCTTCTGGCTTAGGCACTCAGGGAGTACTTAGGTGATGTTTAGTTTTAAAACTGAGAAAGCGTCCAGGCATTCATTCATGACCCTCATCAGTAAAAGCACCCTGGGCACTAACGCAAGAGAACCTGATTTGAATCCTGGCTGGGGAATTCACCGTATACTCTTGAACAAGACCCTCAACTTCTTTGCATCTGTTCCCTCAATTCAAATGTTCTGAGAGGGCTTCCCTGGTGGCACAGTGGTTAAGAATCCGCCTGCCAGTGCAGGGGACACGGGTTCGAGCCCTGGTCTAGGAAGATACCACAGGCTGCGGAGCAACTAAGCCCGTGCGCCACAACTACTGAGCTTGCACATTAGACCCTGCGCACCACAACCACTGAAGCCTGCGCACCTAGAGCCCGTGCTCTGCAGCAAGAGAAGCCACTGCAATGAGAAGCCCGCGCACCGCAACAAAGAGTAGCCCCTGCTCGCTGCAACTAGAGAAAGCCCGCGCGCAGCAGCGAAGGCCAAACACAGACAAAAATAAAAATAAATAAAATAAAAATTTAAAAAGTCTATAATTATTCAAGTGAGTTGCAAATATGTTGTATATAAAGACCTTGTTGAATCTCTTAGTAAAGTTTGATGGTGATTTTTCAGAATCACTTGTCTTTACATTGTATAAAACACACACCCCGCACCCCCAAGCAGGGTTTTACAGAAAGCTTTTTGTTTTTATTTCTAAGAAGATAATCATAAAACTGTATTGTCCTACTGAATCTATGTCATAATTATCGCCTTGTTAATAAATAGTTAATAAATAAATTGGAACATCCACAGCCATCTGACTTGGGAGATCTGATTAAAACTGTAGGAAGCCAACAGAAAATGAAAGACATAAACATTACTTTTAGGCTGCAATCTAGGAGCTGTTTGTAGCCCCATTGTTTGAACAGTTTGCACTGCTCAGTGAATCTATTTCTCACAAGCACATATGTGGTAGTTGGTTCCCAAGCCAACCCGCAAAAGCCTGTTTAATGGCTAATTTGCCTGAAGCAGTCTTTGTGTCTACAGGACAATGTGGTCAAGGTTTCCCGGTGGGATGGCAGGAATATGTCTGTCACTCTGGACTCATGTGAGAGAGGAAGTTCCTTTTCTCCTTCTTATTCTTTCAACTTCGATCCAACGGCGAGGAGGGCATGCTAGCTGGGGGGTTGGTATAGAACATTGGCCTTAGACTGAGTTTAACAACGGTAAAGATTAGAGGAGGCATTTCGGGGATGAGGGAAAAGATAGATGTTAAGCAACTAAAGGACCATCTATAATAATATTGAGACTATTAACTTTTTTTTTTTGCCATGTTAATTGGATTTAATTTTTCCAACTTGTCTTCTGATTTTCATTTAGTAGTGTCCTGGAGATCTTTCTACAGTAGAAAACTGTAGAGAGGTCCACTTCATTCTTTTTGCTGCCTATTTAGGACTTTGAAACCCTGCAGCATTCAATTAATTACTCTCTTATTAATGCATATGTGTTTGTTTCTTTGCTGTCACAAATAACGTTGAGACTATTAACTTTTTATTCATCTCTCAAATCTCTTATGTTTTAGAAAAAATGAAGGTTTTGAAGAAAAAATTTATACGTACATATACGCACAATGTTCAGCAATATTTTATCTTACAGTCGTATAATTATATGTGGTTACAAATTTAACATGTAACTTAAGAGCTACAAGAAATCAGCTCTGTCAGTGTATAATTACAAATATTTTTCTAATGGGTCCCCAAAGACGCTTTCTACAATGATTCCAACTGTGCAGAAAGTGACCTTTCCTACCCTCACAGGGAAAAGTCTCTCTAGGACAACCTCTGTTGATTCCTCTTGAGCTGCTGAGTGGAGGATAATTCTCTCACCTCTATGTTATTCTTTTCTTCCACAGATCCTGAAGTCAAAGAAGTAGACTCGTTAGGAGCCCTGTATTCACATCTTGTTAAACATTCTACTACTTTGAAATAGGAACCGTTCTCACGTTAGTTCTCAAGGACTGCGCTTAAGTCCAAGGCTCATGTGGCAAGGCTGCCATCTAGTGTGCTATAAGATTCATTACATATTTAAAACAGGAAAAAAAGAATTGGACTGGAATTGCATTATGCAGGCACTCTGATGTGCTGCTAATGTTAGCTGTGTTAGGGAGGTTTGCTGGTGATTTTACGATGTCAACAGGTCAAAGCTCACTAACAGAATTCTTATTTTAGTCACATTTTATTATGACTGAAAATAGCTCCAAACTGCAGCCCTCATATTTGGGGTACTTGGCAGTATCATAGGAAAATACACAGGCACATCCTCGGACTCTGATTTGTGGGAAAATCAGGATTTCTGAAATTAGATCATGTATGCAAAGACGAGCATCATCAAACATTTTCTTGCTTTACTGCTAATTTGCAAACAAATTTAAACAGTTTGTATTAAAAAAATGTTAGTATCCTTAACTCCCTTATAGCTTGCCAAGGTAGCAGTGAATTCATGTCAAAGACTTTTATAGAGAGAACTTTAGCTAAGAGGCAGGACAAGATGGTAGCAAAGGGCATTGGTTTTTAAAGCCATACTGCTTGTGCTTGACTCCTGGCTCTCCTACTTAGCAGCTGTGTAGACTGTAGGAGTGTTACCTAATGTCTACATGCCTCAGTTCCTCGATCTGTAGATGGTGCTAGCCATAGCAGTTACAGGAATGCTGTGAGACTTATACAAAGCAATCTAGATCATTGTTTTTTTTTAATTAGGTATTATGTCCTTTATTGAATAACGAGGGATAGCCAGCATTTGAGTCTTAGGGTCTGAACCATCTTATTTAGCATCATACATTTAACACCTAAAAAGGAAGGAGGCCTAAAACTTACCCTCGTGTGTATTTTCCTTTGCTAGACATGAGCCAGAGGAGGCAGCCTTGTTTTCTGTGTTGAAAAAAATGCATTTCAAGGTTCAATGCAGCGAAATAGCCAAAAAAAAGGTAAGGGAGGAGAAATCTGGAAGCATGAATGTTATCGGAGGTTTTCAAACAGTAGGAGAAAAGCCAACTGGTTTGCAATGAAAAGGCATTTGGTCTTAGGGTTTAGCTCTCTCTCCACCCTCTACTGAATTATATTCAATGAATACAAAATAAGCGAAATGTCATATCTCAACTGCCTGAGTGACTGAAAATGAATAAAACAGAAGGCCGTTCCTTGATACAAAATGAAATCATAGAATTTAGAGAGAAGACGTACAGAAACCCAAAGAAGCAGCAAAGTTAGTGGTGAAGGCTAAATCCAGAGACCCTTCTCAGTATCCAAGACAGACAATCAGAAGACAAAATGAAAGCTCACTAAAATGACATTTCTATTGATTATAGGCTCCTAAAAGTACGGATCAAACCAATCCTTTAAAACCTGTGTAGTTTGGAGAAACCTCCCCAGCTTCACAAATGCCGTTTACTCTTACGATCTCCTGACGTCTGCTCCTCTTGGCAGGAGTAGGAGATGATATTTACTGGGGATGAGAAGAGAGACCCGGTTCAGGTAAATTACTCTGCATCTTAGAGGACTGAGCCAGAACTGAAAGCAAGAAATGCACAAATGTCTTAGAGAAATGATTCCTAAAGGTGCGAATATTTGTTAATGTGGACACAGAAGGATGCTCCTGTGAGCATCAGAGAACAGAAACATTGAAGAGCAGATGTGACAATCCAGGTGGCCTCTTCTTCACTCCTGCTCTTGAGAGAGCTCATCCTTCAAACAACCATCCAGATATCTGCCCAGACAACCAGCAGCTGTAGCAGACATGTTTGGAGCTCTACACAATATTTCCTCAGCCTTGTCTGGTTTCAGCAGCCGCTGTGGTGGACAGCTCCTCTCACACCACCATTCTTCCTCAACACTTTTTTTTTTTTTTTTGGTTAGTTTCTGCTTTATAACAAAGTGAATCAGCTATACATATACATATATCCCCATATCTCCTCCCTCTCGCGTCTCCCTCCCACCCTCCATATCCCACCCCCTAGGTAGTCACAAAGCACAGATCAGCATTTTTCTAAAACCAAGGGAACTTGGTCAAGAGTGTGGGAGAATTAATTTCCCCAGAGGACACTATTACACAATGGGAGATTGGAGTCCCTACAAAAAATGCCCCAAGCACCCATTCTTTGGTGGGGCAATTCTGAGGTACATTCTGCAAGGTTTCTCAAACTGTCTTCAGCAGGATTGAGTGCCACTTGCCCACAGCAATAACCAGCTCGAACAACAGACACCTTTTAAAGCTCTTTTCTTGTTTTATTCTCCTTACCTTTCTCTCTTGTTTCCTGGGATAACCTCCCCCTCCCCCTCTCCCCTCCAAATCCACCTGCACTTAAGTCTCAGGCTCTGCTTGTAAAGTAACCCAACCTACAGACACCATATTCTGGTTTGGATAATGCCTGGCTTCTCTCTTTCAGCTCACTCTCCACTGGCCAGGGGAAAGATTCAAGAATCATTGTTAACTTACCCTGGCTTCCCTGCAGTAAATCTTCAGCCGTCTGGCACCTCTTGGGGGAAAACAAAAGCCTATATCTAGAAGCAGTGACCTTGTTCCCTTGCAAAGCTGTGAATGCCCCTTTTACGTTGGGAAGCAAGAGCTAAAGGGAGTTTACTAGTAACCCAGCTCTCATCTCTGCAGAGCACTTCCCAGGAATCAGGAAAGGCCCCAGGGCTGCCTGCTTGCAACACAGCCTTGGTGTACACCTCCATGTGCCTGCAGCTCAGGGTGATTTCTCTGAATGACTTCATTATATCTGGAACGTGGAGGGAAAAAATATGCCCCTCCACATATCTAGTTCACAATTGTTGCAGCCAAGACAGACATCTACTTGAGCATATGTTTTGCTCTTTATGGTACTCTGAAGCCAGGTTAGAGAGGTTAAAACTTTGGTAACAGCCATAAACAGTATTCCCTGTGCATTCAGATAGGCATAATAGTGTCAGGGACAAAACAGGTGCTTAGAGTCAGATAGGTCTGAATTTGAAGACAAGTTAACCATACACTTATTACATGTAGCACTTGACACTGATGATCCATCCAGAATTTACTTCAGGAATGAGGGGTGTCTTCTTTCCATGGCTGGGAGTCTCCAGAGACTTCTCTTGGTAATCCTCTGCCCACAAAGGCAGCTGACCCATATCATTCAGTGGCTGGCTGACAGGCATATATAAAGACCTGGCCACTCAGCCCAAGTCAGAACAACTGGGAAGGGCCCACAGCACAGCTCCCTTTGGGTTGGCTGAGGCTTTTGTTGAATCCTCATCACAGGTCACCTCCTTCTTTCCCTTCTCTTCTATGGGTATGTTTCCTGAGAACATGCCCTAACAAACTGTCTGCACGCTCACTCCATCTCAGAGTGTGGACACCCAGCCAATGGTACCATGTGACCAAGACTTGATGAAGACAGGTGAGTTTAGATAGCCTCATCCACCAGAGGGCAGACAGCAGAAGCAAGAAGAACTACAATCCTGCAGCCTGTGGAACAAAAACCACATTCACAGAAAGATAGACAAGATGAAAAGGCAGAGGGCTATGTACCAGATGAAGGAAGAAGATAAAACCCCAGAAAAACAACTAAATGAAGTGGAGATAGGCAATCTTCCAGAAAAAGAATTCAGAATAATGATAGTGATCCAGGACCTCGGAAAAAGAATGGAGGCAAAGATCAAGAAGATGCAAGAAATGTTTAACAAAGATCTAGAAGAATTAAAGAACAAGCAAGCAGAGATGAACAATACAATAACTGAAATGAAAAATACACTAGAAGGAATCAATAGCAGAAAAACTGAGGCAGAAGAATGGATAAGTGACCTGGAAGACAGAATGGTGGAATTCACTGCTGCAGAACAAAATAAAGAAAAAATAATGAAAAGAAATGAAGACAGCCTAAGAGACCTCTGGGACAAGATTAAATGCAACAACATTCACATTATAGGGGTCCAAGAAGGAGGAGAGAGATAAAGGACAGGAGAAAATATTTGAAGAGATTATAGTCGAAAACTGCCTTAACATGGGAAAGGAAATAGCCACCCAAGTCCAGGAAGTGCAGAGAGTCCCATACAGGATAAACCCAAGGAGAAACATGCTGAGACACAGAGTAATCAAATTGGCAAAAATTAAACACAAAGAAAAATTACTGAAAGCAGAACAGGAAAAATGACAAATAACATACAACAGAACTCCCATAAAATTAACAGCTGATTTCTCAGCAGAAACTCTACAAACCAGAAGGCAGTGGCATGATATACTTAAAGTGATGAAAAGGAAGAACCTACAACCAAGATTACTCTACCCAGCAACAATCTCATTCAGATTTGATGAAGAAATCTAAAGTTTTACAGACAAGCAAAAGCTAAGAGAATTCAGCACCACCAAACCAGCTCTACAACAAATGCTAAAGGAACTTCTCTAAGTGGAAAACACAAGAGAAGAAAAGGACCTACAAAAACAAACACCCCAAAATTGAGAAAATGGTAATAGGAACATACATATCTATAATTACCTTAAACGTGAATGGATTAAATGTTCCAACCAAAAGACACAGGCTTACTGAATGGATACAAAAACAAGATCCATATATATGCTGTCTACCAGAGACCCACTTCAGACCTAGGGACACATACAGACTGAAAGTGAGAGAATGGAAAAAATGTTCCATGAAAATGGAAATCAAAAGAAAGCTGGAGTAGCAATACTCATATCAGATAAAATAGACTTTAAAATAAAGAATGTTATAAGACACAAGAAAGGACACTACATAATGATCAAGGGATCAACCCAAGAAGATATACCAGTTATAAATATATATGCACCCAACATAGGAGCACATCAATACATAAGGCAACTGCTAACAGCTCTAAAAGAGGAAATCGACAGTAACACAATAATAGTGGGGGAATTTAACACCTCACTTACACCAATGGACAGATCATCCAAACAGAAAATTAATAAGGAAACACAAGCTTTAAATGACACAATAGATCAGATCGATTTAATTGATATTTACAGGACATTCCATCCAAAAACAGCAGATTACACTTTCTCCTCAAGTGCACATGGAATATTCTTCAGGATAGATCACATCTTGGGTCACAAATCAAGCCTCAGTAAATTTAAGAAAATTGAAATCATATCAGGCATCTTTTCTGACCACAATGCTATGAGATTAGAAATCAATTACAGGGAAAAAAATGTAAAAAACACAAACACATGGAGGCTAAACAATACATTACTAAATAACCAGGAGATCACTGAAGAAATCAAAGAGGAAATAAAAAATACTAGAGACAAATGACAATGAAAACACGATGATCCAAAGCCTATGGGATACAGCAAAAGCAGTTCTAAGAGGGAAGTTTATAGCTATACAAGCCTACCTCAAGGAACAAGAAAAAATCTCAAATAAACAATCTAAACTTACACCTAAAGGAACTAGAGAAAGGAGAACAAACAAAACCCAAAGTTAGTAGAAGGAAAGAAATCATCAAGATCAGAGCAGAAATAAAATAGAAACAAAGAAAACAATAGGAAAGATCAATAAGGCAGAAAGCTGGTTCTTTGAGAATATAAAGAAAATTGATAAACCATTAGCCAGACTGATCAAGAAAAAGAGGGTGAGGACTCAAATCAATAAAGTTAAAAATGAAAAAGGAGAAGTTACAATAGACATGACAGAAATACAAAACATACTAAGAGACTACTACAAGCAACTGTATGCCACTAAAATGGACAACCTGGAAGAAATGGACAAATTCTTAGAAAGGTATAACCTTCCAAGACTGAACTAGGAAGAAATAGAAAATATGAACAGACCAATCACAAGTAGTGAAATTGAAACTGTGATTAAATATCTTCCAGCAAACAAAAGTCCAGGATCAGATGGCTTCACAGGTGAATTCTATCAAACATTTAGAGAAGAGTTAACACCCATCCTTCTCAAACTCTTCCAAAAAATTGCAGAGGAAGGAAAACTCCCAAACTCATTCTATGAGGCCACCATCACCCTGACACCAAAACCAGACAAAGATACCACCAAAAAAGAAAATTATAGACCAATATCACTGATGAATATAGATGCAAAAATCCTCAACAAAATACTATCAGACAGAATCCAACAACACATTAAAAGGGTCATACACCAAGATGAAGTGGAATTTATCCCAGAGATGCAAGGATTCTGCAGTATATGCAAATCAATCAATGTGATACACCATATTAACAAATTGAAGAAGAAAAACCATATGATCATCTCAATAGATGCAGAAAAATCTTTTGACAAAATTCAACACCCATTTATGATAAAAACTCTCCAGAAAGTGGGCATAGAGGGAACCTACTTCAACATAAGAAAGCTTATATACAACAAATCCACAGCAAACACCATTCTCAATGGAGAAAAACTGAAAGCATTTCCTCTAAGATCAGGAACAAGACAAGGATGTCCACTCTCACCACCATTATTCATCATAGTTTTGGAAGTCCTAGTCATGGCAATCAGAGAAGAAAAAGAAATAAAAGGAATACAAATTGGAAAAGAAGAAGTAAAACTGTCACTGTTTGCAGATGACATGATACTATACACAGAGAATCCTAAAGATGCCACCAGAAAACTACTAGAGCTAATCAATGAATTTGGTAAAGTAGCAGGATACAAAATTAATGCACAGAATACTCTTGCATTCCTTTACACTAATGATGAAAAATCTGAAAGAGAAATTAAGGAAACACTCTCATTTACCATTGCAACAAAAAGAATAAAATACCTAGGAATAAACCTATCTAGGGAGACAAAAGACCTGTATGCTGAAAACTATAAGACACTGATGAAAGAAATTAAAGATGATACCAACAGATGGAGAGATAAACCATGTTCTTAGATTGGAAGAATCAATATTGTGAAAATGACTATACTACCCAAAGCAATCTGCAGATTCAATGCAATCCCTATCAAATCACCAATGGATTTTTTACAGAACTAGAACAAAAAATCTTAAAATTTGTATAGAGACACAAAAGACCCCGAATAGCCAAAGCAGTCTTGAGGGAAAAAAACGGAGCTGCAGGAATCAGACTCCCTGACTTCAGACTATACTACAAAGCTACAGTAATCAAGACAGTATGGTACTGGCAGAAAAACAGACATAGATCAGTGGAACATGATAGAAAGCCCAGAGGTAAACCCATGCACCTATGGTCAACTAACCTATGACAAAGGTGGCAAGGATATACAACGGAGAAAAGACAGTCTCTTCAATAAGTGGTGCTGGGAAAACTGTACAGCTACATGTAAAAGAATGAACTTAGAACACTCCCTAACACCAGACACAAAAATAAACTCAAAATGGATTAGAGACCTAAATGTAAGACTGGGCACTATAAAACTCTTAGAGGAAAACATAGGAAGAACACTCTTTGACATAAATCACAGCAAGATCTTTTTTGATCCAACTCCTAGAGCAATGGAAATAAAAACAAAAATAAACAAATGGGACCTAATGAAACTTCAAAGATTTTACAAAGCAAAGGAAACTACAAACAAGATGAAAGACAGCCCTCAGAATGGGAGAAAATTTTGCCAATGATTCAACAGACAAAGAATTAATCTCCAAAATATATAAACAGCTCATGCAGCTCAATATTAAAAAAACAAACAACCCAATCCAAAAATGAGCAGAACACTTAAATAGACATTTCTCCAAAGAAGACATACAGATGGCCAAGAAGCACATGAAAAACTGCTCAACATCACTAATTATTAGAGAAATGCACATCAAAACTACAATGAGGTATCACCTCACACCAGTTAGAATGGGCATCATCAAAAAAATCTACAAACAACAAATGCTAGAGAGGGTGTGGAGAAAAGGGAACCCTCTTGCACTGTTGGTGGGAATGTAAATTGTTACAGCCACTATGAAGAACAGTATGGAGGTTCCTTAAAGAACTAAAAATAGAATTACCATATGACCCAGCAATCCCACTACTGGGCATATACCCAGAGAAAACCATAATTCAAAAAGACACATGCACCCCAATGTTCATTGCAGCACTATTTACAATAACCAGGTCATGGAAGCAACCTAAGTGGCCATTGACAGATGAATGGATAAAGAAGATGTGGTATATACATACAATGGAATTTTACTCAGCCATAAAAAGGAAGGAAATTGGGTCATTTGTAGAGACGTGAATTCATCTAGAGACTGTCATACAGAGTGAAGTAAGTCAGAAAGAGAAAAACAAATATTGTATATTAATGCATATATGTGGAACCTAGAAAATGGTACAGATGAACCGGTTTGCAGGGCAGAAATTCAGACATAGATGTAGAGAACAAACTTATGGACACCAAGCAGGGAAAGCAGTGGGGGATGGGTGTTGTGGTGTGATGAATTGGGAGATTGGGATTGACATGTATACACTGATGTGTATAAAATGGATGACTAATAAGAAAAAATAAACATAAAAAAAATTTACTCTCTAAAAAAAAAAAACAGGTGAGACCTTTAGAAAACTAACAATGCAGCCCTACTTTACTTTTTATTATTAATTTTTATTGGAGTATAGTTGATCTACAATGTGTTAGTTTCTGCTGTACAGCAAAGTGAATCAATTATACGTGCACATATATCCAGTTTTTTTAAGATTCTATTCCCATATAGGTCATTACAGAGTATTAGGTAGAGTTCCCTGTGCCCTACAGTAGGTTCCTTATTAGTTATCTATTTTATATATAGTAGTATGTATATGTGAATCCCAAACTCCCAGTTTATCCCTCTGCCTCCCCCACTTTCCCCTTGGTAACCATAAGTTTGTTTTCTACATCAGTGATTCTATTTCTGTTTTGTAAATAGGTTCATTTGTACCATGTTTTTAGATTCCACATATATGCAATATCATAAGATATTTGTCTTTCTCTGTTTGACTTACTTCACTCAGTATGGAAATGTCTATGTCCATCCATGTTGCTGCAAATGGCATTATTCCATTCTTTTCTATGACTAATAGTCCATTGTATATATATGTACCACATCTTTTTAAAAAAATTGTATTTATTTATTTATTTATGGCTGCATTGGGTCTTCATAGCTGCGTGTGGGCTTTCTCTAGTTGCAGTGAGCTGGTGGGGGGCTACTCTTTGTTGTGGTGTTTGAGCTCTAGGCAAGCGGTCTTCAGTAGTTGCAGCACGCGGGCTCAGTAGTTGTGGTACACGGGCCCTAGGGTGCGCGGGCTTCAATTGTTGCAGCATGTGGGCTCAGTAGTTGTGGTGCCCAGGCTCCAGGGTGCACGGGCTGAGTAGTTGTGGCTCACGGGCTCTAGAGTGCAGGCTCAGTAGTTGTGGTGCACAGGGTTAGTTGCTCCGCAGCATGTGGGATCTTCCCAGACCAGGGATCGAACCCGTGTCCCCTGCATTGCCAGGCAGATTCTTAACCACTGCGTCACCAGGGAAGTCCCTGTACCCCATCTTCTTTATCCATTCCTTTGCTGATGGACATTTAGGTTGCTTCCATGTCCTAGTTATTGTAAATAGAATGTAGCCCTACTTTAAAAAACTATTCTTTTAATGTTTGATCAGCATTTACTCCATGGGGATGGGATCAACACCAATGAGGAGTGTTTCATATTCTCGTTTTTGTTTTTCACTCCTTCAGCCCTGGATAACTAATTACATTTCCCAAGTGATGGCAAAGAATTTAATGTGAATTCTTGGATTAACTGTGAAGAAATTTTCCAAGTATTGGGTTAACGTTTTAGTGCAGGATACAGACTGATTTCATAGGAAAATGTCCAGGTATGCCACTCCTAAATTTCTTCTGGGCTTATATGTATGATCCTGAGAAGGTCATGTCAATTTTATAAGCCTTGGTCACCTCAGCCATAAAATGTAGATAATCTTGTCTTCCTGACAGAATTATTGAGAGGATTCAATTAAATAATAGTATAATGTCCTTGGCATAAAATAGCTATTCAACACAAGTTAGCTTACTTCTTACTTCAGTAAACTGAGCCATTTGTACTTTTTCAGTAAGGTAAGAAGTTACAAATTATTATAACATAAATACTATGGTTAATGTAGGCAAAGTCTAGTTATCCTGTGGGTCTTAGGTTGGCAAAGCCATCTATCTGTTGGGAAAGTAGGGTGTCCCCCAAGGAATGAGTTCCAAACATCTCAAAGTAGTGTTTGGTGATTTTCAACATGCCAATGGCCACAGTCCATGCTGAGTTCTTCTCAGTCAAGATTTTTTTTGCCGGGGAGAGGAAGAATGATGAAAGCATAGGAATCATGATGATGATAGGAGATAAGAGCACATAGAAATAGAAGTTTCCTTGAATTACTGCTTGACATTTTAATTAATCTGATTAATTTGTCTAATCTGTAAGATCTACAACAATTGTTTATTCCCCCGAATCTCTCTAACCAAAAAAAAATTAGCATAATTCACACAAATCCTATCTGTGTGTACAATAAGGAGTTGCAAACAAAAGAAGATTCACAAGTTCTAGGTTCCAGTGGCTTATCTGCATAGATTTATGGGTGCCAGAGACCCAGGCGTCTTGTCAAAATGTCCAGGGTCATTTTAATGGGGTATGGAATGTAGGAAAATGTTTATCTTTCGATATAATAAAAATGTACCCTCTAATTTTAAAATGATCTCATCAATTCAGGAAACTATTCAAATAGTAGTTAATAACTGGGAAGACAAAAGGAAGAAATGAGGTGATCACTCAGTCTGTAGAGAGGAACAGAATAAAGCGAAGTCAAAGGTGAGGGTTAGACGAGTAACCAGATGGAAGCCCTGATTCTCCTCTCAACCTGCCAATTGAATTGCATTTCACAGTCTTTTCTCATTTGCTCTCCTGTTCTCTTCTAAATCTGACATCTTAGTGATTTTCTCTGTGTTCATCATCAAACTATCACAACATTAGGTATTTTAAAAATTAAGTGAAACTGAGTCGATATAGAATCATTCTCCTTAACAGCTCCAGTGTCAGACAATATTTTGAAATATGAAGGGCTTTCATTAAATGCACTCCAGCTTGGCATATTTTATGTTTATTTCTTCTTCTTACCGAGACTCATGACTTACTCAAATGTGGTTCCCCATTGTAGTGATCAGTATGGACTGGGACAGAGAGGTTAGGCTTATCAAACTTACCTGCCCTGCCTCCCATTTCTCAAGACCTGGCTTTTAGTTAATCCTCAGACTGGAAAACAATCTAAATAAATCGACAATATAGTACCAATATTTCCAGTTATGTTAATGGATACTTCTTCTTCCCTTTCAACCTGATTTAAATTTTTTTAAACTTATCCTTCTTCCCATTTTCCTGTCCTCTTGCTCTAATCCTTGGCCAAATTTGTTAATTCTATCCCACTCAGTCTCCAGTCTACTGCCTACATGGGTCCCTATGTGACCATTTCCTAGCTACTGGAATAACTTCCCAAACCATCTCTTTGTTTCTAGTCCCGTCTCACCCCTTGATTCCAGTGAAATATAGAAACTTTATCCAACACAGATTTATTCCTTTCCCACTCCTTTATGCTATTATTGTTCTATATCTACAGCTTTATAGGTTGTGAGCCCAACAATACAGTTTTTAAATAATTGTTTTATGCAATTGTCTTTTAAATCAGTTAAGACAAGAAAAATGAAAACAATATATTTATACTTATATCTTTAGTTATGTGTATTTTTTACTTACTCTTCTGTATTTTTTTTACATATCTTTGTGTGGATTCAAGTTACCATATGATGTCATTTCCCTTCAATCTGAAGTGTTTCCTTTAGTATTTCTTGTCATGAAAATCTGCTAGTGATGAATTCTTTCAATCTTTTTTTGTATCTGGAATATCTTAATTTTGCCTTCATTTATGAATTATAATTTTTGCTTGATATAGAAATACTGGTTGATAGTTTTATTCTTTCAGCATTTTGAATGTCATCTCACTGCCTTCTGGTCCCATTTTTCCCCCTGCCATCTGCTAATTTTAACGTGGTTCCCTTATTCATAATGAGTTGAGGGGTGTGTGTGTGTGTGTGTGTGTGTGTGTGTGTGTGTGTGCAGGAGGGCTGCTTCTAAGATTCTCTTCTTGACTTTCTCTATGATATGTCTAGATATGGATCTCTTTGTACTTATCCTAACTGAAGTTCATTAAGCTTTCTAGATATGTATATTAATACTTTTTTGTGGGGGATAATAAAATTTTGAAGTGTTTAGCCATTATGTCTTTATATATTTTTCTGCCCCCTTTTCTCCTCTTTTTCTGGTACTCCTCACACATATCAGTATACTTTATGTTGCCCCACATGCTCTATTCACTTTTTCTCCATTCTTTTTTCTTTCTATTCTTCATACAGGATCATCATTATTGATCCACTTCAAATATGTTGATTCTTTCTTCTGCTACTTCAAATCTTCTGTTGAGATATTCTAGTGTTTTTTTATTTCAATATCAGAAATTCTATTTGATTAATTTTTATAATTCCCATCTTTTTACTGATGTCCTCTATTTGCTATCATATTTTCCTCTAATTATTTAAACATGGTTTCCTTTTACATATTATAATAACTGATTTTCTTTGTCTGCTAAGTCCAACATCTGGGCCCCCTCCGAGAGTTCTACTGAAACAGAGATAGTTTCTTTTTCTATATTGGTCACATATTCTTATTTCTTTGCATGCCTTGTGTTTTTGTTGAAAACTGGATATTTTAAAAACTGGACATTTTAGATAATATATTGTATGCTTTAAATTCTGATTTCTATCTCTCTCTGGGGTTGTGGTGGTTGCTGTTTTTTTTTTTTTCTTTCACTTTTAAAAAACGTTTGTTTAGTGATTTTCCTAAACTAATTCTGTATTCTACATTTCCTGTAGTGTGTGATCACTGATGTCTCTGCTAAGTTTTTTCCCCTATTGTTGTTTTTATTTTTAAACCTGTTTTTTATGGTCATCTCTGGGTGAGAATTGCTTAGTGGTCAGTCAATTGTTGGTTATAGGGTATATAGTACATATAGTAGTAGGATATTTCAATCTGAAAATGGTTTATTTAATCCATTTTCTGATTTTAGAGAGACCCAAATACATGCTTAGAGATATTCATGTATTCCACAAATATTTGTAAGGGTCCCACTATGTGTCTAACTCTGCTAAACTGTGGAAATATAACCCTGAAGAAGAAAGTTATCATTTCAACCTCCATGGAGCCTGCAATCTCCTAGGCATGGAAACAGAAGGGGAAAAATCACAATAGTCCATGTTCAGGGTGTGGGGCAGATATGAAGAAGGGATAATGTAAGTTTTTTTTTAATATTTTTTTAACTTGGCTGTATTGGCCATTTCAAAATTAGTTTTCCCTAAATACAGCTCAGAACACTTAGTGAGATTCTGAAATATCCAAAGCAGTGATCTGAGTTGCAAAAAGAATGGTGGCATTTTAAGATATCTTTGGTTTTCATTTATTTACATATTCATTTGAGTCAATAACTAATATTTCTTATCCTGTGATGGTGAAAATGAAAGCAAAGGGACTTCTCTCGTGGCGCAGTGGATAAAACTCCATGGTCCCAATGCAGGGGACCTGGGTTAGATCCCTGGTCAGGGAACTAGATCCAGCATGCATGCTGCAACTAAAAGTTTGCATGCCATAACTAAGGAGCTGGTGAGCCACAGCTAAGGAGTCTGCCTGCCACGACTAAGACCCGGCACAACCAAAACAAAGAAAATCTCCTACAACACACACACACACACACACACACACACACACACACACACACAAAGAAAGTGAAGAAGAGAAAGGAATCATGCCTGTTTCTCTTGTATTCAGAAAAAATCACATCCTTTTCCATATATTACCCCACTTCAGTGCTTATGTACCCATGCAAGGATTCTGATCAAAAGTCTGATTTCATTTATTTGTAATCAGACAAGGTATTTTATTATAACAGTTAGAAACTAAATAGTTCTTCTTTGATTATTGGTATTCAGTTGGGTCTAGAAAATAATTAGAAACATAAATCTCTACTCCATGAGGTTGAAAAACGACTGGTAAATGCAAAGCAGTAGCTCTGACCTGTGCATAGAGGAATTTTCAAAATTATAATGAATGAGCTTGATTGAGGCATCAAATGTGGTTTTTATAATGCAATTTATTTCTTTATGGTTGCATTCAGGGACACCCATTACAAATCACTATACAGATCATTGCAGTCTACCCAGCAAATACAATTCATAGCTATAAATGTAGTATTGCATGTATCAAGGAACTACAGTGTCAAGGAGCCACAAAAAAGATTTTGAACAGGAATGTCACAAAGTATGGCATATTTGAGACACATTGAGTTGAATTGATTGTTTTATTATAGAGGCCATGAGGTGTTAAGGATAAGAGAGAAAGATTCAGATTTTGAAGTGATGGATTATATAGTTATTCACAAAAAAATACAGGCAGTTGTTTCCCATTTTACAAGCAAAACAAGAAAATGATACTCATAGAAATGTACTGAAAGGGAGGTCTGTCTTGCTTTCAAAGATTTATTTCTCCATCTATATGTGATTTGTCCATTTTCCCCTAAAATATACAAGAAGAGCTTAGCTTCAGGAGAGGCAATCTTGCTCAAGAAATACCTCTCTAGCTTCATTGTGGAGGGACTCTTCTTCCGCTGGTAGAAAATCACGTTTTCTCCTAAGTAAAATGATTTGGCTCTGAAGCAGAATGGATGGTAATTTTCAAAGGGAATATGATTTTCAAAAACAAACTTCACAGTACCATATTCAAGAGGTTGCTTTGTGCCGTAATTAATGGTAGTAATGTCCCCAGCTGAGCCTATGAATCCCCAGGGACTCAGAGAAAAGTCTTGATAGGTGGTCTGTGGGTATCAGTGCAGTGCAGCAGCGGGAGGGGCCTGAGCCTGAAATTCGATCCAGCAGTTTAAAGATGGAGGAATGTGTTTGCGTCTGTTTTGGGGTGACGTGCGGTGGGGCTCTGAGAGAATTTCTGGCTAACCCTGGCATTGTGTGTGCAAACTTCAGTACTGAAATCTTCAGCCATGCTTCTGGCAGAAAAAACAACCTGGGAATCTGAATTCATTTTCTATTGCTGTGGAACATAACATCACAAATTGAGCAACTGAAAACAAGATGCATTCACTATCTCACAGTTTCTGTGGGTCAGGAGTCCGGGCTCAGCTGAAGTGCGTCCCTTGTTCAGGATCTCAGGAGGCTGCAATCAAGATGCTGACTGGGCTGTAGGTCTTTCTAGAACTTGGGCTCCTCTTCAAAGGTCACGTGATTATTGGCAGACTTGACTTTCTTGCATTTGAAGGGCTGAGTTCCCCATTTCCCAGAGACCATGTGGCATTCTCTGCCATGTGGCAGTTTGCTACTTCAAGGCCAACAGGGAGCATCTCTGCTGCTTCTTATTCTTTTTATTTTTTTATTGGAGTATAGTTGCCTTACAATGTTATGTTAGTTTCAGGTGTACAGCAAAGTAATTCCGTTATATATATGTGCATATATCTGTTCTTTTTCAGATTCTTTTCCCTTACAGATTGTTACAAAATATTGAGTAGAGCTCTCTGTGCTATACAGTAGATCCTTATTGGTTATCTATTTTATATTTAGTAGTGTGTATATGTTAATCCCAAACTCCTAATTTATCCTTCCCTCTCTCTGCTGCTTCTTATCTCTTGCCTCTAGACCCTCTTTTAAAGGGGGCTCACCCAGGATAATCTCACTTTAGATTTTCTCAGAATGACTTGAGACCTTAATGCAAAATCCCTTACTTTTTTAAAAATAATAATAATAAATAAATTAATTAGTTTTTGGTTGCATTGGGTCTTCGTTGCTGCATGCAGGCTTTCTCTAGTTGCGGCGAGGAGAGGCTACTCTTTGTTGAGGTGCACGGGGTTCTCGTTGTGGTGGCTTCTCTAGTAGTGGTGCACGGGCTTAGTTACTCTGTGGCATGTGGAATCTTCCTGGGCCAGGGCTTGAACCCATGTTCCCTGCATTAGCAGGTGGATTCTTAACCACTGCGCCACCAGGGAAGTCCACAGTCCCTTACCTTTTGGTGTGTAATACAAACTAATCATGGAGTGACATCCATCCTGTCCACTGGCCCTACTTGCACTTAAGGGGAGGAGACTGATTATACAGGATCAGGAATCTTGTGGCTATCTTACAATTCCGCCTGCCACAAGACTCAAGATGAAGCAGCAGGGGAATCACCGAGCTGAGAAGGAATGGAGAAGGGAAACACTAAAATCTAACAGGAAGGGACTCATTACTGGATACCAGGGCTTGACCTGAACAGGACACTGAAGTCATAACTCAGAAAGATGGAGAACCTAGAAATTCAGAATAGGTCAATGGTATTAAGGTCATTAGAAAGAGCTGTAATTTATACAGGAATATGGTCTGTTGTTCTATCCAGTCTTGAACTGAGAGTGATGTGGGGTTAATGCCACAGTATCATGTGAGACTAAAAGAAAGTGGGGGAGGAGAGGATCCAATTTTAAGCCTTGTTAGGGGTTAAGGGTGAGATTTTAACTCTACTGAAGTGTGCTTAAATCAGAGGAGGGAATTTGGAAATGTCTGAACCTGCCTGCCAATCACTTTAAATCTCTTGGCTTTCTTAGGGGATCTCTGTTCAAAAGAAACAATAGTGCAACTTGGCATCAAAGTCAACCTTGATTGATATTTGGGAAAATATTCAATACCATTTTGAAAGCTCTCTTATAAAAGCTTAACCAGAGAATAGGGCTGAGGCTGAGGCCTAAGTGGAAACTTCTAACTTCTGACCATCTCTTCCCCACTCTCAAATTCAAATCTAAAAACTTAGGACCAAGGTGATCAGACAAATCTGAAGAGAGAGGGAGAGAGGAAGAGAGAGAAAGTGAGCACCCAAGCCGAGAAGGGCTCTGAGTCCACTCAACCCACTAAATAGAATATAAGAGGGAGTTCAAAAGACTAACTGACTTGTCCCATGGACCAGTCCTACTCCAAGGGTGTGGTTGGAAGGTCAAGATAGAGCATGGAAGCTGGGTTCATACAGTTAAGTCAAAGCAGCCTCGTCCTCTATGATATATGACCTGATCCAGTGAATGCCGTGGGTTATGACCAATCATAGTCTCTCCTGGTGGTAAGAGAAGTTAGGGAGTTGGATGAAAGATAGTTTTGCTCCCTCTGGATTTGTGGGGAAGGCCTGAAGATGCTAAAATTAAGGAGTCTATTTTTTTCCGGGAGGCTGGCATAAGGAGAACAGTAGACCTGCCTTTGGGTGACAAAGAACAGTTCAGGCCACTTTCAACAGCAATGGACTTGGGCAACAGGCTCTTTATGCTGGTACTTGGTCTTCTCTGCCCTTGGCCAGGTGGGCACCAGGTAAAGGAACAACAGGCTCTGCAAGCTCTACTAATTACCAGAAAGTTGTTTTCCTTGTACTCTCTGCTCTGGTCATCACTGGCTCATCCTACCCTGAACTCAGAGGTCTGAGTTTAATTCTCTAAAATCCAGTTTCAGTTCCCTAGTATTAGACACTGTCTGGTGTGTTAGGCACTGAACGAAAGTCATAACATTGTGACACATACAAATTACATTGTCATATTCTGAGTGCTGTACTTAGCTTAATTACAATGTTCATTTTGCTTTTATTGGTGCTTAAAAATGTCTCTTGCAGTTATATATATATATATATATATATATATATATATAAAATGTTTATTTTTCAGAGTGTACAATGTTCTTACTATAGAATCTTTAGGAAATGTTTTAGCGTGAAGAGGTAAATAACCACTATATGCAGACTTAACACCTTTAAGCCCTTTCCACTCTTTATTAAAAATTCAACTTATTAGTCAATGACTCAATAATGACCTTGGCTTGAACTTGCCAAGTTAGCATGCTTTTGGGGGTAGCGTGTAGGCATCTGTGACTGGTGGGTCAGAGCATTGGTTCACGATAGCAATTGGAGTAAGCCACTGAGATATATAAAAAGTTGTGCATATCTCTACTTATTTCCATCAGGACAGATTTCAGGAATTAGAATTCTGGGTCCAATGGTAGGAAACTATCTAAGGCTCTTGGTAATGGCCAGTTTTATGTGTGAATTTAGCCAGGCTAAAGTCTCCAGTTATTCAGTCAAACATTAATCTAGGCATTGCTGTAAAAGTATGTTATAGATGTGATTAACATCTGCAATTGGTTAATATTAAGTAAGGAGATTAGGCTCACTAATCTGGGTAGGCCTTATTCAATTGGTTGAAAGGCCTTCAGAGCAGAATTGAGACTGCCCTAAAGAAGAAATTCCTCCTGTGGGCTACAACTGCAGCTCCTGCCTGGGTTTCCAGTCTGCCCTTCCCCTACGGATTTTAGATTTATTTAGTCAGTCCCCACAATCACTTGCCATATATATATATACACACACATAAATGGCACACACACAAATATATGTAGTGTATAAGTATGTCGTATGCATACGTACACGTCATATATACATGCGCAGATATACACACGTCATGTATACATATATGTCAAGTACACACATACATACATATATGTCAGGTAGATTGATGGGTAATACTGGGTAATGCTGGTTCTGTGTCTGGTGGGGCTCTGATGCAGTTGCCGCATTGTGTTCCAGCGTGATCATCTGCATAGTCGATGAGAATGCCCTACTTGGTGTATTCTAAACAACATGGACTATTATTATTCTGCAGAGATGAGGACCCATTCACCAGTTTTATTGGGGATCTGATCAGAATGGTATTTCAATCCATAACACTGATATGGTGATAAGCAGTAGGGTGTACTGAAAGGGAGGCTGAAGAAATCAGGGGACCCAATGAGGAGTTGACGGTCACAGCTCCTGACAATGAAATCCCCAAGACTCAAGGCAGATCCAGTTGACAACGTGTATCCATTAGGATTCTCACATATTCTTTCCTTCTTGCTTTGCAGTTGTCGGATACATTAAAACAGAACCCACAAATGGTTTCCTCAATTTGCTCACCCAGGAATTAGGGTTATTAAAAGACTTCAAACTCTTGGTAAATTCTTTGGGCTATGTATCTGTCCTGGATTGGAACATGGTATTTCTGATTTCAGACAACCATTTATCAGATTTTCTTTGGTTTACAGTTAGCCACACTTTATAAAATAATCCTTTGTCTTCTATCAAAGGAGGACAGATGTGGAACAGTGGGTCAGACATGGATTTGTGTAGCAGAAAACTCCTTCGTAGTCCTGAGGAAGGAATGATAAATACTCTGTGTTTAACCATTACTGAAGACACATCACTCACAGGGACATGACAAAGCTTTCAATTTTAGCTTTCAATTCTCCTTTTATTTATTTTTTAAAATATTAAAAAAAATTTATTGACATATAGTTGATTTACAATGTTATATTTAATTTCTGCTATACATCAAAGTGACTTGGTCATATATATATACATTCTTTTTCATATTCTTTTACATTGTGGTTTATCACAGGATATTGAATATGGTTCCCTGTGCTATACAGTAGGACCTTGTTGCTTATCCATCCTGTATATAATAGTTTGCATCTACTAATCCCAAACTCCCAATCCCTCCCTCCGCCTCCCCCCTCCCCCTTGGCAACCACAAGTCTGTTCTCTACGTCTGTGAGTCTGTTTCTGTTTCATAGATACGTTCATTTGCAATTCTCCACTGTTGGGCAAGCTCTCCTTCTTCCTCTGGATCAAATCTCAGGCAGGCCCTTGGCTTTCCTGGTCCTTCTTCAGGAAAACTAGCAATTCTCCAGTGAAACAAAATCACAAACACACTCTCAGTTTAGTCATTTAAGAGTCCAGTCTCACATGTAGTTAAAAATAGCTCCTCAGCCTGTTGCTCAGGCCCCCTGCAGACAGGAAAGGCAGTCAGGGAAGAGGGTGGAGTTAGCATCTTTCCCATATTCTCTTCATTCTCCATCATCTGATAAACCTTGCTTCTGACCCTTCCAGAGTTGGAGCAGGAGACGGAGATGCGCTAAAGGGAATATATTTCCGCTTCACAGGTAAGCTTCCATTGACCTAATTTCAGGGCTCTTGAGATTTATCATGCATTTAAAAATGAACTTTCTGGAGGCGCTTAACTGGATTGTTGGAGATATCTCACGCCCCTCCTTCTGGGAGAAATTCCACCTGTCATCACCTTGGTGAAGAAAAATGTATCCCTGTCATGACTGGTATTTTATTTCCTCCCAGGCCCTACAAATCCAGCAACGCCTCCAGCTTTTTCTACTTACCCCCTGCAGGCTGCCCTCTTGGACGTGACTTAAGAAGACCCATGGAGAACCTTTTGCCTACAACCCATATCTGATCTGTAGGTAGGGAATCGCTCACCCAGCTTTTTCCCTGACAAACTCCAGCAGCGCAGGCCGCTTCCATTTCCCATCGACCCTGCCATCAGATCAGCTAGCCAATCAGTCTCTCTTGCTGTTTAGATTTCTCAGGTGAGAGAGACATTCGAATCCATTCTGTGTATATAAACGATAAGGAATATACTTTCTAAGCGTTCAGATGGGAGTTTTTCCCTCGTCACGATGAGAGGTGCCTGCCCTACCACCCAGGAGGGGATGGCATTCACAGCAACACATTTTATTAGAGCTTCCTCTAAAAACCTCCACTTCCCTCACCTGTGAATCTCTTCTCATTTATATCCTGGCTGTAGAGAAGGATCTTTAGCCTCCTTTCCTTAAAAAAATTGTATCATGTTCATCTTTGACTTCATTTTAAGATGCAGTATCCATTGAATTAGGGTGGTGGTTCTCAGAGTGGTCTCAGACCAGCATTGTCAGCGTTCCTGGGGAACTTATTAAAAGTGCCAAGTCTCAGAGCCCACTGCACACCTACTGGATCAGAAGTGGTAGGGGTGGAGCCCAGAAGTCTGTATCTTTTAAAGAAAACTTATTGGACTATAGTTGATTTACAATGTTGTGTTAGTTTCAGGTGTACAGCAAAGTGAATCAGTTATACATATACATGTGTCTGCTCTTTTTTTTTTTTTTAGATTCTTTTCCCATATAGGCCATTACAGAGTATTGAGTAGAGTTCCCTGTGCTATACAGCAGGTTCTTATTAGTTATCTATTTTATATATAGTAGTGTGTATATGTCAGTCCCAATCTCCCAATTTATCCCCCCCCCAAGAAGTCCTTATTTTTTTATTTATTATTTTCTTTTGCGGTACGCGGGCCTCTCACTGCTGTGGCCTCTCCCATTGTGGAGCACAGGCTCGAGACGCACAGGCTCAGCGGCCATGGCTCACGGGCCCAGCCGCTCCAGGGCATGTGGGATCTTCCTGGACCGGGGCATGAACCCGTGTCCCCTGCATCGGCAGGTGGACTCTCAACCACTGCGCCACCAGGGAAACCCAGAAGTCCTTATTTTAACAAACTCTCTAGATGATTCTGAAGTAGGCTCATGTTTGAGAACCGCTGTTTTAAGCCATCTGTCAAAATTCCACTTTAATTTCCTCTCACGTGTGTACTTGGCTCACCTTGTTAACCCATTTAATCTGTTTCTCACAATAAGTCCTATGTTCATAGATTCGAGAAATAACTATAAAATGATAAATCATAATTACATTTCACTACAACTACAGCCTGCTGATTATCTGATACTCATCAGACCTTAATTCCCAGGGGTTGAAGGTTTGGCCCCTCAGGGTAGCTGGGGTCCTGTGTCATTATCCTCTCTCCCATCTCCCTACCTCCTGCTTGCTCACTAAACTGTAAAATAAACGGTTGTTTGCAAAATATTGCATTAATGTTTTAGCTTTGATCAGACTCGTTGAATTTTTTTGGTTATTAAGAGACATCATCCCTTTATTTTACTTGTTACCTTTTACAGTAATCTCTTAGGTCCTTTTGTTGGTATAAATCAGGAGTCTTCAAGTTCAATCCCATTGGTATTTTAGGCGAGATAATTTTTTCTAGTAGGCAGCTGTCCTAGATGCCTGTAGCATCCTCTAAGTTGTGACAGCCAAAAATTTCTCCAGACATTGCCAAATGTTCCCTGGGAGTCAAAAATCAACTGTAGTTGAAGAGCCCGGTTTAAACGGATACCCATTAAATCCCCAAATACACTGAACCTGCCTAATAGATTTCACTCATTTTGAAGACCAAAATAGAGCATTTCGTTTTGGTCAGAGCTTCTAATTGCCATAGAGATAATTTTAAAATATTTTAAAGAGTATTATTTTGCCACTTGCTATAAAGATGCATCTTTTGATTGCTGAGCAAATAATCTTGAGTTCATCTGATTCATATCATCAATTAAGTGCTTAGAATCATTCCAAGAATTCACTGTCTGAGAGTCCTCATTTATAAACACAACAAGCTCCAAGAAACACAATTACTATACATTTTCTCAAGGAAGGGAGTGGTGGCAGTATCGTAGACTGTTGATTTAAATTGTCTTCTTTTTTTCTTCTTTCATTAAGTGGTAATTCAACTCTTCATCTTTCGTGATTTTCTTTACTCACTCCAGGCAATTATTGCTGGCGATTATGATGTTAATGAGTTATGCAGAGCAGACTGAAAAAATGAAATATATTTTTAGGAAGTTAAGTTCATGGAAGAAACAACTTGAATGCATGCAAAAAGCAGGCATCTTTCTTATTGTGCCCTGAATTGATTTTATAAGTCAGGTGTTTGTATGAATAAATAACCTTTACTTAGCGCAGGGAGTATTTTGACACGAAATTTACTCTGATGAGCCATGAAGGAAGTCTTTTGTGAGACTGTCTGCTCTGCATTGTGTCTGATTTTTTTTTTTTTATACTGCATGAGTTAATTTTGAGGCCTCCAGATCTAAGCAGGAGATGCTGATCAACGTGAAAACCAGAACTCTTTTCTTAGCTCCTTTGTAGTTGAATTCTAATGGTCTTGACACAGTGTGCTAGTGTTCACCAGGGTGACATAAAATACAATCAAACGCACACACAGATGACTATGGAAAAGCAAACCCAGATGACAACACATATCAATAGAATATTTTCTTTTACTCTTTTCTTCTTCTTCGTGAGTGACACAGCGACTGAAATAACCCTCCTTTTTGAATGCCTCTGATTCAATCAGAGGCATGCTTTCCCCTCAGATGCAGTTGAAGTATTAGCACTTCACTGTCAAAACCACCTTTGTTTCTAAATTAATACCTAATATTTACATACCAATAAGATAGATCTTAATATGCCAAGACTCTCATCTTTCTCTTCCTTCAGTCATACAAACTACTTCTTCTCTGCATAAACTTTCAAACTAATGTGCTATTGAAAATATTATACATGAATGATCCTGAAATCTTTGATAAGATTGGAGCTAGGAGCAGGGAGTTAATATAGATTACCCACTTTTTAAAAATGGAAAAAGATTAAAAAAATATCTATTATTAGGAAAAATCACTTAAAACCAGAAAGAGCAAAAATTTCAAAGTAAGGCATTGTCCTTAAGTAGATAATGCATTGGACAAATATAAAAATAAACTTAGGATGTATAAATTATAAATATCAGTGCTGCCCAATAGAATTTTCTGACATGATGAATATGTGCTCTGTATGCCCTGTTTAAGGTGGAGCCACTAGCCACGGGTGCATATTGAAGACCTGAAATGTTGGAAATGCAATAAAGGACTGAATTTTGAATTATTCTTAATTTTAATTAATGTCGTAAATTTAGATAGGCACATGGGACTAGTGGCGCCTGTATTGGATAGACAAAATGAAAGAGACTTATGTATTCGTGTATGTGTTCCTACTTTTCTCATTTTACAGAATACCTGACATTTGACTATTATTCTATTTTAAATTGCTTTATGGGTACCATACCATAAAATCCACTCAGGTAAAGCATACAATTCAATGACTTTTAGAATACTCACAGTTGTGCGTTCACCACCCCACTCAAAACTTTTCATCACCTCAAAGGAAACCCTACACCCCTTAGGCATCATCTATCACCCCGATCTGCCCCCACCCCATCCTTCCAACCATAGGTAATTAGGAAACTACTTTCTATCTCTATAGATTTGCCTATTCCAGACATTTCATACAAACGGGGCCACACAATATGTGGACCTTTGTGACTGGCTTCTTTCACTTGACACAATGTTTTCCAGATGCATCCATGCTGTAGCATGTATCAGTATTTCATTTCTTTTTATTGCCAAATGATCCATCCACATGTGATGGACTTTTGGGTCGTTTCCACATTTTACCTATTATAAATAATTCTGCTATAAATATGTACGTACAAGTTTTTGTGTGAAGCTACATACCTTTGGTAGATATATAGAAGTGGAATTGCTGGATCATGTAGTAATTACATGTTTGATCAATGGAGGTTCTGCCAGACTGATTTCCAAAGTGGCTGCACTATTTTACACTCATTATATTACAAGGTTTGAGGGTTCTGTTTTCTCCATATCCTCATCAATATTTGTTATTATCTGTCTTTTTTATTACAGCCATTATAGTGGGTGTGAAGTGGTATCTTGTTATTACCAGATATAAAAGTGTCCTCCCATTTTGTAGGTTCTTTGTTTACTTTCTTGACGGTATATATATATATATATATATATATATATATATATATATATATATTAACATCTTTTCTGGAGTATAATTGCTTTACAATGGTGTGTTAGTTTCTGATTTATAACAAAGTGAATCAGCTATACATATACATATATCCCCATATCTCTTCCCTCTTGCGTCTCCCTCCTTCCCACCCTCCCTATCCCACCCCTCCAGGCGGTCACAAAGCACCAAGCCGATATCCCTGTGCCATGAGGCTGCTTCCCACTAGCTATCTACCTTACGTTTGTTAGTGTGTATATGTCCATGACTCTCTCTCGCCCTGTCACAGCTCACCCTTCCCCCTCCCCATATCCTCAAGTCCGTTCTCCAGTAGGTCTGTGTCTTTATTCCTGTCTTACCCCTAGGTTCTTCATGACATTTTTATTTCTTCTTAAATTCCATATATATGTGTTAGCATACGGTATTTGTCTTTTTCCTTCTGACTTACTTCACTCTGCATGACAGACTCTAGGTCCATCCACCTCACTACAAATAACTCAATTTTGTTTCTTTTTATGGCTGAGTAATATTCCATTGTATATATATGCCACGTCTTCTTTATCCATTCATCTGTCTTGATGGTATATTTTGAATCACAGATGTTTTTCATTTTGGCAATGTATATTTTGTCAATTTTGTCTTTTATGCTTGTGATTTTTGTATTATAGCTAAGAAACCATTGCCAAATTCAAGGTTATGAATTTATGCCTGTATTTTCTTCTAAAAGTTTTGTAGTTTTAGTTCTAACATTTAGATGATCTTTGATCCATTTTGAGTTAATGTTTACATGGATATCCAGTTGTCCCAGCATTATTTTTTTCATATACATATGAAATATGCATATTATTTTCCACTATAGGCTATTACAGAATATTAAATATTTTTCCCTGTGTTATACAGCACGTCCTTGTTGCTTATCTATTTTAGGTATAGTAGTGTGTATCTGTTAATCCCAAATTCCTAATTTATCCATCCCCCACCTCCCTTTCCCCTTTGGTAACCGTACGTTTGTTTTCTACATCTGTGAGTCTGTTTCTGTTTTATATGCAGATTCACTCGTATTATTTTTTAGATTCCACATATAAATGATAACATATAATATCTGCAAAATAGTCACTTACGGGTATTAGTTACTATATTGGGCAGTGCAGCATGTAGAACAAACAGGCAACAAAAAATGGGAAAAGATTTCTTTCCTTCTTCTTGGGGAAGATATTATTGGTGCCCTGTAAATGACCCCTTTGTTTTCACCGTTCTTGAGTTGGGGTGGTTCCTTAGGGCTGGAAGCAATGGCAGTAAATGGGAGAGATGTCAGAATGCTTTGGCACAGCCTTGAGAAGGGATTTAAAATTCTTCATGGACTTCCCTGGCAGTCCAGTGGTTAAGACTCTGTGCTTCCACTGCAGGGGGCACAGGTTTGATACCTCATCTGGAATCTAAGATCCCGCATGCCACACAGCCAAAAAAAAAAAAGTCTCTAAAGTTGTGTGAAAATTAATTCATTAAATAAGATATATAAGATTAGAGAAGTTACCGGCTAAATATTTTCCCAGGGAAAGCCGAGAAGACACTTGCATCATGAAGGTGACAAGGAATCACTATGGAGAGAGGCACTGACATCATTGAAAGCTCAGTGGTGGCTGTTCTCTGCTACTGTAGAAGTAGGCTTTCTTGTGTCGATGTGGATAATAGGGAACCAGGATGGAGGGACCAGATGACAGCACTAAGACACTAGAGACAAGAGAGGGGCAATTTCATGGTGGTCAGCATGGCCAGTATGACCCAGAGGGCTTGACCTGCTCCAATATGTGACAATGGCATATAGAATATGGTGTACAGAGGGGTGAGAGAGGTGGGTAACCAGTGAGAGCATTGTTTGTCTAATACAACCACAAAAGATTAAAAGTGAGTGAGCAAGAAGACTGATCAGAACCATAAAAATGAGGAGACTGGGATTGACGCATATACACCATTGATACTATGTATAAAATAGACAACTAATGAGAACATACTGTATAGCACAGGGAACTCAATGCACTGTGGTGACTTAAATGGGAAGGAAATCCAAAAAGGAGGGGATGTATGTATTTGTATAGCTGATTCATTTTGCTGTACAGTAGAACCTAACACAACATTGTAAAACAGCTATACTCCGATAAAAATTAATTAAAATAAAAAGAACCATAAAAATGGAAAATCACAATTCTTCACCTAGCTTCCAGACATGAGCCAGTACTCAGACAAAGGCATGAGACAGTTCTTCTCGTTCATGGAAGGACATTTCGAGTCCCTCTGAAAAATAATCTTGAAATGACACAGCAAGGGTAGTTAGCAGCAGTTTCCTCAATTCTTTTCTGAGGGACTTTACAGTTATTTGTCCTGGAAATAGGAACACTGAGATCTTTCAGTGGCTGTGAGATACAGAATCTTGGATGACATTGAAACCAGAGGGCTCAACAATGGCAACATACTCCCTTTGATAGAGGAGGAGCTTGCAAAGGCCAGGTGATAAAGACTCCTGGTACAATTAAGATCTTGGATAAACTGCAACAATAAGGACAGTAGCTTGTTCCACTACACCTACTATGTAAGTACCCTCCGCCTCCCCGCCCTCCCCACCCACCTTGAAGAAGCATTAACTTAACAGAGTGAACTTAGATTGTGGCACAAGTATGGAGCTGAATGGGGCAAGGGATTAAGTGTATAGCGATTGATGCTGCCATGTCCATATCCCCTCAGCTTTTACCATTCATGAGCACAGTGACCCAAAAGCTTCCGGTTACAAAGCCCTGCGACTCTTCGCCTGGAGCAGCTCAGCCCACATGCTAGAGCTGGCAGGGAGTAACCACCTCTCACCAACAGCCCTTGAACAATAATTAACAGGAATTGGTAGATAAATACTTCAGCTACCTTGCTGGGGCTTGTATCTGGGCAAGTTGGGATGACTCTGAGGCATGTTACTCCAATTCCCTGAGCCTCGGTTGCCCACTGTTGGTTACCTATTTTTTTTTTTTTTTTTTTTTTTTTTGCGGTACGTGGGCCTCTCACTGTTGTGGCCTCTCCAGTTGCGGGGCACAGGCTCCGGATGCGCAGGCTCAGCGGCCATGGCTCACGGGCCCAGCCGCTCCGCGGCATGTGGGATCTTCCCAGACCGGGGCGTGAACCCGTGTCCCCTGCATCGGCAGACGAACGCTCAACCACTGCGCCACCAGGGAAGCCCGTCCTTTGCTTTCTTCCTTTTCCTGTCTCACTTCCTCACATCTCTACAGGTGTTTTCTAGAATCACTTCCCAAATAAACTACTTGTACCATATTTTTGTCCCAAGGTCTAGTCTGCTTTGGAGAAACCCAAACTAAGATACATCTACCCCCAATTCAGTATCTCTAATTTTCCTGTTTACCCTTTAGGAAGTAAGAAAGAAACATTGAGGGAAAGAGGGCTGAAAAAACAAGAAAGAATAACTGAAAGGAGGGAAGGGTAAGTGGGGAAAACAAAGGGTGATCTCCAGTGGTATTGTGGGTCCACCTGCTCAGAAGGGAGGAATCAGAAAGAACCGTCTCCTGACCATTTTACTCCATCAAGCACTTACCCAACCTCCAAAGCAACCCCCAAAGAACACATATGGTTACCTGAAATTATTACTGCAGTGGAAGGTATGTGTGATGGTTAATTTTATATGTTAATTTGGGTCACGTGCTGCTCAGATATTTTGTTAAACATTTCAGGGTATGTCTGTGAGGGTGTTCATGGATGAGATTAATATTTGAATTGGTAGACTGACTAAAGCAGATTGCCCTCCCAAATGTAGGTAGGCATCATTTAATCCATCGAGGGCTGATTAGAAGAAAAAAAAGCAGAGGAAGGAAGAATTTACCCTCTGACTGACTGCTTGACTTGGAACATTGGTCTTCTCCTGCCCTTGCACTAGGACCTACACCAACAGCTCTCAGGGTCTCCATATTGCAGACGGTAGATTGCGGGACTTCTCAGCCTCCCCAGTCATATGAATCAATTACTTATAATATGTCTCTATTAGTTCTGTTTCTCTGGAGAACACTGACTGATCCTGTATGTTAACTGCAGAAAGAGTCAGCTACAAATAATAGCCAAATGTCTACTGTCACTTAAGCACATAAGGTTAATTTGACCAAATCATTAAAAAAGGCAGAGGCAGTGAGTCCAAGTCTCTTCCAACTGATTAACAACAACTCAAGAACCTAGACGTTTTCTTTTTTTCACGCTCCAATATTCTTCTATAATCATGCTGGCCACCTCTTGGTTACAATATAGCTGCCACACCTTCATCTCACTTCCATTGCAAGAAGAAAGAAGGTCAAACAGGAAGGAATGGTACCTATCAAGAAATCTAAACTTTCCCAGTTATCCTCAGCTGTTTTTATTGGCTAGAATTGTGTCCCAAGGCCATGTCTACCTACAATCGACTACTTTTAGCTGGGTACATTGCCACCCTGAACAAGGAAGAGATTGAAGAACCAATATTAGGTTGACAATTATCACCATCTTCTACATAAAGTGAGCACAAGTAAAACTCAAATTATTTCACAGCAGGGTATGTCCCCCTAAGGTCATTTTATAAAATCAATTTCTGAGGAATGGACCCTAGAGATAGGTCTCTACTGTTCTACTGGTCTCATGCAATTAGAGGCCCACCTATGCTGTGGTGTGTGGTGGGCGTTTGGGGAAGATACTACCTAACATCTAAAAGTAAAATGGATTAAAAATCTAGGGTAGCATTATAAAGAAGAGAAGGGACCAGAAACAGAGACAGAAGAAGTGGTAGCACTTACTCAACAATCCAAGCGATGGAACAGGAAACACTTTTCACCCAACTGCATAGCTGGCTAAGCTTAACAGCAAACAGAACAACTTTCAGGGGCACCTCCTGAACATAATTTTCTGTCTGGGGTCTAAGTGTAAGGTTGAATGACTTATAAACTGAAAAATGAATTTCCCAGTTTAAGAACTTGACTGCAGGAAGATTATCTTAGCTACTGCATTTGATTGGTACATATATTCTCTCTCTCTCTCTCTCTCTCTCTGTGTGTGTGTGTGTGTGTGTGTGTGTGTGTGTATGTGTATGTGCATGTCAGGGTGACCATACACCCTCACATAAATGACATTTTCCAGGGCAGCCATTTCAGAGTCAGTTTTTTTTTTTTTTTTTTTTTTTTTTTTTGCGGTACGCGGGCCTCTCACTGTTGTGGCCTCTTCCGCTGCGGAGCACAGGCTCCGGACGCGCAGGCTCAGCGGCCCTGGCTCACGGGCCCAGCCGCTCCGCGGCATGTGGGATCTTCCCGGCCATGGCTCACGGGCCCAGCCGCTCCGCGACATGTGGGATCTTCACGGGCCCAGCCGCTCCGCGGCATGTGGGATCTTCACGGACCGGGGCACGAACCCTTGTCCCCTGCATCGGCAGGCGGACTCTCAACCACAGCGCCACCAGGGAAGCCCCAGAGTCAGTTTTTGATTTCTCAGGGGTTTCCTGGAGGAGTGCTGGGAAACCTTTCTCTTGTGCTCACCGGCACAATTCACTTGTTTTAAGTAATGAAATTCCCAGGAAGCTATAACATCATTATGCTTTTGTTCTTTTCTTACTTCCTGAAAATTGTGCAGTGACACTTTTGATCTCTCTAGAGACATCAAAAAATGTCTACGGATAGAGAGGTGATTCTTCCAAGAGTCATAATTTGTATTTTCTCTGTATGTCTCTGTATCTCTTACTACCTGAACAGCACACACATGACAACGCTGAAAATATAAACACAACTTTTTTCATTTAGAATTAAAAGTATTCTGGAAATTCATTGGAATGGCAGTAAGAAATGCATGGTCATGCATTATTAATCTCTGCTATAAAAAATGGAATCTACAGTAACAGCATGTTTATTGCTTGTGCTCCCGAGATGCAGAGACGTGCTCCTTTTTTGCCAGGCACTTTAAAGGCAGAGCTGTTCCACTTCATGCTGATGGCCCTGCAGTATCAAACAAGCACCAATGACATTGCTCAGGGTCTTCCAAATGCATTTCCAGATTTCATTATCAAAAAAATTTTCTGCGCGTTTGTACTACCCGTCTTAGTCCAAACCAACAGCATGAGCTGGAGCAACTCCGAATCTGTTTTTGCGGGGATAGCTCACAGATTACGATGCGAGTCGTAGAAGTGCATTACAGAGTTCCATTACATTACCTCATTGTCGTTCCAAAAAAAAAAAAAAAAAAATCCTAGGAAGATTTGTTGTTTCATTTTGTTTGTTTTGCAAGAGGTCTGGCAGATTTGTGTTTAAAATTTCCTGCTAAAAAGGATGAGCATCGTTATGCCAAGCTTTCTGAAGCCTGGGCGTGGAGACAAAAATCCTAGGTTTCCAAGTGTATCACCTGTGCTCTGATCTCGAGAATGACTCAAATTTCCACAGATGAGTACAGTTTACATATTCACCTCTCCATCATGTATTCAAGGTTGCCGTAGGTTTGATGTAGGTTAGTTCGTTTGGGCTAGATATTTCAGACTAGACTTGTTACAAACTTACCTTCTAATCAAACATGCTTTTTCCTAGGAATCCCAGAAAGTAGAGCTTTATATTAGACTGATCTTATGAAATTGTCATTTTTCTAATTCAAAAGTGGTTGAATATAGACAAGTTCATTTGGCTCATTCTAATATTTCGCCCCAACTAGAAAAATATCTCTGAATAAAATAAGACTGCCTCCCTTCCTTAAGAATTTAATCCGGAGTCCTGTCCTCTGAATGGTCCCAGAGAGAGTGCTCTGAGCCCTTTCCTAATTCTAGCTGCAGGAGACACAGTACTGCACAGAGACTGATGCTTTAAGTGGTTCTTCCATTTCCATAGCTTTAAGTTACTTATTACTAGTAGCCGCCATGTTATCCATAGTGATTGTCGTGGGTTTCCATGATGCTTTAAAATGTGTCTTCAGGGTTTCCCTGGTGGCGTAGTGGTTGGGAGTCCGCCTGCCGATGCAGGGGACACGGGTTCGTGCCCCGGTCCGGGAAGATCCCACATGCCGCGGAGCGGCTGGGCCCGTGAGCCATGGCCGCTGAGCCTGCGCGTCCGGAGCCTGTGCTCCGCAACGGGAGAGGACACAACAGTGAGAGGCCCGCGTACCGCCAAAAAAACCAAACCAAACCAAACCAAAAAAATATGTCTTCAAATACTCTGGGGAAAGAGGAGCATATGTTTATCCTACAGACAGGGAAACTGAGGCCAAACATGAGTAGACTGCTTTTCCTATAATTATCATTTGGGCAGTGATAATGTCAGTCTCCTCCTGTCAACCTCAAGTCCTTTTTTGTTCTCACCAGCTCCCTCCTCACTCCAGTAGGACGATCAGTTCTGTAACTGCTCACGGTCAAACACAAAGCTTCAGTCCCCATAGTTAGTTATTTAGCTTCACCTCTCATCTCTAAAACGGGAATAACAATAGTATCTATTTCATAGGACTGTTATGAGGATGAAGGTGGTCACTACATGTGAAATATTTAGAAGGCTGCTTGTATTGGAAAAGTGCTCTGTGTGTTACCTCTTATCACTAGACTTTCTATTCAAAGCCTCTGCTCTGGGAAGCTGAAACTTGAAGGAAAAACCTGCACTTGAATTTTATAATAACGAGCTTTCATATTTATGACATGGACAACGTGAAAAACACAACCAAAGGTTGCTGATGAGAGGTTATATTGCATTCCGCTCTAAGAGGGGTCTTATGTTTCACTCTTCAGGGAGTTCATCCATATTCCTGTT
Source organism: Stenella coeruleoalba (assembly GCF_951394435.1). Lineage (NCBI taxonomy): Eukaryota > Metazoa > Chordata > Mammalia > Artiodactyla > Delphinidae > Stenella > Stenella coeruleoalba. The sequence continues at coordinate 7,838,974 of NC_137150.1, forward strand.
TGTTTAAAGCCTTATGTTGGGCTGAGGAATAATTTTAGAGAGTCGTAAAAAAGTCAAGGTGTTTGTCACAGCACGTGGAAGCAAGCACACTGCGGGCAGGTGCTGAGAAACCATTCTCCATCCCTCGTGCCAAAACACCTCAGCCCTTTCCCTGCCACGGCCCTGGGCTTGGACACACTGAGGCAGACCTTGTCAACGCAGCAGGTTGTTCTATGGCTCCGGGTTCTAGGAAACGAGATCATGAGATGAATGCTCCGGCTGCATCTCACAACTGGCACTTTCCCCAAGGCCTGTGGGATGGGAGCCGTTGATCTCTGGGCTCGTTGCATAATGGTCAGGTATGAAATGCTCAAATAGTCTCCATGGGAGCACACTGGAAGCTTTTGGGTTATTACCAGTAGACTACTCCTTCCAAAGACCAAAACCAGTACACGAGTTAGACTGTATTATCGGTCCACTAACAGATAAGTCATTGTCTTGTAGAACAAGTTATCTGTACTTTACCATCCATGGGACAGTTGTTGCTGTTGCTCTGCAACAGCATGTATTAACAATGTATTGTTAATACATTGTTAATACATGCTGTTGTATTGTATTGTTGCTGTTGCTCTGCAACAGCATGTATTAACAACAGCAATGTATTAACAACGCTGGACTCTCTAGTTACCAACAGTTTGCTTCTGGGTTATTAAACATGTCTGGATCAAACTTTTGAAGTTGGGATAGATCAGGCGAGGATCTTTCTGTTGGGGCTCTAGGAAGCGGGGGAGTCAAGTGGATGCTGGATGGACCATGAAAGGTCCAGCCAGGAAGGGACGTGGCTTGGTTCATCCACGTTCTGTTCAGATGCTTGTAGAAATGCTGTTTATAGACAGGTGTTCATGGGAAGCCTCGCTGGGGAAGAGGTACATTTTGAGGACAAAACAGATGAAAGGGTGGATTATGATTATACTGTGATGAGGAAGTGATGGCCTAGGAGGAGAGAGGAGGGAAAGCAGAAGCTGATGGAATTTGAGGGGGTGTGCTGAGGAAGAAGCCTCAATGGGTGTGGACAATCCAGGATCGATATTCACGGAAGCTGGGAATGTAGCATGTTCGTTTCATGAGGCAAAGGATCAGTGCATTTTCTTGGTTGTAGATATAACAGCTCCTTCAAGAAATGGATCCGGTCAGACAACAAACTTTTTTTTTTTTTTTTTTTTTTGTGTGCGGTACGCAGGCCTCTCACTGCTGTGGCCTCTCCTGTGGCGGAGCACAGGCTCACGGGCCCAGCCGCTCCGCGGCATGTGGGATCTTCCCGGATCGGGGCACGAACTCGTGTCCCCTGCATCGGCAGGAGGACTCTCAACCACTGCGCCACCAGGGAAGACCAGCCAACAAACTTTTAAACTTAAAAGTTGCACAAGAAAAGTTGCTCTGTAAGAAAATGAATTGGTACATTTAAAATTTTTTTATATATTTTTTATTGATGTATAGTTGATTTATAATGTTGTGTTCATTTCTGCTGTACAGAAAGTGATTCTGTTACACATATATATATTCTTTTCCATTATGGTTTATCACAGGATACTGAATATATTTCCCTGTGCTATACAGTAGGACCTTGCTGTTTATCCATCCTATATATAATAGTTTGCATCTGCTAACTGCAAACTCTCATTCCATCCCTCCCCCACTCCGCCTCCCCCTTGGCAACCATATGTCTGTTCTCTATGTCTGTGAGTCTGTTTCTGTTTTGTGGATAAGTTCATTTGTGTCATATTTTAGATCCCACATATAAGTGATATCATATGGTATTTGTCTGACTTACTTCACTTTGTATGATAATCTCTAGGTCCATCCATGTTGCTGCAAATGGCATTATTTCATTTTTTTTATGGCTGAGTAGTATTCCATTGTATGTATGTAATTTGGTACATTTTTAATAAGTGAGACTTCCTCCAAATTCCTTTTCATGAATTAAAACTGGAGGTTAAAAAGAAATCAGCAAAAAAGTAAGGTAACAGTGTTAAGATCAACATAAGTGGGAAATACATCCTCCACTAAACAAATATCAATGAATTTGCTTTCTTTTTAGATGCAAGAAGCAAGATTTGCCTGAGACTGGAATTCCTGTTGATGCCCCATAAAAGGTTACCAGATTCTTAAGCTTGGAAAACTCAGTGTTGAACAAAGCTAAACAGATTTCCTAGTTGCAGAGATTCTCAGTCTTTAAAAAAATGAGTGTTTTACCAATTTCTAATGGGTGCCTATAGAATGCATTCTCCGAACTTATTTGATAATAGAATCCCTTTATAAGACCCATCTGTAAGAACTCATGTGTTCCCAACACATTTTGGGCAATGTTATCTAAGAAATCTTAGCAATTCTTTACGAGCTTCGGGACCTCTTAATAGACCTCATTAAATGGTAGGTGTTATTATGTGTCAAGGACTTTACAAGTATTATTTTTAATTCTTACAACTGTCACGTATGTGAGACATTATTATTGCATATCACCATTAAGGAAAGAGACTCAGAGAGATTAATGGATCCACCTAAAATCACAAAGCTAGTAAATGATGTAGCTGGGTTTTAAACACAGATCTGCCTCATTCTACAGTCTCTTTTTCCTGAATAAATACATTTCTTTCTGTATAAATATGATTGAATGTCAGTGTTCCTCACTCTGTGCTTGCTAAAGAAGGTATTCTTCTATCTCTTAGAATTAATTATAATAAGGAATGCCCTTTTGATAAATTTAATGCTGACTTAAAAGACTATTGTAGAAGGTGGGCTGATTAGGAAAACAAAGGAATGAAATCATTCCGTATGAAGTGGGATATAACCAAATTTTGTTGTTGAGTAAGACTTGAAAATTATTTTCAAGGCCGCATCAATGCATCATCTACTGGCTTTCCCCTAGCTCTTGCTGTTACTTTGCCAAATTCAGATTTGATTTAATAAGCAACAGCTTAAGAAAAGCCATTTATGAAATATCCTTACAATGCTCAGAAAAAGGTTCAACTGGAAAGCATCTTGGAGGCTTTCTTGAACCAGAAGGACCATATCCTATGCCGTTCTTATTTTGCCTCAAAATAAAAGCCTCTACTTTTCTTGTCCTTTCACTCTTCTTTGTAAAGCCCGGCCTGTACGTTTCCATCTGTTTTCCTATAGGAACAATCCTCTGCTTGGCCTTTGCTTCACCTACATTAAGTGTTTGACAGAGCACAGCTGCCGAATTCAATGACCTTTGCCTCTCTAGTCACACCTCTCTTTGTAACAGGGGCCTTCAGAGTCCAAAGAGATGATTTCTAAAGAGAACCTGTTCAAGGAGCAAACCTACTTTCCTAACTCTATCAAGTGCTGTCAAGTTGGAAAAAACCCAAACTCTCATTTCAAGGGCACTGTGAAAGAGTTTTCATTGTATTTCCTGACTTCAGAATGTCTGATTCTCAGAAGTTGTTTAAATTTTCTTTCTTATGGGACACAAACAGTCTCTTAACCTAAACTTTAATTCCTTATCTTGACTCTTTATTTCTACCATAAATGTGGAATCCTGAAGCTGTTCGACTGTACCTCTTGAGGCCATTTTCCTGTTTTTCAGGCAGCTCCCAGCCTGGGAGCACAGGTTGAGAAATCCATCAGAGATTTTGGGGTATTCAACCAAAGTGCCTTTCTCTGAAGATTCTTTCACATTTACTGCAATGGCTCTTTCAATGGAGCAATTTTCTTGTGAGGGGAGATTGGAGAGGTTGGGAAAAAAAGAAGAACGTAGTGACCTGGGGATAGGAGTAGGGTTGCCAGATAAAATGCAGACAACTCTGTTAACTTTGAAATTCAGATAAACAACAAAGACATAGTATAATTTTGTCCTAAATATTGCATGGGGCATACTTATACCTAAGAAGTCGGCATTGTTATCAGAAATTTGGAGTTCACTGGCTGTTCTGTATTTTTATCTGCTAAGTCTACCACTCTGGATAGGGGAGCAGTCTAGACACAGAGGGCAAGGGGTGGTCATGAGCGAGAGAGACTGCGTATGGACCTGAGTCCATCTTGAAGGCCTTGGAATAGAAGGACCTAGAGGGGAGGATGACAGTGTGGGTGGGCGTAAAAAGGGAGGAAAGGAAATGTGCTTTCTCATTTCAGGAGTTATGCTTCAAGAGCATATTTAAGAAACAAAATAACAATCATTTCTATCAACAAGTGCACTTAGATAAGCCATCCAATGTTAATGCTTTGCCACGTCGTCATCTAGAATATCAAATCTGAGCCTTTGTACATTCTGAATTCAAACTAGTTAATTTAATTTTTATAAACTGTTTCTGCCTTTTGACGTGAAATCATGACAATAGAACTCTGTTTTGTAAAGTTTGTGTTCCAAGATCATAAGGCTTGCCCTGTCTATTCCTCTCACCTGTATTCTTAGCACATAGCCGATGCTTTTGCAAATAGAGCTCTGAGCTGTTTTAACCTGGCAGAATCTTCAGTTCCCTGGGACTAGTCTTCCCCACTAGGAAAAGCCTGAAAAGATAATGCTAAGAGCACTTCTGAGGGCAATGAGAGAAGGGGTGGTGGTGGGTGATACATGGCTATTAAAGCAATAGACACGAAGGAGGGAAATATTTCCTAGAGAAGAAAAAAAAAAAAGAAGGAATGGAAGCAGAGAATAGGAGAGTGGGAGTGGGCTTATTTCCTGGTGGCGCTGCTCCATCTGTAGATGGATGAGGGAAAGCGTTTCCGAAGGGTGGCTGGTGAGGCGCCTCTTTGGAGTGGACACAAGAGATGCCCAGCCTTCCAAAACAGGGCAAATGGCTGGAGCACAGACACAGCAAAGTCAGACACGAATGGACCCCCAGAGCCAGGCCCACAGTGCCTCAGTGGTAAGGGTGATGCACTGGTGACTGATGGACCAGGGCTTTCCTCATTTCTAGAAGTTACCAAAGAGCCCGGAACTTTTGTGTGACACCAGGCAGGGGTGGTCACATCATAACTGTGATTAAATTTCCCGGCAGCACAGCAGGATGAGTCAGAACTAAGTTGATTCGAGGGGAAAAAAAGTAAAATTTCCTGTACACCCGTGGCCCGAGATTCATACCCACTCCACCTATTTGCTTCATCTGAATTCCACGTTTATCCATTACTAGGAGGAAACCTTTTTAATGTTTTCCTCATAATTATGCCTAAGGTATCATGGCGTGGCATACCAATTTCATAAATTTGTTCCTAAGATATTGTGGGTTCCAGAGAAAGTCCCAAATTGCTTGATTTCACCTCAATGAAGGCAGACTTTAATTGTGTCGCCTCTAAGATTTGGAAATAATTGAATCTCTGTTTCTGTCTTTTGATCCAAGTCCTAGAGAGCAGTTCTCAATATAATAATATTTTCCTAGCATCACTTCAGTAGTCAAACAAGAATGTAATCCAAAAAGCCCCCTGTATTCACAGAGACAATGCTCTTATGATGAAACCACAGAAAGAAGTTGTAATTAATGCAAGAAATAAGGCGAACAATCTATTAACATAATCTGAATGAAATCCTTGCACTGTTAAATGCAGACACTAAGTGCTCGTATAATGCTTTATTAATTAACAAAGTATTTATCCACAGGGAAACGAGGGTAAGAGACCATACACTTTGTCAGACTACAGGAAAATGTATTAGTGCTTCATAAGACATGCATACAATTCAAACAATAGCGTGATTATCTTTTTAAAGCAATTACATTTAATCTCAGAAGAAAGAATAAATACATTAATTCTTCTACATTCCCTGATAAGCCACCCAGATACATAAGTGATCATTTTTTTTTCCCCACAGCTCTGGAGGCTGGTGGCAATCCAGTGAGTGCCGCTCAGACACCTTCTACAGTGAAATACCACTTAGCACAGGAAAACACGTTAAGAGATTAACTGACTTTGGGCTGAATAGGATCCTCTTCCTTGGGGAGCCATGGTTTGTACTTGACTTTGCACATTCCTTTCATCTTTCGAGAGTTGGATGACGAGATGGGGGGAGGGATAAATTGGGAGTTTGGGATTGACATACACACACTACTATATTTAAGATAGATAACCAACAAGGACCTACTGTATAGCACAGGGAACTCTATACACTATTCTCTAATAACCTAAATGGTATATATAGATAGATATATGTGTATGTATAACTGACTTACTTTGCTGTACACCTGATGCTAACACAACATTGTAAATCAACTATACTCCAATAGAAAATAAAAATTAAAAAAAAATGGTGTTCGGAACTGGATTTCCAGTCTTTTTCCTACCCTCCTATGCTGGGCTGAACCAAGTATGAACAATAAGTATGCCTTTTACCTTTAAAACCCCAAATGCAATGAAAGCAAAGGAGGTAGTGCCATGATTTATTTCTCTGGGATGCATTCAGGCTCTTCTTGGCTTTCCAGAACTGGAAGCATATCCCTCATCTGCATTAGCTCTTTGTGACAACTATGCAAGGTCATGCAAGCCACCAGCTAATAAGAGAGAACTTTGGTCACTGTGGTTCTCATTCATCACCTCCTAAACAATGACCAGACCTCCATAGCTCCGGCTTCCAGCCCATTTCACTCCCTTGTCCATCAACTTCAAAAGGCTGCTCCATCTTCTCTAGCAATTGCTCCATGGTTGCTGCCTCTCTTGGCTGCCGGCTCTTCAGGAAGAGCTCTTCCCAGTTTACGCCTGGATCCAAGACCCAGGGTACTGTGTTCCTTCAGGTCTTGTCACCCCTCACTGGGGTGGCAGCAAATAGGAATAAAATACTGTTTGAGGCAGCCCTTTGTAATGTTTTCTTAAACCATATCTGCCATACGCCCTGTGAGGGAAAATGCTGTAAATGTTATGTGGTCAATTATCAATACATTTGGCAAAAAATGGCCTATAGGATCTCCTTCTAGGGGATGGACAATGCTTGTTGACAATTAGAAACCCTGAAAAGTTTCTTCAGAAAGATGCTTGTTAATTTTGGTTTACTAATGATTACCTTGCTTCTTTGATCATTGAATTTTTTTAAAAAAGTGTTTTCAAATATGATATTAGCCATTAAAACTCCATGGATGAGGGTGGGGTAGGTATAAAGATACAAAAAAACCAAAACAAATATTCCATGGAACTAGTTTTCAATAGAACATAATTTAGGAAGACAAGTCTGAACCATTTTAAATGTGACACTGAAACAAAATGTAAAGGCATTGTAGCTTTCAAAAGAGAAGTTGCTTATTTTTGTACACGTGTTTCTAGGATAAGGTTGGGATGATTTTAATATGAAATAGAAGTGTACCCCGTCTCTTTCACCTAGTTTTTGCAGGATTTTCATCAACTCTTTTAATGTCATGGACATAATACTTGTACCGAGGATTCTGGAGAAAAGGCAGTGAGACAGCTGGTCCCCCTTACATTTCTTGCTGCTGCTATGGCCTTCCTTCCTTCCTGACCACCTCTGACGAAAAGCACCAGTGCCGGAGAAAAAGGAGTGGAGGAGAAGAGCGACCAAATCATTTTAACAGATCACGTGCCTTTAGGGGCTAATTAATTTGTCTTAGGCTGCTTGGGCCGCTATAACAGAACACCGTTGGGTGAGTGGTTTGTAAACAACCAACATTTATCTCTCTTGGTTCTGGAGCCTGGAAGTCCAAGATAAAGGTGCTGGCAGATTCAGTGTCTGGCGAGGGTGCCCTTCCTCCTTCATTGGTGGCCGTCGCCTTGCTCTAAACAGAACATGTCCTCACATGGCAGAAGTAGGGTGGGAGCTCTCCGGGGTCCCTTTTATTGGGGCGCTAATCTCATTCATGAGGACTCCAGCCTCATGACCTAATCACCTCCCAGGGGACCCACCACCTAATACTGTTACATTGGGGGTGTTAGGATTTCAGCATATGGGTTTCTGGGGGACACAAACAACTGGGCATCCTTCTAGTTCTTCTCTGCTACTACATCCTCTTATCTAAGTACACATGACAAGATCACTATCGTTCTCAAGATCAAGCAACCAGACTGCAGCGAGGGGCCAGGTGTTGAGTTTGCCTTCTGTATATCTTCCCACATTCTCTTCATTTTCTTTAGCGATTTTTCTCATTGTATTTCTTCCTTTGTTTTCCCTTAATTACTGTCTTTCTTTGATTTTTGATATTATTAATTGTAAGATATACCATGGATTTAATAAAAGCTTGGGGGAGGGGAAGAAGTTACAAAGACTTGACACATCAGTTCTAGGAGGCATACTGATTTTATAAAGTTATTTATTTTGCGTTACACGGGTCTCTCACTGATGTGGCCTCTCCCGCTGCGGAGCACAGGCTCCACACGCGCAGGCTCAGCGGCCATGGCTCACGGGCCCAGCCGCTCCGCGGCATGTGGGGTCTTCCCGGACCGGGGCACGAACCCGCGTCCCCTGCATCGGCAGGCGGACTCTCAACCACTGCGTCACCAGGGAAGCCCTATAAAGTTACTTATATAACAATTACAAAGGTTTGTTATGCACCAAACACAATTCTAAGCACTTTTCACCTATTGACTCATTTAATCCTCATAATAACTCTGTCACGTAGATACCGTTATTGTTCCTATTTTAGAGATGAGGAAACAAGCACAGAGAAATAAGGAACTTCCCCAACATCACGCAGCTAGTGAGTGACAGGGACTAGGTTCAAACACAGCAATTCTTACCACCACCTATTCTGCCTCAAAAAGATTCTGAACCCCAAGAAATTTTTATCTTTGTTTCCCAAGTCATACAGTGCAATAAAGATCAGAAACAGATAATCATTAAACCACTACCAACTTTTTAGTCCTTTATCTCACAGGTATTTATTCAGCTCCTATTTGCATTCTGGTGTGGAGAGCTCACCTTAGAAGCGAAGAGAGGTTCTACCTTTCTACGTTAAGGTAGTCACAGCTGCGTTGGGGAAAAAGATGCACACGTACATCGAAGTGCATGAAAGAAGACAGCCCTTTGGACTGTGGCCACAGATTGTTTTATATGCTACCCTGTACGTTCCACCCTCCTGCTTGAGATCACACAGCGGTGAGCAGTGGAGCTAGGACTCCAACTCTGATCACCTGACCTCAGAGTGCATGCTTCACATACCGCTGGGTTCTGTCTGCTGCTTTTTAGGGACTTCTGAGAACTGCTGTGCAGAAGCATCATCCTGATCCTGTGGCGTGAGTTCCATTCAGCGGGACTGGTGGATGTAACCTTTATTTTTGATAGTTTTGTTTTGAAATAATATTCAGAATGTCACTGCTTGATGAGAAGTAAGACTGAAGTGAAAGTTCGAGAAACTAGAGATGGTGTCCGAGAATCATCAAAAATTAGAGCCAGGAAATCGAGAACAGGTCAGGTTTTCTGCCCATGGACGGCTTCTGTTGTTCCATTGCTGTTGTGTGAGCCCACCAGTCACCTGAGGCACGCTCAGCTCTGTTGATTCAGTTTCTTTATTTCATCTGTTTATCCAGTTTCTTTGTTTCTCATTTGAGACTTGGCAATTTATGATTATTTTTTAAATATAAAGTTTAAAATCTAGGTTAGATTTATTTGGTTCAGAACACATGAGAAGTGTCTGCCTTATAGAGTCTTCATTGCAACCTGTTTTTTCAACTGCCTGATTCTTAAAATGAATTTCAAAGATGCCTTTGGGGGCTTTCCTGGTGGCGCGGTGGTTGAGAGTCCACCTGCCGATGCAGGGGACACGGGTTCGTGCCCCGGTCCGGGAAGATCCCACATGCTGCGGAGCGGCTGGGCCCGTGAGCCATGGCCGCTGAGCCTGCGCGTCCGGAGCCTGTGCTCCACAACGGGAGAGGCCACAACAGTGAGAGGCCTGCGTACCGCAAGAAAAAAAAAAAAAAAGGTGCCTTTGGGGCACTCTGCTCTGGTAGAGAACCTCTATTCGTGGTCTTTTGACTTTGTAAGCAGCAATGATATAATTTCTAAGCAGAACTAGTAGGGACATGATCACGATCCATTACTGGAAACATGAAGCCAGTAACAATGAACTGTATTGACAAGCTGGAGAAAGCGTTATTCTCTAGCATGGAAAAAGCTGCATGGTGTATTTTCCTGAACGGACAGCAAGCAGTCAAGTGACAGAGTTCAGTGGGGCTTTAAGGAACATTCTGCCTGTGGTTATAAGTAACTTTGTTCTTGTTTACTCTGGAAACTGGCTTTACTCCGGAAAGACCTTGAGATTCATGGAGTCCAAACTGTGTGTCCTTACACTACATCTGAAGTGCTCCAGGGTCATCACCGTGCCTTTGCGTTGAATAGCTGTATCAGGCAGAATCAACTCTCCAACTAGATAACACCTTATGCAGAATTGATTTATGGGAACAATTTATCCCCAGGGTAGAAAAGAAGCAGAAGCACTCAAGCCTGGCACATTCTGAGGATAGACTAGTTTCACAGGAGGAGGAAGGCCTGTAAAAGACTGCTTGAAGTAGCTGAAGTCAGAATTATAATGATTCCAACACTAGTTTCAAAGTTCTTTTTAGAGTTACTGAAAATCACTATAAATGTACTCTTTAGGAGTCACTACTTTATGTCAGAGATGTTTAGGATCTAATCAGCCCAGAAGACCTCAGATCCAGCATGACCGGGACTCATGTCCTCAAGGAGATCTCTAGGGACACATCGGGATGGACTGCCCTGTTATACGCTCTCAGGGAGCCCTGTGTTTCTTAGCAGCGCTTACAACAATTATAATCAGTACCATCAGGATCTCTGTTTCCCAGTCTTCAGCAGTTACCCTTTTCTCTACCATTCAGATAGTACATTCGACTTCGCTCTCCTGGGGGAAAGATAACAACTTGTGCTGCGTCACTCAGGATGCCCAGCAAAGTATTTTAATTCTCTTGGTATCTGTTACCTCCTGGTTGCAAAACTGCTCCCAGCTCAATTCTGATCAGCTTTCACTATCTAATTACCACTCTCGCACACAGATCCTGCCCTCTGGCCTTCATTCTCTGAGGAGGGTGACCTACCATCCTGGTTTGCCTGCATCCTGGATGTGGGACTTTCTGAGCTAAAACTGGGGAAGCCTTGAGCAAATCTGAATGAGGTGTTCACCTTATTCTCTAGGACAGCAGTATACAACTCTGTTATGTACAACAAATGTCCTGAAGGATTGTGGACAACAAAGATACAATAAAAGCACAAAAGGAAACAACAACCACTTAGAGCTCAGAAAACAATGTAGCTGAGGGCCTGGTCCTCACTGCTCTTATCCTTGGTCTGCAAAATGCAACAAACTCTAGCAGTTCTAAAACTATAATCCATCTTCCAGGGATTGAAAGTATGATGGACTAAAGGTTTACACTCTCCCCCCAAATTCCTACGTTGAAATCTTAACCCCCAATGTGAATTAAGAGGTGGGGCCGTTGGGAGGTGGTTAGGTCATGAGGGTGGAGCTGTCGTGAATGAGATTAGTGACCTTATAAGAGGGACCTCAGAGATCTTTCTCCTCCTCTCTCTGCCACGTGAAGATACAATGAGAAAATGGCCATCTGCAACCTGGAAGAGGCCTCTCACCAGACACTGGATCTACTGGCACTTTGCTCTTGAACTTCTCAGCCTCTAGAACTGTGAGAAATACACTTCTGTTGTTTATAACCGACCCAGTTTATGGCATTCTGATAGAGCAGCCCAAATTGACTGATAGAAAGGCTCCAGGTAAAATATTCAGGCAGGTTTCAGCACGAGAGAGCATGTATTTGCATTTTAGAAATAGGGCTCGGGCATCATTCTAGGTAAAAAGGGGAGCCGATCTGGAGGTACATGGAAAGTGCCTTTCTGTGGCTAACACTATATCTTTTGCCAATCAAACCATAAACACCCTAAAAATATGTAAAGAGTAAACTGAAAAAGATTTTATTAAGAAAAAATTATATTATCTCAAATAAGAAGAGCTCCAATGCTAGTACATTCTGGAGTTCACTCATTGGCTCCTTGCTATTATCAAGAACAATGTTCTTTCCATCTTTTGGCTCTACCACCATCTGGACCTTTGCTATGTCTCCTCTCATTGCCATTAGATGGGCAGTACTAATTCCAGGAGTCATAGACCATATGACCACATCAAGAGAGAAAATGGGAGAATTTACTCCTGTTCTCTTTTAATTGGGGGCTGGGTTTTGGGCGGGGGAATCTACAGCAGCTCACCCCAGATTTCTCTTTCAGACTCCCAAGTTTAATAAAGGGAGGTTAGGAAAATTAATATCTAGGAGAGGGGTGCAGGATCTCCCAACCAGAAGTGGGAAGGCTATTAGTTGGACAACAAACAGAGACTTCCGCTCATAGGAAAAGTGGGCTGTTGTCAGTAATTTGGGGTTGTGAGATGTCCCATAAAATTAACATAGATGTAGAATCTCTAATAATCTTTTAGCCACACTGTGGTAGAGACTGACTGGAGGTTCATCTGAATAATTTCTTCTTACATGACACAGAAAGACAACCTCTTCCATCTTCCCTTGCAATTAGGATGGGGCCGTGTGACCAAGTTCTGGCCAGTGGAAAGCGGATAGAAGTGCCTTAGGGGAGACCAACCAAGAGAGCCACATCTTCCATGCAAGACTGAGATTCAAATGAAAAATTAACCTGTATTGATTTCTGTCACTACAAGTTCTAGGCCTACTTGTTACTGTGGCATAATCTCTCTTGCCTTGCTTCAGATTCTCTAAGTAGAAAAATCTTAAACTCCTAGTAGCTCTTTTATTGATGACATGCAAGGTCAAAACTGAAAACTTCATTCATTCTTTATGATAAATCCCTGTGGCTCCAGAAGTCAACATGTATTTAAGAGCTGACTAGATTCATACCTTGAAAACCCCTATCCTTGCAGAGTTTATTTGTGCAAAAAACCCAAAAAACAAGAAAGGACTGAGCCCATTTATTTATTTTCATCATGTCCACAGAAATAACTGCAAATTCAAGATGAGGTTGGATTCAACTTCATTCTGTAAGACACTATGAAAAGGAAGCATTATAGGGTCAGTTATACAAGTCCTTACTTTTCATGTAAGGACTTGTGGGACTTCACTGGCGGTCCAGTGGTTAGGACTCTGCACTTCCGATGCAGGGGGTGCGGGTTCTTTCCCTGGTCAGGGAACTAAGATCCCACATGCCCGTGGCATGGCCAAAAGAAAAACGAAAGCTTCGTATCATATGAGCTATGGTAGAAGTGTGTGCATGGTGCAATTAGCACATAAGAGAATGTTACTAAATCTGCCTGGAGGATTATTCTCCTCTATGTATCATACTGTTTCAGTCTGTTCAGACTGCTGTAACAAATTACCATAGACTGGGTGGCTTATAAACAACAGAAATGTATTTCTGACACTTCTAGAGGCTGAGAAGTCCAAGATCAAGGTGCCAGTAGATACAGTATCTGATGAGGGCCCACTTCCTGGTTCATAGGTGGCCATCTGTTTGCTGCATCATCATAGGGTAAAAGGGTAAGGGAGCTCTCAGGGCTCTCATTTATAAGGGCATTGATCCTACTCATGAGGGCTCTACTCCCGTGACCTAGTTATCTCCCAAAGGCCCCATTAGGATACCATCACACTGGGCATTAGCTTTCAACATATGAATTTTGGGGGGACATAAACATTCAATCTACATTACATACATAAAGTCCAATTTAGTGATAAGGATGATGTCAATATTCATTAATGTAATCCTTTATCCTTACTGCAAAGCTCTGTTCTCGCCTATAGGAAGGCACTTTTGTTTGTGGTAGAATCTTAGGCAAAATTACTGACTATTTAATAATTGGCTCTTATGAGTCTGTACAAGTCAGCTCCACTGGCATAATCTGGTAAGATTCTCTTCATCAATATATCTCAAGATAAGAATACTTTAAAAAGACCTTTTATATTTAGAATTTCGTGAAGATTTATTCATTCATTCCTTCAACAAATATTATTTTTGCACCTACTCTGTGCTCGGCCCTATTATAGATGCCAGGGATATACCAGAAAACAAACCAGACGTGGCTTCTGTCATTGTGGAGTTTCTGTTCTAGTGGAGAGTGATGAGCGTAATGAAGAAAAATAAAGTGGGGTAAGGGGGAATCCTGAGATCTTATGGGAAATACTACTTTATACATGATGGTCAGGAACTCTTTCACTGATCAGATCCCATTTGAACAAGGTTTGAAAGAAGTGATGGAGAAAGCTATGCAGGTAAAGAAGAGGACACTCAGGTTACAAGGACCCTGAGCGGGGAGTGTGCTTGGTATGTTTGAGGGAAAGCAAGAAAGCTGCTGTGTCCTGATTGGAATGATTAGGGGTTAAAGTGATAGGGAGTCAGGAAATAGAGGTATGGAGGCAAGGGGGGTGTACTATGGATAATTATAATATATTGAATGCCTACTCTGTGGTAAGAATTATATAGATATTGTCTAATTTAATCTTTACAAAGCAATGAGAGAGTTAATATCCTCCCCCCCCCCCACACTAATGATTGATTTGAGGCTTAGAGTACTGTTTTAGTTTGGGTTACTTTAGAGGTAAATCCTGAAACAAGGATCTGAGTGCAAGTCGTTTATTTGAGAGGTGATTCCTGAAGATGCCAACAGGAAATTTGAGAAGTAAGTGAGAGAAGGGAAGTCAGCTACCAGTATGGGCAACTGAAACTCAATCCCATGGGGTGGGGGGTGGACTCTAAAAGCCAGTGTAGAACATATGCCCCTCAGAGTTGTCATACCCAAAGGGCAATATTTATAACCCAAACTGGAGTATTTATACCCCATCCAGCATAGGTTGGGGCTGTTCCCCAAAGGGCACTAATTCTCTGAGCTATTGCCCTGTCATACTTTTGGAACATGCTTTGGGCCACTGGAGAAAGCCTTTAGACAAAGATTTTCAGGGGTTAGCAGTTGGAAGTTGGCCCAAGGTGCACAAAGCACATAGGGGTGCAGGCATGAGTGGGACACTGACAGTATCTGCTCCAGGCTGTTAAGTAACTAGTGTTTTGCAGAATCTGGATTTGCTCATGAGCCCATGAGGTGCTGGAAGAAGAACTTAAAATATCAGTAGGACCTCAGCAAGGCTTATCTCTGTGTCACATGGAAGGTAAACATGCTTTAGTTAATAGAGGTCAATATCGTCCCCTGGTTTTGAACACTAGTAAAGGTTCATAATGACTATTCCAATTTGTTTTCTTTTTTTCTTACCTTCTTTTATCAACTTTTTTATTGAAGTATGGTTGATTTACAATGTTGTGTTAACTTCTGCTGTACAGCAAAGTGATTCAGTTATACATATATATACATTCTTTTTTTTTAACAGTCTTTTGCATTATGGTTTATCACAGGATATTGAATAGAGTTCCCTGTACCATGCAGTAGGACTTTGCTGTTTATCCATTTCATATATAATAGCTTACATCTGCTAACCCCAACTTTCCACTCCATCCCTCCCCCAACACCCTCCCCCTTGGCCACCACCAATCTGTTCTCTGTATCTGTGATTCTGTTTCTGTTTCATAGATAGGTTCATTTGTGTCATATTTTAGATTCTATATATAAGTGGTAGCATATGGTATTTGTCTTTCTCTTTCTGATTTACTTCACTTGGTATGATAATCTCTTGTTGCATTCGTGTTGCTGCCAATGGCATTATTTCATTCTTTTTGATGGCTGAGTAGTATTCCATTGTATATATGTACCACATCTTCTTTATCCATTCCTCTGTCGATGGACATTTAGGTTGTTACCATGTCTTGGCTATTGGGAATAGTGCTGCTATATACCTAGGGGTGCATATATTTTTTTGAATTATAGTCTTGTCTGGATATTTGCCCAGGAATGGGATTGCTGGATCATATGGTAATTCTATTTTTAGTTTTCTGAGGAACCTCCATACTGTTTTTCACACTGGCTGCACCAACTTACATTCCCACCAACACTGTAGGAGGGTTCCCTTTTCTCCACGCCTTCTCCAGCATTCATTATTTGTAGACTTTTTAATTATGACCATTCTGACCCTTGTGAGGTGGTACCTCATTGTAGTTTTGATTTGCATTTATCTAATAATTCCAATTTATTTTCTTCAACAACCCCAAAATGTGACCAAGAAGAATCATGAATTTAATTTCATCATGATTGCAGCTCTAAAGACCATTTATGAAGCACCAGCTAGGAGATTTTCATGAAGTCTAAAGCCATGGTAGTCTAAATCTATGGTCAGAGATTTGCCACCAGGCATGGTACCAAAGAGAACATGAGTTACTTGACATCGTAGAAGATTAAATTTGGTTCTTCCTTCTCTGAACTGTGAAGGCCAAGAAGCTGAGGGATGGTACAATGTAAGACTACTCAATATGGTGAGAAAAAGGAGGCTTGGAATATGGTGTTAAACGAGAAGACTGCAGCATTCTCAATGAAGCTCCAGAACTAGAGATCTCACCATGTACACATATAAATAGGTACAAAGCTGTTCTGGCTTGCAAGGAGCAGTCTGTGTGTGCCTGTGGTCTCCTTGCTCACCCATACATGACACTTAGCAAAAAGAGATGGGAAGTGGAAGTGACTGGAGAGAGCCCTTTGGGTGATGCCCATCCGTGTGCTCCAGGAAATCCCACTATCTTGAAAGGGAGTGATCATGCTTCCAGAGGAAATTCTACTGGGAGTGTGCTACAGAAGTCTTTGTATAAATTAAGTGAAACACAACCATTCCTAGACCCGAGAGATCACATTGTTTTTTTCTTCAATCTCCAGTTAGATTATTTATTTGAAATGGTATCAAACATGCCTGTCTCTAGGCTAGGAGTAAAATAGCAATTTTGAGGCTGAACATAAGGGGAAGAGAACAAAAAGATTAGAGCAATCAAAATAAAATGAGGCATGTGTTGGAAAAGAAAAATGGTTAAAACATGGCAAAGATAATCCCCATTCTTTGCTGATACATAAAGAGCCAACATTCAATAAATAAATGTTACGGGCATGTTTAAGAGGAGCACTGTTCTTGGGTGTAGAAAAATGGATATAATGGCAGAGGAAGACACGATCAAAACCAATGGTTTTCAACCATTTTTAAGCAGCAGAATGCTTTTATTCAAATGCCATTGTACATGGAGTTCAATTGATAAAGCACATAAAAATTCAGCTGCTCCAACAGAGTAAGGGGAGTCCAAGGGCACTGTACCTCTGCCTCTTTTTTCTCCTGCAGCTGCTCCTGTAGCCCTGCCAGGGAATCCTTGCACTCTGCAAAACGGAATTTGAAAAGCAAACATTGGAATGTTGCAGCTTCTATCCATTTCGTACTTTCATATATTTTAAATACAATACAGTATATTGAGTACTATTAACTCCTTTTAAACTGCTAGACGTACACTAATAAGGTTGCCAATCTTTCTCTTTTCTTGTGTTCATGGTTTTGCCAACTGCAAATAGAGTTGAAAGACTAGCCAGTAAAAGTACAGGATTTGAACCAGCCCATCTCACACTTCCTGGTGTTCCTGCTGGGACTGGCAGGAGACAACTGTAAGTGAATGATGTGTAATATTCACACCAGTAATAAAATTCTTGCCTGACCTCATGCGCTGGTTTATTTGACCTTCTTATCACTTCTCAGATCCTTGACCCTGGGACAGTTGGTAATTTGCATTCCTTCTACTGAACAAGTCAGATACATTTAATATTTATCTTGAGGAGGTCAGAGACCTTAGGTGAATTCTGTATCTAGTTATCTGGAATGATTAATTCATACATCCCAAAGCGAAAGGGTGCTTTCTGTGCACTGTCTGCATCATTCTTTGAAATGCAGCAGGACGGTTTAATGGCTTAAATGCACTAGTGATGAAGGGGTGAGGAGGGCTCAGTGCTTCTGGTCCCATGAGGACGTGTAGACACAGAATCAAAAAGGGCTATTTAAACCCTGCTTAAGCCATAACCAGAAAGGAAAGGTCCATGGCCCTGTAATTTAAATCATCATCAGTCTCCAGTGAGAAGAAGGTGGGTCTATGTCACTTCTGCGTGGATGATCTGAGAGGGGGAAAGCAGCCTATAATATACTTGGTGCTTAAAAAGAAACAGCTGTGGGAGTAAGTGTTGGGAGAAATACAGAAACTCAAACTCCTAAGCTTTTCGTGCCTGCAGCCTACTTTCTTATATGTAAAATGGGAACAAGAATAAGTATAAAGCTAGGTTAGGTTATTATTCAAGAATAGTCACACTTTTCCACCACTTTCGTGGGAGGAATAAACTTTCCCACCCCACTGATGATGGGTTTAGCTATGCAATTGGACAGGCCTCCTCCTGGGCACAGTGTACTTCACCATAATTTGACTTTGTGCTTGGCCATGTAACTTGCATAGGCTCACAGGATATTGGTAGATGGGATGTAGTAGTAGTTTAATGTATGCTTGCCATGAGAAACACATGCTCTGGCTACTGGATAAGGAGGAGAGGCTCGTGGAGCAGACCTGGATCCAACTTGCAGCCTGTGCAACCAACCCCCAGCTGACCCACAGATACGTGTGCAAGAATAAATGTATTTTGAAGTCCCTGAGGTTTTGGGTGCTTTGTCACCCAGCAATAGCTAACTGATACACTTAGGTTATTTTAAGGATTAAGGGAGGTAACATATAAAAAATACCTAACATAAGGCCCATTAACCAATAAGCACTCAATAAAGTATTCTTGTTCTTATAAACAATGCTCACACTAGTATTTGGGTCAATATTTTTTCCTTCAAATGTTTGCTGATGAATAAGTGGGTAGCACAGTCTTCTGGCTGGAGTCCTATCCTGGTGGGGAGATTGATGATAGTAAGTTCTTTTCACATTGTAAGGCAAGCTCCCCTCTGTCCTGCCCTACCCTTGGAGTTCTTTCATATTCCGTGTGGAATGCTGAAAAGGTGACAGAATTAGACTCTCTTGGAGACTTTGTTTCTTTGGAAAAGAAACCTTTTCGTTGCAACCTACAAAAATGGTAGGCTTTCCACGAGCATTTTCGTGTGTTCAATGCTGAGGATATGAAAGATTGTGGCTCTGCCACTGGTTTTCCCATTGCCTGGGGAGCTTAACCTCCTGTATTACACTTCCCTGATTTACATAATGGGGCCGATTATAATTGCCAACCTCACAGGACTGTTGTGTGAATTAACTAATGTTTGTGAAGTGCTTAGAGGTCCATAGATGAAAGGTGCTCTATAAGCCTATTATTATGTCATCAAAAATGAAATTCCAATAAGATTACAATTTCATTTAAATTTCCATTAATTTTGTCATCATTCTAGATGAATTCTCACTGGTTTTCTAGAGCGAAAATAAATAAATAAGTAGGAGAAAAGGATGATATGTTAAAATACGAAGCATTCATATGGAAAGCAAATTAGCTAGAAAAAGCTAACACTTAAAAGTGATTTTTAAATTATTATCCTTTAATGAGCCCTGATCATGTAATCAATATTATGTAAAACCTAGATATGGTCTCTGAGTTTACAAACTAAATTATGAACCTGACTAATTAAATAGCTAACATTTCCTATTTCAAGTGTGTGGGAATGGATGCTATATAAAGACCTCTAACTCAACGCAGTTTTAAATTGGACTTCTTGTTATAGGAATAGCCTCAAAAGATTAAGCAATATTATAAGTGTATATAGGGAGTACATTTATGAGGTTATCATGTGGTCTGCTTAATTCTATCTTGGGTCTGGTGTGAAATGGCACTGATACTCAGACTTCGTATGGTGACCTGTAGGTAATAAGTACCATAAAGTTTGAGTATAAACCCTCTCTTCAGACCTGGAAACATTAGATCTCAAACTCTGGTTTAATGTCCTCATTTTACAGATACGAAAACAGAGCCGTTGAGTGTTTGAAGAATGAACACAAAGTCACATAGCTAAAGGTTGGCAGACATGAACCTCCAAAGACTCTGTCCAATGCTGTTTTCAGTACAGCTATTTATACCTATGAACAAGAGGATTAGTTACTTATCCACGTTTTAATGTGGATTATTTCTTCCAGGCTTTTGGCATCCAGGGTACATTAGATGGATATTTCCAAACCTCATTGTTCATTGAATAAGTTTCTTGTATTAATACTAGTCAGATGTCTCCATTCATTGGCCAAGTGCTGATTTAAGAAAACTAGGCATTATTGGGCATCCTGAATATACACAAATGAGTCCTTTTTCCAGGATTCTTGGTAAGAGATGGCAGACAGGACATTGGAATCTGTTTTCTTCTTTGGAAATCTAGGGAGTAGACTAAATACCATCCAGTCCCCCGACTCTAAATGTCTATGCATCTGAGATCCAGGTTCATTAGAAGCGGTGAATCCTGTGCTTGTAACAAGGAGAGTTCATTGGATTCCATTGAATTTTAATGGCAGTCGAAAGAGATGGATATTGTTGCTTCATTTTCCATTAGACAGAGGCTATATAAAGATAATAAAGGAAAAGTCTATTTAGAGGCCTAACGCACACTTATTTCTTAGGTTGTAGCATGTTGCTGACGTCTGAAGATGCAAATTTGCTTTTTTAAATTGGGAGTGAGAGGAGTGGCACCAAGTCCAAGTAACCTTCACTGGGTTATGGATGGGGGAGATTACGTTTCATAGGATGGCTGCAGAGCTGCCAAAAGAAACCTGAAAGACAAATGCCTGCCTTAAATGTTGAGACAGAGATGGATGGACTAGAGGAAGCACGTGAGGAAAATGGCAGCAAAGCCTTCTCGCTGGGAATCTCATTCCTTCTCTAGACTTGATTCATCTTTCTGCTCTGCTGCCAGTTTTATCTACGGTTTCATTTTCTGTCTCTAAGAAATTGAGAATGTTGGTTGCCTAACATTAAGGAGGACCATCATGGGAACTTACTCACTCATTCACCCGTTCATGCCTTTGGTCCATTTCGGGCACCTTCTCCTTCGTGGGAGGCGTTGTGAGAGGTGGTGTAGTGACAAATATTATTACTTATTTTACATCATGTTTCCTATATGTCACATACTGTTATATACACACATATATATACATACACTCACTATAACCTTTTGATGTTGTAATTATTAATTATTATCCCCGTTTTACAAATGAGGAAAGTGGGACAAAGAAATTGAGTCACTGTATTAATCATGTTTTTTATTTTCTATATCTTACGATGTTTTGACATCTTTTTTTTTAAAGATTTTTAAAAAAATTTATTTTATTTTTTTTTTACATCTTTATTGGAGTATAATTGGTTTACAATGGTGTGTTAGTTTCTGCTTTATAACAAAGTGAATCAGTTATACATATACATATGTTCTCATATCTCTTCCTTCTTGCGTCTCCCTCCCTCCCACCCTCCCTATCCCACCCCTCTAGGTGGTCACAAAGCACAGAGCTGATCTCCCTGTGCTATGCGGCTGCTTCCCACTAGCTATCTATTTTACGTTTGGTAGTGTATATATGTCCATGTCACTAGCTGTGACAAAGACGTTTTGACATCTTACAAATCTTGCTGCCCCTCTCTGGGCTAGCCGGTTCTCAGAGAGAGCAAAGGCCTCAGCCAGGAGCAGGTTTTTCATAAGCAAACCAACCAATCCAAGCCTCTCCTCCCAGGTCCCCGTTTTTCTAATTCTCACACATCAAGCCTATATTTCCCCTGCCTTAAATCAACCAAGGGCCAGGTGTCAGGCAACTAGAGGCCATCCCCATAGCCTGAAAGCTAGTGGAATTATTCAAATTAGTCAATTCTAAAATGTTTATGCTGCCCTGCCTGGCCTTTCCCACAGAAACCCATGTGAAAGCTCTGATCAAGATGTACCCCTTTTTCCTCTTCTGCCTCCTGACTGAATCTGGTGTTTCCTCCTGTGGCCCTGAGGGGTGGGCCATGCTTCTCGTTTCTGTCAATGGCATTAACCTCTTCACTTCGGCACTCAGCCGCCTTTATAAATTAAGACCCAGGTACAATTCAATCATGAAGCTAATAAGGGGAAGCGGGGGGGTGGGCTTGGGACTCATTGGGCTGTTGGCTCCTGAGTCTGTGCTCTTAACGCATGTGCTACATTCATATAAATAAGATACTCCCTGTAAAGGGCTCACCGCCTTGTAGGGAAACAGAGTCAGAAGCAAACAATGATAAGGTAATATGTATACACAATCATGAAGATACATGGTTACGGCTAGCTCACTCAATAATATTGTCAGTGTGAAAAGAAGGTATATCTTGGCTTTATTAGTATTTGGCTAGAGTTTGTGTGAACTTGCTGCCTGGTCCAATTCAAGACGTATTTAAGCACCCACGGTGTGCAGGCAGTTTCCCAGTTACTGAAGATCCAGAAAGGGGCAGGGCTGGAACACACCTTTGAGTAGCAGACTGGAGGATATAGGCACCTAAACAAATAACCATAATGCAGTGCAGTACGTGCAAAAGCAGTGGCAGTCAAGGGAGGGGTTGTCAACTCTGTTCCTAAGAGGAAGTTGGGGCATGTGAGCTGCAAAATTACTGTGAAAAATTAGAAACTGGGGAAGTTTTGTGGGAGGTGACACAAGACAACGGGGTAGGGATACAGAATGTGGCGTCTCATTTAGTCGGAAGGAACAGAGTCGATGAGGATCTTGAGACAAGTCGTTAGGCAAGGCTGATGTACTGGTTTGTGTCTTTGAAGCTCTGGTTGTGTTGACCATGAAAAATGAGACCAGATTATATTCAGAATTTCAAGCCAGACCTTACTGTACGGCAGTAAGGAACAGTCAGAGTAGTAAATAGAGTGCCAGTCTGGGGAACTCAATAGGTCTGAGTTCAAATCCTGGCTTTCTAACTCACTAACCCTGTGATTTGGGGGTAAGCTACTTAACCTCTACGGACTTCAATGGGAGCAATTTCACCAACCTTAGATGTGCAAAATGCCTAGTACACAGTTAAGGAGAAAAAAGTTTTCTTCTATGTTCTGGACCCCTAATCAAAAGATATGTAGATATATCAAACCCCCAAAAAGACTACATGAATTCTAAGAATATTGCAAAGGCTATGGTAGCAAAAACCTTGGTTTTTGTCAACACCCACTGCAGTGTGAGAGTGACAAAAATAAGCTGAACCAATCTTCTGTCTTCCTCATTCCCTTGACTAACCTCTTAGCATCATTCCTTTCTTGGACGGGCCTTTGTGAACTCTTGGATTACAGGGGGCTAGGGTACATTGGTGAAGCACCACTTCTAAGAAGCCAGGATAATACATGAAAAGCGGAATTATGGATCAAATGGTCAGTGACTTGCTTTCATTTTCCAGCTCACGTTTTCCATTTGTTCTTTGTCAGCAAAAGATCAGATCCCAACACGTCTTCTATGTCTTCCTTCTTGGTCGCTGTATCAGATTTTCCTAGAGAATGCAAATTCACCATTTTGTGAGTATCTACCATGTGACACGCTGTTTGGGACACTCAATACATACATATAGGTCTCAATGGCCTTGGTTCTCTGCTTGCTAACCACTGACTAATACATTGGAACTCAGCTCCTCTGGGCTTCCCTCTTGTCAACATTATGAACTAGATTGATCACTGGATAATCTTTACCAGTGATCAATATGGTAAATGATCATCATATGACACCTCCCTACATCATTCATTCACTTGTCATTTGATCTCATGTTGTAGATCTACAGAAGTTGATTCATTGTGGATAAGCAGAGTGAATTCAACAACATGTTTCCTGATGCCTCCTAAGGAAGAGTGTAATAGAGAAAGATCTGAAGTCATACTCTAAATTACATCCTGGGGCTTCCCTGGTGGCACAGTGGTTAAGAATCCGCCTGCTAATGCAGGATACACGGGTTCGAGCTCTGGCCCGGGAAGATCCCACATTCTGCAGAGCAACTAAGCCCATGCGCCACAACTACTGAGTCTGCACTCTAGAGCCCACGAGGCACAACTACTGAAGCCCACGTGCTGCAACTACTGAAGCCCATGCACCTAGAGCCCCTGCTCCGCAACAAGAGAAGCCACCGCAACGAGGAGCCCGTGCACCACAACGAAGAGCAGCCCCTCCTTGACGCAACTAGAGAAAGCCTGCACACAGCAGCGAAGACCCAACACAGCCAAAAATAACTAAAATAAATTTATTAAAAATAAATAAATAATATCCTGACTCCCTCACATGCTAATCTGGTGACTTCAAGATAAGTAACTTGATTTCTGTGAACCTCAGCTTCCTCAGCCGTAATAGTGGTGACCTCATGTAATTGTCATGGTAATTAAATAAGATAATGTTTAGCTCAGTGCCTGTCATATAGTAAGTACTCAAAAGACCTTAGTTATTATTTTATTGAATAGGACAACTCAACGAAATTAAATTGTCCTGTGATGTAGCAGGTTAGCCGCCACTAACCACATGTGGTTATTTAAATTTAAATTAATTAAAATTACATTTAAAACATCAGTTCCTTAGTTGCACCAGTCATAGTTAAAGTGCTCCACAGTCACCTGTGGCTAGCAGCTATTGGTACTGGAATGTGCAGATATGGAACAGTTCCACCATCACAAAGTTCTGTTGGACTGCACTGACAGTGACATTGCTATCAAGCTCTAAAAATATCATAAAAGAAAAATGTACAATGCACCACATACATAAAAAAAAACACCCACCTCATTTGTGTGCTCTGCAGAGGCTTTCAACTCAAAGAAATATCCCAAATACCCACCTACAGCATGTGTAAAGCTTTGGAAACAATTAGAGCATACACTGTTCCTTTTCACATTGTTTGGTGGTTGTTTCTCTCCGCCCCCTCCTCCATTTTCAATATCTGTCTGATGGAGTTACGTTCCATATGTAATATTGTTACAGGTGCAAAATTGTTTCTTTCAATCCTGAATGCAGTCGCACATGTGCGGCAATAGCTCTGAAGGCCAGCACACTATTACCGCCGATCCGGGCCTCTCTCACAGTGTGTGGGTCAACAGCGTTCTTCGTTGCTTGTTAATGCTTTATTGTCTCTTAGTATACATTGGAATAATAATGGTAATTTATGCAGATATTTTGTATGCATAGCAAATAATGAGAAACACCTGCAGAAATTTCCCTCCTTCTCTGAGTTCAGCAACTAATTATATTTTTAAATAATGGCTACCATTGAACACAATTATCCAAATCACTTTAAGTAATGGAATCTTTTTAAGGTGTTTTTGAAAATTTTAGCACAGTTTTTAAACACTCATTTTTATCTAGAAGATGGGAGGGGGGAAAAAAAGTTAGTGGGTGGCTTACTCACCCAAAAAAGCAGTTTCTGCCAAGAACAGATCCATCCTGGATTCTCGTCTGCATCCAGGTCTGGCTCCCAAGGCTATGACTGGTGATGAAAACCAGATTTTCTCTAGGGTTCACCTTGCTGATTTTGGAGGCTTGCTCTGCCTTCCCTTCCCCCTTTCTTAATGCAATATAAAAATATTAGATTACCTCTAAAAATTCTCTTTTAAAAAGCACAAGTTGCCACGTGATTTTCCCCCTCTGTCAATCCAATAGTTTGAGGGAAAAAGCACTGGCTATGGGGTCAGAAGAGTGGTTTGCTCTGCTCTTTGAGTCTCAATGTCCTCTTTTGGAAGATTGAAGCAGATAACTTCCAAAAGGCTTTCTAACTCTAAAGAACCACAAGCCCACGAGAGCCAAGGGCCTCTGAAATCTAGCCCTCGGCGATCAAGTTCACCAAAGACAATCTGAAAAGTAGAAGTGGTCGGCCGAGAGCAAGACCCGTAAGAAATACATATTTCCTCCGCGTTTATAAACCACAGATTGCCATCCTAATTAGAGCAAGTTTCCAGAAATTTTTTGATCTCTCTCTCTCTATAGATATATAGATACATACATATCTGTATCTTTATATAGATATCCATATAGATCTTAAAAATAGCCGGCCATTTTCAGTTACTATACTAGAACCTCTTAATGTAGACTTATCAGTACATTTGTAACTGGATTTCTTTCTCTTTTTTTTGCGGTACTCGGGCCTCTCACTGTTGTGGCTTCTCCCGTTGCAGAGCACAGGCTCCGGATGCACAGGCTCAGCGGCCATGGCTCACTGGCCCAGCTGCTCCACGGCATGTGGGATCCTCCCGGACCAGGGCACGAACTCGTGTCCCCTGCATCGGCAGGTGGACTCTCAACCACTGCGCCATCAGGGAAGCCCCTGGATTTATTTCTTAATATATTGGAAGGTTTTGTTTCCTTAGACTAGTAAATTATCATACAGAGTTTTATTTTGAGTTTTTCTTTTTGTGCACTGTCCTCATGGCTATACTCTCCAGGGAACTTGTTCCTCTGGGAATCTTATTTAATGATGATATTTCCATATTGAAGTGAGGTAGGTGGGAATTAAAGTGAAAGGGAGGGAGATGATGCATTTATTCTGGATTATGTTTGAAGTGTTAGATGGCTAAGTATTAAAAGCATCCAAATTAAATCCTTAGCAATCAGAACACTTGCTTTACTAGATTTTGCCAACTGCCAATCATGTTGGACTGAGCTAATCTGTTCCTCTTTCTGAAACTATTCAGGTAAATAATTAACAATAAAACTTCCTCTTATAAAGGCAAAAAAATATATAGATATCTATACAGATATCTATATATCCCACCATATATATGTACATATGGTGATGTCGTGATCAGGAGGTTGACCACAGAAAGAACAACTTGGGAAATTTACATCTTCTTGGGTACTTGCCCTCATTGCTAGCATGTGTGACTATGATCAGTTCTACCTCCTAACATTTCTAACCCTTTTTTAAGTGCTTGTAAGAAATTATTAGTCTTTAGGAGGAAAAATTGACTCTCGCATAAATCATATTTTCTTTTCCATTTGGGTTCACTTGACCAATTGAAATTTATGGAGTGCTTCTTAAAAAATATTTAAGTTATAGGAATTCCTGACTCCAAATACCAATCAAACTTGAAAGAAAATGAAGAAAATAAAACAAAGCATGGTGAGAGCTTAGATGCAGAGCTGTTCATTGTGATATGGGGAATTAAGGGGATCTCTTGGAAGAGGTGGCATTGGACCAGAGCTATGAGGGAAGAGGTAGGCGAGGCAGTGAGTCCTTGATGCTGGTCTGTGGACTAGCTCTACTCTAGGTTGAAGTTTGACTGATCTAATTGTTGAAAGCATAAAGGAGGAAAACAAGGAAAAGTAAAGTGATTGTTTTCTAAAGCTAAATATAGCCAGCGTAAGAGGATGTCGTTTTCATTTTTGGATACTATGTTCTACCTATTCTTTTGTTGTTAAGTTATCTTTTTTTTAAATACGTGATGGTTAGACTAGATGGTTATTTTTAGCTTTTTAACAAAATTCTTTGGCAAAATTAAAAGCCAGAAAATATATTTTTGCCCCAAACGTTGAATATTTTGTTTGACATTTTCCTGGGCCTTTAAATCCAAAATCTGGGTGCCTCTGGGTTATAGTTCCCTCTATTTCCTTATTTTTTCTGTGAACTTTCAAGGACCTCTGTGTTCTCCTAAGAGGAGGAAGGTGAAGAGGCAAATGGAGTTTTATTTTGTATTTTTCCTGTGCTAATGAATTACACTGCTCATCTCAGAGACAGAGACAGAGAGTGAACAAGTACAGGGAGAGATTAAGAGTCTGAGGGAACATATTCTATAAAAACCAGTTGATGGTGATTTAAATATCAACCTGTCTATCTACAAGATGCAATAATTTTGCATTTGTAGGGGGAGATTGTCCCGGTGTTTCATTTAATTTTGTATTATTATAGTGAACACAAAGGCGGAAAGAAAAGTCTAGGGCAAGCAGTGCTGGGCAACTGTTTGGGCACAAACTCCCTGGGGGACTCACATTGAACCTGGGGAGCGTGACAAAGGGTGTGTAAAAGGGGCACCTTCCAAGCCCAGTGAAAAGAGGAAGGGGGAGCAAAGAACCTCCATGGGAAACAGAAGTTTTCTTTTTGAAAGTTCACTATTGGAAGTCTTTTTTTTCAATTTTGGAATTTGGGCTAAACAAATCGATGCTCTCATCTTATTTCCTGAATGTATAACTTTCCTCTGTTAGGTGAATTCTTATTTTACTCACATCGCGGGTGGATAGTGAAAACGTCACTGCCTGAGCACGTCTACACTAGACGGGGGCGGGTGGTAAAACACGTGAGGTGGCCACTGGTCCTTGCTGCCTTGGACCAGGGAAGGGAAGAGACTTGTGAGGTGATGGCTGGGACTGGGGGGGCTGGGGGAGGGGAGGGAGGAGTTCACTGAGAATCATGTTCATGTTGTTAGTTATTATATGATCTCTAAGCCTTTGCGTCTAGGAAACTAGCTCTCTTTCGACCAGAAACAGTATCCATTTTCATCCTGAGCTTCCGTTCCCACGTTAAAACTTCTAAATAAATAAACTCTGTGGTAAATAAGAAGGACTGCGACTTGGAAATGGCTTGACAGATACGAATGCTTTCATCCTTTAAATAGGATCCTTGGAGTAGAATGGAAAGATGGCATTTTTATTACTGAGGATTTTGAAGTGTACTAAAAACGTCGCATGAACCTTGCGTGGACGGCTGCCATTCTTCCTAGATACTTACGCTCACGTGACCACAAGAGCAACTCCTTGTCTCTTGTTACCAGCAGCACTTTACTTTTACATTAAACGTGATCTGAAGGAAACAATCTAGTTCAGGGACATCTCTTGTCTGTTGCCGTTCTGAGCATAGCCTAACACCGAAAGAAAGCATTCGTGGGCTGTTACAGTTGCTGTATCCGAAGAATGCTCTCTATCACAGTAATTTGGAGAGCGTAAGATGGTGGCCCCTGGGGAAATTTGACTCAAAAGAAATCTTTGAGAGCATATATCAAAGGTGCTTGGAAAGACCATCTTTGAGTAACTGGTTGTCAGGTTTTTGTTTTTGTTTTTTCTCTGCCTTTAGATGAACTTTGAGGATAAAACGCCTGAAAGAACAAGCAGAGTCTAGATTTAATTCTACACTTGTAATAATGTTCCCTCAGGAGATAATGAATAGAAATAAATAATAATAAAAATAATACATAAATAAATTTCCAGAGCCTTCAGTGAAAGCCGAAACTGTCTTTTTCCCCCAACATCCACATTATCATCTTGAAAATTTTCCGAAAATGTGGCTCCTACACCCCAAGGAAGGGTTGTTGTGTTTTCCTGTTTTTTGTTTTTCCTCATACTGCCAGCAGTAGTCATCAAGCTGCTTGCCTGCTCTTCTCTCAGTAAATTCCAAAACTTGCACCTGGCTGAAAATAGGTAAGAAAGGCCTGGGAGACCTGGGAAGGCCTCCAAATACAATCTGCAAGTAGATTAATACTGTATGTTTCATCGTAATCCGTTTTAACATCTCAAGAGATTTTTAGCCCCCCGCCCAACCCCGCCTTTCTCCAGCCGCAGTACTCAAGCATCGCCACAAGAGGGAACCATTGCTTAAATGTTGGAAGGATTGGGTCTTTTGAGGAATTCATCCAGCTCAAATCTCGCTTTAGTGTTAAGAACTTGGTCAAAAGGGTTGAACAAAAAAGTAAAGGGACGGAAGCAATCATCGATGCAGTTCTATTTTTGATTGCTGAAGTGTTTCAGTTTTTTAACATTCAAATCATCAAAGGTGTTCCTAGGACTGTGACCTGGTTAACAGAAAGCAAGAGTGGAGTCAAGCTTCTAATAGAAATTCATGTGATAAAGGAAGCACTGGTGTGTCTTCATTTTTTCCATGGGTCTCCGTTTGTCTAAGACCAAGGCAAACTTTTTTTGGATGTAAACAGAAAATATTGAAATATAAGGAGACAAAGACAAATCCAAACCCTTAGCTCAAAGTGTTGTCCATCAGATAGCAAATAACAGCAGTGACCAGTAACTGGAGAAGGGGACATGTGTTGTAAAGAATTCTTCCTCCCAGCCTTTTGAACCAGCACAGCTGTGGAATCCAGTTTTATGTGATAAAAGACATATAGAATGGCCTCTTGGAGGTTGCATGGTACCAGGCAGGCACAAGTCCAGTTTCTGCACTGAGAAACTACAGGACAAACTGGAAAATACTTGATGCCAGTAGGGCGTTTATAGGCAAACAGATGACAGCTGAGATTATTAATCTTGACAGTTTCCTGATTTATTAGGATGTTGTCATCCTCTTCTTTTGTATCATTTGGCAAATGATCACAGTATTAGACTTCGTGGAGGCAGAACTAAGGCTCTCCCCTTCCGCAGCAGCGGGTAGGCAGCAGGTAGGAAGCAGTGAGGCTTGGGTTTAGGCAAGAGGTGGATGAAATGAATTTTCAGTTACATACGGTCGTTTCAGCAAGACTAAGTCAGTGTTTTCTTATGACTGTCAACCTAGATACAGCTGTGTAGCCAAAATGCATTATCTCAGAGAAATAAACCTTCTGTTTGTTTGATAAATCCAAAGCAAGTGTGACTAAATTTAAAACCAAGGTCTCTAGCAGTCAAGATTTGTTACTGTTTACCATGCAGGCAAGGTAAAACAAAGAAAACAATTAGAAAATAATAGTAATCTTTAAAAGCTAGTCCTCTGAATTGTTATACTCTGCAAAACAAAAATGTGTGAAATTTTCCCCCTGAACGGTTCATGCAAAATCACTAAAACAATCTTGGGTGACTTCATAGTAGACTCAAAATTAGAAAGCATTTGACATATTTTATTAGTGTTCTCCTTCACCAAGATATTTTTATGTTCTATTTTTCATCATCCCTTGCATTTAAAATAGCTGCAACAGAAATTAAGCCTCAATAAAAATGTACAACAATTAAAAATATTTCCAACTAAATGGTATTATCCTCAAGACAGTTTTATCAAAATATAAAATCCCAAACTTAAAGTGCTATAATTGAACACTTTTTTTAATTAAGAAAAGCCATGTCTTTACCTATGTTTCAAGACTGACATATTGTGCAATAAACAGCAATCAGCCTAAAGATACTATATTAAACAAACCAAGTTTTGTTTTGCTAAACTAAGCAAAATTAGTTGAATGCCCTAAGTAATAGTTGCTGGTATTTTTTTTCTAAATTATTTCTCCACTTGTTTTTGTGTCTATGCATAAATTAAAAATCTGCTGAAATTTATTATTCATCTGAGATGTAATTAATATGCAAAATTATGCAAATTAAGATGCAATTAGGCTTCAATTCTCTAGTGGAATTTTCCATTATAATTTAATACAAAGTAATAGAGTAATTGGTGTCACGTGTAATTACGGTTACTCACGTGTACTTGCAGACGTGCAAATGATGTGGTATATGTTAGTTATCCTATGCAAATGGTTCCTGCAATCTCTTAATACTTGGGAATGAAGTAAACAAAGATGGTCTTTAGAAAAAGGGTGAGAGGGACCCTCTTTCTTCTCATGTGCTGCCATTTTGAAGAACTGTGTGAATAAGTGTAACTAATTTCTCTGCATTTATTTCCAAGAATTTTTAACTTGGTGTTATACAGTGCACTGTTTGTTACTTTAGAGAAATTATTGTTGGTAAAAAGGAATCTTTAAATAGAGACCTAACAGCAATTTAGATGCCACATGGGTGTACCCAGGATGAGAGCAAGCGAAGCAAAGCACTAACAGGGCAGAGGTGTTGTTGCGTCAGGCTCGAAAGGGTTCGTCTTCAAAGGAAATAAATAACATAGCGAGCTTTGCCAAATAAATCATTGTAACCGTATTGTGTTAAGTTCCTGATTGCAAAGTTGACCAATTTGCTTTGCCGTCTCTTTAGAAGCCAGACAGTTTGATTTTCCAAATTCCTTCCCTCCTACTTTTCAGAATTCTGGAAGAATTCTGTGTCAATTCTTTCTGAATGGCTAAAGCACCGAGCGAATTAAACTATATAATTCTGTCCATCACTAACTCTGCCATTTGGTTCAAGGGACTCAGCCGCTAACTACGGTGTGTGTCTCCTTGTGTCTCCCTGGAGAAAGGGAGCTGGAGTCTCCCAGGCGCTTGTCCTGAGCCCGGAGCTGCAGCTTATAATTTCTCCATGAGAAATGATTACCGCTTGTTTTAAAACACCCATGCTGTGTTGAATGCTGCACAGAAAACATTATGATCTCGACACTTTCCTTCTCATAACTGAAGCACACACTTTAAGACGAGTATTTTATATTCTCAGCTCCAATTAACCTGAAGTGTTTCTCTTCCCTGTCTCCCCCTCAGCCCATCCCCTTCACCCGAATCTATCCTCCTACCCTTTTGTAACAGATTATTTTTCAGGGAGGGGATGTGTCATCCACTGCATGGCGATTAATAAGCGTGGGCAGGGAAGGAGCAGAAAGGGCGTGCTATCGAGTGGTGGATAATTGACTTCACGCTTCCCCCACTACATTCCCACTTGGTACCTCTCCTCCTCTACCTCCTCTGGCTGGTTGTTTGAGAGAACGGATGTAGACAAGAGAAAATAAACGCTGCATGTGCCCTGTCACAGCCCCACCCATCCATCCATATGTGCCTTTCCCATTCACTCCAGTAATAATACCAATTACTATGCAGCCGGGGCCATTCTTATTCACATTTGCAGCTCACTGTGGACGTTTATGCTACACTCTGAGCAACGTTCGGATCTTCAGCGACGTCTATTATACAGCTGTTGTACAATCACTGTAAATGAAATATACAAAACCCTGTTCAGCTTGCAGAATCATTTGTAATCATGGAAAGTGGGATAGGAGAGGGCCGGCCTGATTTCTCCCCGGACACTGGCCTCATTCTCTAGGTCTTGAGAAGGTCCAGGGCTTAGGGTGGGGGGAGGCTGAACCAAAATGATGAAGAACCAAAAAGCTGAGGCAGTGTGGGTTTTCTCTCAGCGGAGGGACTTTGGGATCCAGGTTCAATGGACACATGGGGCCCCAGGACCTCAACATCTCAATGACTCTTCCTGGATTCTCAGTGGCCAGACCATCCTTGGTCAGACTTTGACTCAAACTTCCTGAGACCCCCCACCCGAGCTGCCAACTTACGGATATGTTGTCTTCGTTATCTTCTCTCTTCTCAGATCAAGATTTCTTATTTGTTCTCAACTTCAACAGGTTACATCTGTGGCCAGAACAACAGTAAGGGTCTTTTGTTTTTACTTTTCTGAGGAGCTTTGCTGGTTCGACTTGCCCTTCCCCAAGAGACCCCGATCTTGACCCCTCCGTGCTGTGCCCCTTTCTTTCTGCAGGTCTGACTCTTCAACCCTCAGACTCTGATCGGCTGAACTGACATAAACACGACATTCTACAGGTGACTGTCCATTCAGCCAGGTGCTGTCACATGCACTCAATACCACCCAGGTTGTACCTATTCCACAGACAAAAAGATTAATGTCTTAAGGAAGAACATACAGGTAATTCATGATAGAACTGAGACTTTAGACATGCTAACTTTTCCCCTCTATATAGATTTTATTTACCTTTATTTATCAAACCCTTTGATATTGCATTGCCTTCTAAGAGTTTTGCAAAGACTCTATGGGATGAAATGGAATGCACTATTTTATTTTTTTATTTTTAATACGTAGGAAAATATCGTACGATTGATGACATTTGGACTGCCACCCTCAGCCAAACAACAGTTACTATGTAGCTGCCAATGTTTGTATAGGCACAAACATTTTTTGTTGTTTTTCCTGGTGAATAACTGAAGACTGAAATCCTTTGAATGTTTAGCCAACAATCTTTAAATTGAGGACCATTTGGAAAAAGAATACAAGTCTTTCTGTTGCCTGGAAATTTTCCATTTGACATCTTCTGGTAAAATCAAGAAAGTGTTGGCATGAAAACTCTCACTAGGAGTGTCAGCAACTTGGGAGAAATTCCTAGAGACAATGGGGGAGCTCTTTTTAAAGAAATGCTACATCACCAATGTTTATAATAGCACCAAGAATAATATTGTGTGGAAAAACAGAGTTGAAAACTAATTCAGAGTTGTCAGACTCATAATGTAGAGAGGTTTTCAGAATACCAAACCACATTATTTCACTTATATTTTCTTTATATGTGTGCTCAGAGCAATATATGATAAAAAAATCTGTGCTAAAATAACTCTGAAAGAGCTCTTTCAGAAATTATAAGACAATAATGCTAAGTGATAAGACAGCATTGTGCTACGAGGTTAATTAGCCATCAACTTTTCTTTCTCTAATGGTCCATCTAACATTCAATAGTGTCTTAGAAACAAGGAAAGGTATTAGTAACTCATTTGAGCCTCAGACATCCTATGAAATGGGTTTTACTAGTCTCATTTTTCAGATGAAGGACGGAGGTATGGAAGTAACTTGCCTGAGGTTCCACGTCTCGTAAGTGATAGAGCTTGGATTTGAACCAAGGTAATTTGACTCTGGGGTACATGCCTAACCTGGGTTAAATCTGTCCTCTAGACAGGATTTGTTAGGTTTAAACCTTGATTTAAAAATAAAATACAAATTTAGATTTTGGTTTTGTTGTTGCTACAGACATTTAAAACTGGGAAATTTTGCACAGGAATGTGAATTTCCAGCTTTTCAGGAGAATTGAATCGAACGATGTTGGGTGTCCTTATTCTCACCTGGTAACAATGGCATGAGGGATTGATTGGCGGCCCCCCTCGCTGAGGCGTGCACTCTCCAGCTGCTACCATCCACTCCATTCATTTTTCTCACTTCCTTCCCCTCTGCAGGGATTTGGTGTTGTGATGTCAGCTGTGTTGCTGTGTTAACACTGAGACACCCCACCCCCAACAACCTTCTCATAAGCTGTCACTCCCACCCTAGTCTCCCCCTTTCCCCACCCATATTCCACACAGCACAAGTGAAATCAGGCCAAGACAGGTTGCAACACCTCTGGCCCAAAGTCGTGAAACAGAAATCTTTGTTTTTGGCCATGGTGTCAGGTAGCATTTGATCAGAGGAGCAAATTCACTAGGAGTTACAGCGAATAATCGGCTTATCATAGGGCTGTGACCATTTTAGAATTCTGGTTGCTGGGGAAAGACTTTATGGAGGGCCACTGCTCTGGCATCTAGTTCTGGGCATGACATTGGCAGGGATGACAGTGGCAAAGGAAGATGGCTGTGAAATGGGGGAGGCAGGGGCACGTCGAGATCCTTGAGGACAAAGTAGAACCCACAGGGGTGTCATACATCCTCTAGGCCTCCAACTTTGTTAGCATGAGTGGTCTGCAGGAGAAGCCAGCTCCTGATCACAGAAGAAGACAGAATCCTGGCCCCGGCGTCAGAGAAGCCAAAAGGGAGACCTGGGGGATGTGTGGGGGGCTTCGGCTAGGCTGCTGGCCCCTGGCAACAAGGTGACCAGTGCACCTGCGATGGCGCTCAGGAGCTGCAGCTACCCCTGACCTCACACCAACTTTCCAGCAGACACACGACTGCTGTTTCTTCACTTCTGCTTTCCCAGCCCCTGCAGAATTTTCTGATGACCAGCCTTAGCCTAGAGCCAGGAACAGGATTCTGGGAAATGTAGCTCCAGCTCAGCTAAATGAACACAGTCCAAAACCACAATATACCGAAGTCGAGAAATTTCAGATCTCACAAAGCAGTTGCCTGAATAGCTTTGGTTTCCAATCTTTGAGTGACCAGGACAATCAGAAACATGCCAGGAATCAGGTCCCTTGGGTGCTGAGCTATTTAATAAGGTGCCTCTTTGTAGTCTACTAGTCTTACACGAAGTCTAGAAGACTCACCTGGCAAATCCAGCTTCCATCTTGACTGTCACAAACCAGTCCCTCTTCTTCCTGGACCAGTCTCACCTTAATCTAGTTCCTGCTCTGCTGCACTGACTCATGGGAATTCCAGGCCCATCCTTTGGGGTAAGGCTGATCCCAATCGCACAGCAGCCCCTCTGATCATACTGTTGCCACAGCCCGTTCTGTTCTCAGGCCCAGCTCTAGTTTCAAGAATTTTGGGCAGAGAGAACTGAAGAATCTTGTGCTGCACACAGCACAGGCCTCTTTCACAGACTGATGACATTGCTGTTCATCCCAGTGGCTCCCAGGGCAGGCAGGCAGCAGATCCCCTCCCCTCATGGACCACTCCACCATAAGACCGGGCTTCCATTTGTATAGCCACCTAAATCACACTCACGTGCTCCCCACGTCCAGGTTAGATGACAGTTCTAACTTTGCTTAACCCTGGTCTAGGTCAACAGCCGATACCCACCTCAAGCCTCATGATAAAATTCACTCTAGGGACCCTGAGTGTCTTCCATTTGCTTCCCAGCCTTACTTGGGGTCATCTTGATGCATGAGCCATTCTAATAATCTTGAACCCCTAAGGGAAGGACATTTCAATCTTTTGTCTCCTAAGGTCTTATTGGCCCCTTATCCAAACTTGCCCACTAAAAGGGTTCTGGTACCAATTCCAATTTTTGGGAGTGGGTTGCCCCAAACCACCAAGCAATTCTCTGACACCACCTGGGTGTCCTACAGTTTAACTCAATTCTGACACTACCTGGGGATATAGTCTACAAATTAAGATGTCAGTCCTACAAGACTATTCCCTACCCCCTAATTCAGACTCCAGTTGCAAGTCTAGGTTGTTACCACTGCTTCTGATCAACCAGCTATAAACTGGACGTTTTGATGACCCCCTCCAACTCAGGATGTCGGTTGCAGGTCCAGGTTGTTACCTGTACCTCTGACCAAGTGTCTATAAATCAGAGGTTCCAAAGACTCCCTCCTTGGGTTCGATTAATTTGCTAGAATGGCTCACAGAACTCAGAGAAACACTTTACTTACTAGATTACCCATTTATTATAAAAGGATATAATTCAGAAACAGCCAGATGGAAGAGATGTCTAGGGCAAGGTAGGGGGAAGGGGTATGAAACTTCCATACACTCTCTGAGCACTCTGTTCTCCCCAAATCTCCAGGTGTTAACCAACCAGGAAGCTCTCGAACCCCACCCTTTTGGGTTTTTATGGAAGCTTCATTACATAGGCATAATTGATTAAATCATTGGCCTCTGGCCAACTGATTCAACCTCCAGCCCCTCTCCCCTCTCTGAGGTAGGGGGCAGGGCTTAAAGTTCCAACCCTCTAATCCCAAGTTTGGTTCTCTGGGTAATCAGCCCCCAACCTTAGGTGCGCTCCAAAAATCACCTCGTTAGCATAACAAAAGACATATTCAACACTCAACACTTAGGAAATTCCAAAGGTTGTAGGAGTTCTGTGCCACACACTGGGCGAAGACCAAACATATATTCCTTATTATAAATTAAGATATCACACCCACCAGTCTACCATATTAAAAGTTTTGGAGTAGGAAGGAGTTTCAAGCTTTAAAAATTGTCCTGCTCTACTTAGACTTAGCCCAAGTTCCCCCCAGTGTAATATGAGGAAGCAGAAGTAAGGGACAGGCAGAGTGAAACAGGAAAGGTGGAAAAGCTAAGAGAGGGATGAGTGTGCAAGCTGGCCACTGATCTGTGACTGCTGTTCATCCTGTGGGACTTTCTGAGAAGCCTTGTGAAATGCATCTCGGCCTATCTACTTGGGGGATGGAAGAGGGAATAATTCATCTATTAATCCATTCACTCATTCACACTTTTGGTTCTGAGTGGGATCCTGTAGATGTCCCATGCTGCAGCATCAGAGAATCCCAGGGCATG
The DNA here is from genome assembly GCF_951394435.1 of Stenella coeruleoalba. Classification (NCBI taxonomy): domain Eukaryota; kingdom Metazoa; phylum Chordata; class Mammalia; order Artiodactyla; family Delphinidae; genus Stenella; species Stenella coeruleoalba. Next base: position 7,876,483 of record NC_137150.1, read on the forward strand.
AAGTGAGTGGTCATGACAAAACCCCAAAGTGAGACTACATCTGCATGAAGCTGATCAAAGCCCTTGTGGGACTGGTTATTGCAACAGGGACTAGAGAAAGAAGTCAGGCTGAAGAGAATTAGGCGGAGCACAGCAGGGTCCAGTACAATCCTCAGACTCCCTCATGCCTTCCATTAGAGTCATGTCCACAGATCTGGTTATGGGAGACTACTGTCTTCCTAAAATTCAAGGAGACTTCTTCATTTTTACTGGGAAGTAGGGGTACCAAGACCCCAAATTTCCACGGAGGAAACATAGGGCTTTCCTTTGTGATCGTCCCACTGGATGAGAAGCATTAATAAGGCATTAATATCTGGTCATTCTTCTTTTTTTTCTTTTCGGGCATATGAGAGTCAATGTTTCCCAATCCTCTTGCAGTAAGGTAGGGTCATGTGACTAATTATGCCCAATGAAACTTAGGCTGAACTGACCTGTTCCTCCCACAATTGTCCAGTCTTTCTCATCTCAGCTTGAGTGGAAAACATGGTGGCTGTTTGTTGAGAGGACAGAACAACAGCAGCCTGGATTGCTGAGTCATCACATGGAGGAGAGCCTCCTGGAAGAGTCACCTGGCACATAGCAGACTTTGCAAGAGCAAATGATAAATTTATGTGTGTAGCTGCTGAGATTTGGGGACTGTGTGTTATAATTTCATAACGTATTCTGTCTAAAATACCCTTACATATTTGCAAATTCCTTGTGCATTGTAATCAAAAGTCAGGAGAATGAGTTATACAGCAATGTTATAAATTACTTATAATATGCTATAAGTGTAATCAATGCCTGGGAGAAATTAAGGTCCTAAGTGAGGGAATGTACTAGCTGTACAAATGTTTAGAGCTGATAGAAAACTTTGCAACATCTCCTGTCAAGTCAGAACTCATTAAAATTGGGATGTTTTGGTTGAGATTGCCACAGTATGGTGTCTTCAGTTGAATTTTCTGAAGACCGTCATGTGTTCGTAGGCATGGGATGCCCAAATCTAGCTTCACCTTGTGTTCCATACCAAGTACATCTGTACCATTGCCCATTACAACCTCATTCTTTACCTAAGCAAGTTATACATATTTTCCTAGACATAAACTTTTGACTTCTCAGAATCCCACGTTTGCAATGATGCTATCGTAATTCATTGTGAAGCCCCAGCACTGTAGTTGATAGATAGTTGATGTTTGCTGAATTAAGTCAAATTGAACTGACATGAATTAAAGGAGTAGGAGGAAAATGATATGATCCATGTGCTGCGGACATTGTATCTATTATGAGGTGCCTAATATTAACCCCTTTTTGCAGATGAGGAAATTAGAGAGATTAGGTAAATTGCCAAATGTCAGACAAATAGCAGTTGGAGTTGAAGCCCCTGAATTCTAAGACTGGAGATAAAACCTGCATTCTTCCCACAGTATCATGATGCTACCTTGAGTGAAAACAAATATAAATTGAATCAAAGTGAATTGAATTGAATGGTATTGAGCCAAAGTGGAAAATCCATCTCAATGCACAGATGTGGACTCGAGACTCTGTAGTGTTAATTATGGGATATCGTTACAGACAGCACCAATCATCCTATGCCTATTTCCTAAGGGTGAGTCTTTAAAATATTGAACTCTTAATATGTTTTTAATCTACTTTTATTAATAAAAGTTTTAGCTAATAAAAAAAGTTTTGAACCAAACTCTTAACGCCTAACTCTTTCTTTGTGAGAATGGCTCCTTTGATCCAGAGTCGGGGTGGAGAGAGGCCTGATTAGCATTGGCTCATAATACTTCTGGTCTTATCGGACCTGTCCACAGGGTGCGAAGCTGTCTGGACTGATAATCACAGCAGGGCTATTCACTGGTGCAATAGCTGCCCAGAGAAGCTTTGTAAGAGGCAGGTGCCTGCTTAAGTCAACTCACGCTTCGAGCCAGCGCACTTAAGGAAAAAGCAACGACTTGCAATCCTCTAGCTGTGGAATGCTACTTACAGACTGTTTTTGAAATAGATCAGGTTCAACCATCTCATTTCTCAGAAAAGGGAACAGTGCTAATACCTCCAACTGATCTTACAGTTTATACAAAGTATTCACACACCCATTATCCCATCTGTTACATCATTTGAGACCTCAGCCCTAGGAGGTTAAGTAAATTGTCTAAGGTCACATGGGTAATTAGTGACAGAATGAAAATGAAGTGTCAAAAACCTGTGATGTATTAAATGTATGCTTTTCACTGAGTTATTTGCTTAGTAAATATATATTGTACAGTATCTCATAGACAATGGACTTAGAATGTTGCATTGGCATGGCAAAAAGAGAATGTGAAATAGGCAATAAATGCTGGATTGCCCTCGACCTGCAGACAATCTAACAGCAAAGAAAAAGAGTTGCCAGTACCAAGTGGGAAGGGACAAGTTCCTGATGAGTGGTTCTAATCATTTTCTAGGGCAGGTCAAGTAGCCCAGTGAAGAGAAAGAGGATTTCTAAGGGAGGGGATTATTTGAATAGATTTTTAGGTAGGTAGGATTTCAATGTGTAGACCTGGAGCGTATAAAGCAGAGGGAATTGTTCTAGCTAGGGACAAGAGGCCGGACACATGAGCCATGTGGAAAACAATGAGGACTCTTTCCTTAATTCTCAGTCACATTATCTTTTCATATTTTAATGTCTAGAATACCATAAGTTACCTTAGAATCAATTTCAGAAGAAACTTACCATCCATGAAGCTGTAGAGTAAGATGTGTACAAAATGAATGACGGACTCTTCAATCAATGGTGCTTCCTAGTCGAGGACTTGCCAGTCATCTTGACAAAATCAAGGGTGAATGAAGAAAAGGAGCAGAAGCTTAGACTCAACATTTAAGTTGTGGAGAAATCATGAAAGGCCCTTGCATAACATATTAAGCTTGTTGAGATTTTATTAGAAGGGCAGTCGGGAGCCATTGAAGGTTTTTGAAGTAAGAAGCAATAGGATAATAATCGTGTTTAGGAAATTAAATTGACAGCAATATTTAAGTAGGATGAGAGTAGAAAGAGAGTAGGGAGGTAGAATGCTGAGAGGTGTTTAACGTAGTTCAGGAAAGAAACCATCTAAACTATTGATTTGATTACTGAACAGCAAACCATCCCCAAATTTATCAGCTTAAAACAACCACCAGAATTTATTCTTTAATTCTATATTTGGCAATTTGGACTGGCTCTATCTGGACAGTGCTTCTGGTCTCAGCTGGTTTCAGTGAATTATCAGAGGATGGCTTCAGCTGGAATGACACATCACTGCTGCCATGTTCTTTTTATCATCCAGCAGGCTAGCATGGGCTCAAGGACCTGGGGCTGGGAAGAGGTCCTGCAGAGAGAGACGTGCCTCGGCTTCCAACAGGTATGGTGTCACTTCCACCGAATTCTGTTAGGCAAAGCAAATTGCAAAGTCAGATCAGATACAAGGGGAGGGAAAGCAGAGTTCACCTTTGATTCATTAGCTGCAAAGTCACATTGCAGAGGGGTGTGAATAAAAGGGAAGGTGGGAAATAAATATGGCCATTTTCCCCCAGCAATCTGCCACACACCCCAATTGATTTCATTCGTTGTTTTTTTGCTGTTGTTGTTTTTGCTGTTGTAATTTTTTCGTCACTCTATGTAAGATATAGAGGAAAAAGCCATTTTCTGGAACACATCTTATTAGTAATTTTTATCTAATTGTCACTGTCCTTGCTCAAAAGAAACAGAGCAACGTTGTTCTGTCTCTATTTTAAAAATCACCCATTCTATTCTGATGAGTCAGTTCTATTTGAAACATTTGAAATGTATTACACTATATTTAATACTATTAATGAATGTGGTTTTACGACTAAATTTGCCTTCTTTTTTTCCTCCTATGTTCAAATTACATTATGGTAAACACATCATACTAGGCTTAGGAAGTAAAATGTATAAATCAGTGGAGTCTTATAAAAGATATTCTAACATGTTAGAAAAATATTTGGTGCTTAAAATATTGAAATTACTTTTGATCCAGAATTTCACTGATCCACTCATTTGAGGATTATTTTTGTTTCCTCTTTCTCACACCATTGGTAGGTCTGTATTTAAAGATCTTGATAAATCAAGGGAAACCTTTCTGATACATTTCACGGACTAAGAAGGGCAGGATAAAACATAATCATGTGTCTTAGGAAAATTTCTCTTCAATGTGAACCCAAAAGAAATATGTTTTCCTTCCACATCTTTTTTTTTTTTTTTTTTTTTTTGCGGTACGCGGGCCTCTCACTGTTGTGGCCTCTCCCGTTGTGGAGCACAGGGTCCGGACGCACAGGCTCAGCGGCCATGGCTCACGGGCCCAGCCGCTCCGCGGCATGTGGGATCTTCCCGGACCGGGGCACGAACCCATGTCCTCTGCACCGGCAGGCGGACTCTCAACCACTGCGCCACCAGGGAAGCCCCACACATCTATTTTATAAATATCTATTTCATGGAGATATGCCTCTGGTTTTCATCTAGTTGCCTTCTTGAAATTTAAAAATGTATAAAGCATATTGTTAGAAGTATCTAGGATCCCATTTCATTAGAGTGAATATTCTCACCAGATTATGTAACTTTGTTTTCTTCCTACCTATTGAATATGTTCCTCAACTTCCTGGCTACTGCCATTTCTCCAGTTCAGATCTTTATCACCTCTCTCCTGGACAAATGAAGTAACCCTTTAACTGACACCCCTGCTCTCAGTTTTGCCTGTTTTGCAATGTGCCTTTTGCTCCTTTGACCCTCAGAGTATTTCCAGTGGAGTGGTAGTCTAGCCAGATGTTCTTTTTTTTTTTTAATTGAAGTATAGTTGATTTACAATGTTGCATTAGTTTCAGGTGTACAGTAAAGTGATTCAGTTATATATATAATTTTTTCAGATTCTTTTCCATTATAAGTTATTACAAGATATTGAGTATAGCTCCCTGTGGTATGCACATGTGGTTGTTTATCTATTTTATATAATAGTAGTGTGTATCTGCTAATCCCAAACTCCTAATTTATCCCCCCCTTCCCCTTTGGTAACCATAAGTTTGTTTTCTGTGTTTGTGAGTCTGTTTCTGTTTTGTAAATAAGTTCATTTGTATCATTTTTTTTTAGATTCCACATGTAAGTGATATCATATGGTATTTATCTTTCTCTTTCTGACTTACTTCACTTAGTATGATAATCTCTAGGTCCATCCATATTGCTGCAAATGGCATTATTTCATTCTTTTTTATGGCTGAGTAGTATTCCATTGTATATGTAGACCTCATCTTCTTTATCCATTCCTCTGTCGATGGACAGTCAGGTTGCTTCCACGTCTTGGCTATTGTAAAGTGTAAAGTTCATAGCTATAGTGCTGCTATGAACTTTGGGGTGCATGTATCTTTTTGAATTATCGTTTTCTCCAGTTATATGCCCAGTAGTGGGATTGCAGGATCATATGGTAGCTCTATTTTTAGAAGTGTTCTTTAAAGGAAATGATCTGTGTTCAAATAAGTTGTAAAATGCTATAGACCATACCTTCCATGCTTGCAGTCATAAAATCTGTTAGCACCTTAAAACTTTTAGGAGTCCTGAGTAACATGAAGATAGTGATGTGCTTTTGGCTTCTTCCATTACCCATGATCACCACCCTGCTTACTCTGAAGCACCCAGTGCCTTAGGGAAAATTAGGATAATTATAGCAGGGATTTGAAGAGAAAGAGTCAATATTCAACACCCAACTTCCAAAAGGGGACTATTAAGATCATGGCCAGAAAGTCTTAAAATCCCAGGTTTATTGAGAGAGAATGGATTTATAAATTCCAAAAGATATTTACATATTAAGACCCAGGCTTAGTGGAATCATAGATAACTCAACTATTTTCTTTTTAAATTTAATTTTTTAATTGAAGTATAGTTGATTTACAATGTTTCAGGTGTACAGCAAAGTGATTCAGTTATATATATATATATATATATATATATATACACACACACACATATATTCTTTTTCAGATTCTTTTCCACTGTAGCTTATTGCAAGATACTGAGTACAGTTCCCTGTGCTATATAGTAAGTCCTTATTGCTTACCTATTTTATATATAGTAATGTGTGTATGTTAATCCCCAATTCCCAATTTTTCCCTCTCCCCATTTCCCCTTTGGTAACCATAAATTTGTTCTCTATGTCTGTGGGTCTATTTCGTTTTTGTAAATAAGTTCTTTTGTATTTTTTATTAGATCCCACATGTAAGCGATATCATATGATATTTTTCTTTCTCTGCCTGAGTTACTTCATTTAGTATGATAATCTCTAGGTCCATTTACCAAAAATATTGACAGGTTATTCAGAAAGCAGTGGTGTATGAAGAATGCCTACCAGACAGAGAAAGGAACATGATACTTTTCATCATGGGAAGAGGAGGCATTTGGAAGGGATACATAGAGGATAGAGATGCAGCCTGGATCCTTCAGGGACCCAGTGCCTTCACCTCCATGGACCTTGATCCAAGGGGCACCAAAACTATGAGGTGAAAACTCCAGGCAGGTTGAAAGGAAAGTTGAAACCCAAGGCGTGTGCATTCTCTTTACTGAAGGCAACTCTGAAAGGTCACTGACTTGCAAGGTCACCTCTTGTGCCAATATAAGGTGGCCACAGTGGAAGAGAAAAGATGATACACATACTTAGGCAGAAAAACAGCAGGGAATTTTATCAAGGGAATCTCCCTTGACAGATGTCTGGTGTGGAGGGAATTCAAAATTCTTCCGTGATGCCACTGAGCAACTGAAAATAGTTGATATGGATCTGCTATGGTTCACCACAGTAAATGACAAGGTGATCCCATTTGAAAAACAGTAAAGCAGAAAGATATTTTCGCTGAAAAGCAGGGTATTCAGAGTGGTGATTGGATGCTTTCAAGGCTTTGATTTTGCTGGGAGAACAGGCAATGAGTTACACCTTGAGAAGCAGATGCAGTTAGAAAAAAGTCCACTTCCCAGATTTGGGTGATCAGAGTTCAACAAAAGAACACCCAGAAATCATTTAATTCCAATTCCACACACCATTTTGGAAAGGAAATTACAGGAGACAATCTGGAGGAGAAAAATGGTTTGAAAGAGAGTTTAAATTTTAAATTGAGTGAGAAGATTTTAAACTGGAAAAGATTGAGTTACCTGTAACTGGAAAGTTTACATTATTATTTTCTACCCATCATTAGAAATGGAGATTATAAAGGAATTTAGTTATATAGACATATCATAGAATTTTCTACAAGTGAGTTGTAGGTCTAAACCATCTACTCTATTACAGAAATAAATCTGATTTCTCTTTTAATCCAGGGTCCCCCAAGTTTATTTGTCCAAAAACATATTTTCAAAAAGTAAATACATTGCATTTTCTCTCAGAACAAGTATTAGATGGGATATCCTTTGGGAAATAAGGTCCTATGCTCTTATTAGAGTTATCTCTTAAAAATAATCTCCTTTCTTTTAAAATCAATCTTGTTATTTATTTGTTTTAAAAATGCTTTTTGGGTTTCTTACATGTTTGAAGCATTCTTCTAGGTGCCTGAACTTGAAAGATGACTCAATCCTAAATTCTGACCTCAAGAAAACCATAGATTTGCAGAGGAAGTATGTGCTTGTTTTGACAACATATATGCTGATATTAGAACAGTAGGGAGAGAACTAGCAGGAAACTTGTACCCGGACTGCATGAAAATTTATGAGGGGTTTCACATTTTTCTCTTTAAGGGTTTATACTTTCTCTTTAAGAGAATGATCAAGGCAAAGGTATTCTATCTCATCATTTCTGTTCTACATTGTAGTAGAAGTTTAAGAAAGTGAAATAAGGCAAGTGAAAGGTATAAAGATTAGAAGGAAGAATTAAAACTCTTAATATATGCAGATGACATGATTATGTGATAAATCCTGAAGAATATACAAAACATCTATTAGATGTAATAGTGAATTTAGCAAGGTCATAGTATACAAAGTTAATATACTTGAAGCAAATATTTAGGAAATAAAAGTTTAAAAGTTCCGTTTAAAATAGCACTGAAAACATAAAATACATAAGGATAAATGTAGCAATAGACTAAAAACCTCTACACTGAATCTGAAAAAGATTAATGAGAAGAAAGAAATCATGAATAAAGTGTGAGATGTACCATGCTAATGGATTGGAAGAGTCAATGTTGTCAAGACGTCAACTCTCCCCAAGTTGTTGTACAGATTCAGTATAAGCCAAATCATAATCTCAGCAAGATTTTTTTTTTATTTTTGGAAATTGACAAGCTATTCTAAAATTCATATGGAAGTGCAAATAACCTAGAATAGTGAAAATAATCTTGAAAAAGGAAAATAATATAGGAGAGCTTACATTTCTAACTTCAAGACTTACTTGCTATGAAGCTACATTAATCAGGACAATACATCCACACTCACATAGTCAATTGATTTTTGACAGTACTACTGGGGAATTTCAATAAATGATGTTTGGATAACTGAAAATGCACATGGAAAAAAATAAACTTTGGCTTCTACATCATGCCATAGGTTAATTTGAGATGGATCATAGACCTAATCTTACAATCTAAAGGTATAGAGATTATAAAAGAAAAACCTAAGAAAATATCAAGAAAAATATCAAGAAAAATCAGGAAAATATCTTCATGACTGAAGATTTTGGGAGAAACTATTTTCAAAACATATTTGCCAAAAAACAAATAATTTGTATCCTACAATTCAATAATAAAAAGACAAACAATTCCATGAAGAAAAACCTGAACAGAGACTTCACAAAGGAAGAAATATATATGGCCAATGAGTAAATGAATAAAAGGTTCAACATCATTAGTCAGCAGGGAGATGCAATTAAATCACAAAGTGTTATCACTCCACACTTAGTAGGATGGTTAAATTAAAAAAGACCAATGATGCTAAATGTTGTCAAGGATATGGACAGCAAGCAGAATTCTCATACACTGATGATGGAATGTAACACAGTGCAACCAGTTTGGAAAACTGTTAAGTTTTTTTCTTCTTCAAGTTGAGCATATATCCTCCTATGATCTAACAATTTCACTCCTAGGAATTTACCCAAGAAAAATGAGAATATATTTCCACGCAAGACTTTATGGGAAATGTTCATAGTAGATTTATTCATACTAGTCCTAAATAGAAAGAACCCAAATGCCTACAATGAAAGAATAAAGAATTTTGATATATTCATATACTGGAATAATATTAAGCAACAAAAATGAAAAGCTCTTCACTCATACAACAACATGAATCTTTCAGACAATATACTAAGAAAATGAGGCCAGAAAGAAAACAATGTACACTGTACGATTTCATATGTATGAATTTCTAGAAGACGGAACACTAACTTACCAGAGCAGGGTATTTACAAGGAAGAGGGAACTTTCTACAATGATAAAACCTTCTTTCTATGTCTTCATAGCAGTGTGAATTACACGGATGCAGGCATTTATCAAAATTCATTGACTTGTACACTGAAAATTTATATATTTTACTGTACACAAATTTGACAATAAAAAAACCAAATATTAAACTGTACTTAGTAGGAATGAATTTCACAATGGTACGGACAAACAATTCTGAAACAACTCTCTGTGTGTCCTGTGATTGAGCAGATAAGAAAATATATGAATGAAAATGGGTGCCAGATTTTCCTCTGTTGGAGTTGTAAATATGGAAGGGAGGCAGCTAGAATAAATAAAGAGATGTGTGCACTGGAATTGGAATTATCAGGTAAATTCATCGTTTTTAATACATAGATACATAAATGTGTGTGTGTGTGAATTTGCTGTTTCCCCCTAGCTCTGAACACTGAAAGAGGCTGCAAGCAATGAAATATGAATAGCAATGAGCACAGCTAGTACTCAGATACTGGCTCCTAAATACCATTCTCCACTGAAAGGTACCAGGGCTCTTTGGAGGAAAGATTAACGCCAGACCTAAAGCTTAAAAAAAATACCAAATGTGTTGTTCAGGGAAGTAAGAATGTACTCAAAGAATATTGGAGACATATCAAAAGGACAGAAAAGCCTGATGTCCAAAATCAGGAACAATTTGAATATCATATACATAATGCTAGAAGTGGATTATAATCCACGGAAGAAAATAAAAATATGCAAGTCCAAAGTGATATAATAATAAAGGAATGAATAAATACGTCAGGTGGTGGGGTGGGGGAGGGAAGGACAGCGAGGGGAAGGCAGGTGTCTCCGTCGGGGGGCACGTCTGCTTTTCCACAATCCTCCCTGATGCTCTTGCTTCCCGTCTGTTTGGAACAGCCTTCCTTTCCCTCACAAGCTTGGTGTCCGCTTCCCTCACACCTCTTCAAGGCACAGCTATATGTTATCTCCTTTGGGAAGGTTTCTTGAATTCTTAGAAGCATCTCAGTGAAGGAATTATGACCACTTGTTGTCCAGCTTGCTTTTTATTCTCTCTTCTCTCTCAGTGTAGGTAGCAGCAATTCTTTTTATATTTTGTAGAGCTCTCTTTTCTCTTAGGTTTATGTTGTGTTCTATAGTCCTGTTTCCATCTTCCCCACCCCCACTGGTGGGCACTTAGGTTTTGACTCATTTTTCTTGATGCTTTTCTATGAAGAATGCTATAACATGAATTGCATTATATTAAATTGTATCCCATCAACTGGTGGTGAGCTATGAAAATGAAAGTAATAGGGGTCAATTAAGTAAAAAAAATTAGTTTATCTTGATGCCAGCTGTGAAAAATGCATAAGACTGGCTGGGAGCCAATCACAGAGACCCTGTAAGGTACATCCTTCCACCTGCTTGCAGAGAAAACCTTATTCAAAGGAAAAACTATCAGCAGATGACTGCAGTTCTTCTGTCCTGTGATTCAGAGCTGGCTTTTGTTTTGTTCTCTGACTGGACAGCTCTGAATTGGGTTCCCTGACAACAGATGGCTCTGTCACTCGTTGGGCCAAACGAACCACAGTGATCCCCACAACGATGGGTGTAAAGCAGCCGTGGAGGTATCAGGATGCCTGCTCACCCAGGACCAGAAGGAAACCTTGTGCTGGACTCCAGGACTCCCTTCCCCTTTCCTTGGCTCTTGTTGAATATAAACTTACAGAAGCCACACAATCCCTTCCCCAATCCATCATTCTTTCTGAAGATTAGATACAAAAATAAGAGCCAGATCCAAAAGTAGAGCCCTTCTGAGGAGGGTAGGAATTCCCCAATGTGGGTTAGACTTTAGGGCTCAGGCCGGTTAAAACACCAGATAGAACCAGATAGGAATTACTATATATTGTAAACATTTAATTATAATTGATATCTATATGGTCATTTCTAATTTACACAATGGGATCAGATCTTCAATCTCAGCATATTCTCATTATAGGGTCATAAGTATATAATACTTATTATATTTTAATATAATAATTTCCATTTTATAGATGAAGAAACAGAGACTTGGAGAGGCAGAAACGTTTTCTATTATAAAAGGAAGAGAATTATGTAATAATGGGTTGAAAAATAAGGTGTTATTAACAGAACACTGAGCGGCCAGTAAACTGTATCTTGAGTATTTAAAGAAAATGTAATAAAATAAAGGGGAGAGGCATAAATGGGTATTATTTGGCCAAATGTGGCAAAGGTGGGGATAGGTTAACTCCACACCCTATTACCTATAGGATTTGGACTTGAGATGTTCCAGGATGTTGCTGTGCTCTGTTCGGGGAATGGAGATGTTACCGGTGGAATGGCAATTTCCTCGGGCCTTGTCCTCTCAAGGGAAAGAATTCAGATGAGAGACAGAGAGCAGTTCCAAGCAACAGGAGTTTTATTAAGCAAAGCAAGAGTACACTCTGGAGAAAGGATGTGACAGGGCCGTCTGGAAATCAGAAGCAGCAGCAGTGAAGGTAAGGTTGGGTTTTTTAGAGTGGTGGTCCCTCCCCGCATCCTACCTCATTTGACTGACAAGTTGGCAGATCATTTTAGGTTATATATCCTTTCCCTTAGTGCGCGGGCGCTTACCCATAAGCACCCAAGAAAAACCCACAGCGCGGGGCGGGGCGGGGCGGGGGGTGGAGGGTAAAAACTACAATGCTAATGTATTACAAATATGGCATAATGAACCCCAGGTTACTTTGAGTCACCTTTTAAGTCTTGGTGCTCCTGAGCCAACCTGTGCTGGCCGTTTTATCTTGCTTGGTCCTGATAAGGCTGGGAACTTAGCAGTGGTCCTTGACTAGAAGAGGGAGGATCTCTGGGCATGCTCTGATTCCTAGCGTCCTGGGAAAGATGACTCCACGCAGGATGGGGCGGGACCCGCTCATGTTTGACTAGCTACCTGACAGAGATACTCCTCCCCAAACTCATCCAGATATGTTGCAGGTTCTTGGGACCCGGGAGAATGGGAGACTTGATGAGACTGTAGGTGACTCAAGGCACTTCTGTCATGTTAACAAAACCATTTCCCAGCTCATATCCACGTAGGATACTATTTTTTTCTTTCCTCTGTAATTCCTTACTCCACGTTCAGGCATTGATGACTTCTCATTTAGTACTGATTACTTCAAGGGAGGAAAATGCACTAAACCTGGAGAAAAAGAAAAGTTTGGACTTTCTGAAGCCGTGTTTTAGGCTCCAGATAAAAAGAATTAGAATAAGAGATCAGTTTTCAGTTTTTCCTAACATCGAGGGTAAAGACTTCATGAAATGGGAGAATGGTGAAGAAAAAGGGGAGAGTGCAAAAGAAAATTGATAATGATGGATCCCAGCAAAGGGACCTTGAGTCTTTCACTCTGCTTTCTCCATGCTTCATCTCCCACTATGTTTAATCCCAGGGGGCATAATAGAATACCCAGAGAATTTGAGGATTTGAATATAAATTAAAACTATGTAAATTTTCATAAGATCACCCAGGATGGATGTAAGACTTAAGTTTCCCTGTGCCCAGATGGTGCAGGAGCAGAAGAAATCTCTATGATCAGACAGCAAATCAGAGAATATTTTACTCTGAGGTCAGCCTATTGTCCTGCGGCCCTTAAAGAAGGGGGTTGTGTGCTGGCTTAGGCAGAGAGTGGGTCAAAGTTCAGATATTTGCGGGGAAGGAGAGAAATTAACCAAAGTTTAGTTAACAAGCGTTTTGTTCTCATTGATCAGTGTGGCTTTCTTTGGCAAATGGGAGACCAGCTGATGGGATCCAAGTAGAGGCTTGCAGTGCGCTTGCGCAGGGAGCGAGCCCTCTGTGCTTCTGCCATTGCCATGAAATAACAGGTCTCAACTGGCCTGCTGGCTTGGGCAGAGAGTGAGAGATACACAGAGCAGAGCATCACAGGCTGACTTGTAATATGGAACAGAGCTGCTTCAGCCACCAAAGCCTGGAGAGGAACTGCCCTGGCCACCACTGAAGTTTAAGAGTGAGGTCTTGTGGTTGTTTGCTATGTGGTATTACTATGACAATATGGATTAATTAATTAGAAAACAGGATAGCGGTAAATTTTATTTATGTGTTTACTTTGGAAATTAATGGGAAAGTAAACATAAATGGCTTTAAAACACACGAGAAGACTCTCAATCTCACTTATAATATGAAAAAATACTCATTAAAACTACACTAGAACATCTTTTGTTAACCACTAGATTGGAAAAATTGAACAGTTTGATAGCACCTTTCATTTGCAAAGGCAGTGGACTAGATATGGTGAGAACAGATATTGACTCAAACAGATATGATTTCTAAGTAATTTGTCAAAATTATAAATACTTTAACCTTTGACCCAGCCATCATATTTCTACTATTTATTTATTTTGCATACTTGTACATGTGCAAAATAATGCATGCAGATTGCAAGATGATACATGCAGCAGCTTTTCTAATAGAAAATGTTTGGAAATCACTTGACTATCCACCAGTATTGAACTAGTTAAATAAATGATAATATATAATTTTACAAAGGGATATAATGCAGCTGTATAAAAGAATGGGGAAACACTTTGTATAGGTATATATAAAGGTGACTAGGGTAGATATATGCTAAAGGTGTGTGTGTATTAATATATTTTTATTCATATGTTTATTTTTAGGTAAAAAGTGGTTTTCTAACAATAGGCTTTAAAAAGAAAAATATGTATTTATCATACAATATTTTGACTATAATAGGGAACATAAGAATCTGTGTGTATGTATTTATTGGCTTGCTTACAAATATAGTAACATTGGTGTAAGCACCAAAACCAGTAATAAAAGTTATCTGTCAGGGTATGGGACTCAGGATGGGGACTGGACACAAAAAGGCTCTCACTGTATATCACTTTATATCTTCTTTTCTTTTTGAACCACAAGAATGTATTATCTATTTAGAAAACAAAAACAAAAAACCTCAGTGAAGAATAAACATAACAACCAGAAAAAAAAACATTGCTGGGGAGGGGGAAATACATCAGACGACAACAAGCAGACTAACAGATGAGTGTGAAAGAGGGAAGGACAAAATCAGTCTCATAAACTTTGACATATTATGTAGTTTGGGGATCAAAATCTGGTGCCCCACTGGCTGAATTTAGCACACAGATGTGTTTTTCCTGGCCAGTACACTATTGTTTTAAAATGCAAATCTTAGTGTCTGTGTGAGCCCGTACTTTTCAGTTAGCTGTGGTCACTAGCCATTTATTATTTTGTACCAGACACTGAAAATCATTTGAGTTATAATCTCTGATTTAGTCACTTGTGACCAGATATTCTCATCATTGGCTGTAGACAGCATTACCTTCTCCAGATCAATCTCTAAGAGACTTTTCACCATAGGAGAGATATTAGCTCCTACAACTCAAACTTCTAAGTGATCCTCTAACCAAGGTGAGAGATAATCCTTTCAAACCTACTTCCTCAGGAGTTAGGGGACCTAGGCAGGTTGGGAAGGAAAATCTATGTTGCTACCACCTGTAACATATTTGACCTGTTTGTGAAAAGCTATTCATAAGAGAACCAAATGTTCCCCTTAACATTTACTTAAAAAATTAGAAAATGCGTTAGTAACATCCTTATCTCCCAGATTTGCACAGGAAAGGACAACATGACCTTTTAAATATTCTTTTTTAGTTAATTCTTAGGATCAAGATTGAAAAAAGAAATTGAGAATAAATATTGGAAAAATATGGCTATTAAACAGCCAAACCTGGAAGAGTGGGTCCCACAAAAGGGAAAGTAATTGATAGATGAATAATACAATGTGTAAAGATGTATTAGCGTTTTCATTATTTTGTACTATTTCTATTCAGTTGGAGCTGATTTCCATAGTAATATAGTTAGCTAAAAATCTGCCTTTGTGTATAAGGTCTCCACAGAAAAAGCAAATATGAAAATGGCAATTTTTAAAACAATATCCCTTTTTTGTTTAATAAAACTAATGTTTTCAAATCTGCTTTTATTAAAACACAATAAATACCATCAATTTTTGACATGAAATCTTATTATATACTGTAAATATTTATCACTTTCTAGGGGGAAGATTATGCAGTAGATGACTTCTCACTGATTCACTCATAAAGCTGAGCTAGAAGTGAAGCTTCTTTTTATTTTCATAAAAATAAAAGGGACTCAGAATTTGACATCCATTCCATTTGGACCAGATAATCAGACAAAGCACAGATGGTGCACTTTTCAAGAGCATTTTATTTTAGCATTAGAAAAATTATAAAAATAATGCTAATATAAAAACCTTCAAGGTAAAATACATGGAAAACAGACGATAATGCTACTGCAGAGATCACATCCTCTACTGTTATGGGATTTATTTTCTTACTAAAGTATAATTTATACTGTTCTATGTTTATAGATCTGACAAGAAAATTTTTAGAATCAAATGATGGCTTAAGGTAGGACACAAGACGCATGTATGGTCTTGATGTCAACCACCCCAGGGCTCCCTGGAGAGCAACATAGCTCAGTCGTTGATCAGATTTCTACAGACTTATAGATTCTTGGTCATTGATCATCGATGTCAACAAAGTTATAGGTCTTTGGGGTCTGACATAGATTTTGAGAGCCTGATGACAGCTAGAAATGCACGTACATCTAGAAAGTTTTGGATTTAAATTCGAGTGAGTCACTGACCTTCAGAAGCACTCCCATTAAGGATCCACGGACCACTGGTTAAGGGTTCCTGAAATAAATGATCTCTAACATACTCCAAACATTTTTATCCATTTATTATTTGGTCACTTACATTCCCATTCTCTTCTCTAGAAATGTGTGAATCATTGTCTACTCTGATACTCAAGATTTAAACTTGATTCCATCATTAATAGTCTTTTACATACAATACTACCTCTTAGTTCTAGTCATAAATCTGTAGTTTCAATCCCACTCCTGGAGACAAAAAAGAGTTAGAATTTATTAATTTTATCTTTTCTTCTTTCTGAGCTAATAATGATGGGAGAGGGGAGAAGAGTGAGATTTTATCATATTTACTGAGTAAATAAAACTCAACTTGTTCCAGACTTCAGCTAGCATGTTAACTTTTGGATATTTATCCTTTTACCTCAGTGCACGAGTTATCCTCTCAGACAGTACCACATAATAGTTTGGTGTTTCTTTATTGTACCTGGAAAACATTTTATAAAATTAAATAATTTATGATCAAAACATTGACAGACAAAACCAATTAGGCTTAGAATACTATTCTTTATTTTTATTATTAAATGCTTACTTCATTTTTTAAAAGTATTATTATTAGGTAAAGAAATGTTAACATATCAGAGTTTTCAAAATTATTCTGATTCTTTTATGATCCCCTTTGAAGCTCAGTTGTTTTGTGTGTGGATGCGACTTGCAGATGAAATTACTCATGTGCAATTAAACAAATTTTCCTTTAAATATAGTGGCTTTTCAATACTCAAATGATGTATTTTTAAAAGGGACTAAATATCCACATTATGAAAGCAATTATTTAATTATTCTGGACAAAAAAAAAACCCATAAAAAAATAACAGCAAGTATAACATCCCAGACTCAGCCAAAGTCCATTTCAAATGCTGGCCTTTTCTGTTCTTGGCCAACATGCTTATAGCATTCTGGTCAGACTCCAGGACTTTAAAAATAATGAACTGTATTGGGCTTGAACTTGGTACCTAGAGTATCATTCTCAAAAAACTGTATCCTTGAATGTGTTATGGGGAAACTGGGTTAAGACAGCAAACTGAGAGCACATATCTAACTTCCCCCTGCTCAACATTTGATTTTTTAAAAGAATTAAATAATTAATATGTGTAAAACAACTGTCAGTGAAGCAGAAATTTCAAGAAATTCTTAAACAAATATAAAGGAGATAGAATTGGATACATGGCAATAATTGAAGATCAAGACATATACAGAAGCCTGGACAGTTTTTCTATAGACATTCAAAGCTAAGAGTCAAAGATTCAGTAGGAGGAGGGTGCACAAGGACAATGGTGAATGTGATAAATTGGGGAAATATGTCCTGCATGCCTGGGTAGCTTACCTTTTCCCTTCTGACCTGGTTCCGTGGGGCAAGTTAAAATAGCAAGTGATTGGGAGAAGCTGATAAGTATCCAGGTATATGACAACGTTCAGGAGGACCTTAAAATCTTCCACAATCAGAATTACAGGAACTCTCTAGCTGGGAGTATATCTTATCCCACCCTTATATCACTGTCAGAGAGATAGTTATGAATCAGGGTAGTTAAACAGGGTAATTCTCCTAAATTTTTTTTCAAAATAATAAGAGATAATATAATACTTCTGAAAAGTCATATTAGTCATAGAATAGAAATCTAAAAATTTCAAGAGAAATTCCATCTAAATTTTGAAATTGTAATAGAGAAGAAAATAATGGAGGAGAGGAAATTATTAAGAACAAGAGGATATAAAATAATTTCAAAGCTAATAAAATAAAATAGTTTTTAGTTTTTGAGGTAAATTTAGTATGAAGCAGAATGTATGCAATAATTTCACTTCATGGGAGAAATTTTAAAAAACACTGAGGATAATGAGAAAATTTAGTTTCCAGAAAGATAAAAATAGGTTTTCTACAAAGCAATGAAAATCAAATTGACATCATGCTTCTCATCAAAAACCATGTATATTAGAAAACACTGGCACAACATGTTGACTATTCTGAAGGAAATGATTTTGAACCTAAAATTCTATACTTCATGAAAGTGGCTTGAAACTTGAAAGACCTACCAAAGACGTTTAGAATTAAAATGCCTAAAAAAATTTGCCACACATAAACTCTAAAAAAATCCTTAGAAAAAGACCTTAAGTATAAATACACATATGTACAGACATACATATGCACAATAAAATCATGAGATAAAAAGGGCAAAGAAACTAGGAAATAAGCAAGCAAAATTTCAGTCCAAAGAAATACATAAAACATTTAGTTAATTCTAAAAATTATTTATGCACAATCTAATAAAAAATAACCTAACCATCTGGATCTCAAATCCCAGATGATCTCAACATGTAATGTGGCAGGGGCTGGGAGACTAGAAGGATATGATAGGTACAAATGTTTAAAAAAGGTGTGAGAAAAAGACAAAATGAAAAATATGAGAGGAAAGATAAGACACATAAAGACCTATTCTAGAGATTCAACATGCAAATAATAGAAATCTCAGGATAAGAGAGCTAAGAAGATGTAAGAAAAAAATTATTAAACGAATAATAGAGGGGAAATTTCCAGTACTGAAGAATGACATGAGAAAAAGACTCGTGGCTATTCCAGAAATCTTCCATTAAAATCAGCAAGTAAACCAAGAGGAAGAAGACATGGATCTGGAGAACAGTCAATAGTGAGTTGTCTAAAAGTACCAATGATAATGAAAATGATAATTAATACCTATTGAGCTATTTAATACCTGCCTAAGAAATCTACATTACTTATATCATACTATTCTTCCAAAAAATCTAAGTAGTATTATGTAAAATAATTAAGGGAATAATTAAATTAGAAATTTCTAAACCTTATATTTATGTATATTTGATGGATCAAGGAACAGAGATAAAAATAACTATCAGAGATATGATATTACTATTAGAAAAAACTAAAACTGGAATTATAAGAAATGTCATCTGGAGAATGGGGAGTATAAAGTCAGGAGATGGATTTTTCTCAAAAACCCTTCTGTACTACTTGATTTGTTACTAATGTATGTATTAATTTGGTAAACACACACACACACACACACACACACACAAACAGAAGCAAAAAAACCCAAAAATTAAACCATTCAACCAAAAAAAGGAAAAAAAGAAAGTGTTACAAATAGAAAATATTAAGTATGGTTACAGGAATAATCCCAACATCACAATAAATGTAAATGTGATAAATTTCTCTATTAAGGTCCATGCTCTCTGGTTAAAAAGAATCCAGCTATTATCATTTGAAAGTGACACACAAAAGTAGGCACTTGTCTTTTTGTGGAACATTCATCTTTTTTGGACAGCTTTCCTCTTTGGAGACTCTCCCCATTATAAGTCCCTCATCCACAGGATAGATATTCCCAGCATCCCTTGAGATTATGGCAGATATATGTGACTAACTGGGAAGTGAGAAAATAACTCACAATCTTTGGGCATTGGCTTTTCACAAAGATTGGCTTTGGCATTTCACAAAGATTAATTGCAGTCTGGCATCCAGCTTCTAGTGGGATTTGTGAGATTTGGGTGTCTGTGCCAAAAAGAAGCAGCACTTCTATTCTTCAGTAGTATAGCCATTGCATTGTGGCTTAGTTTTTCCTGTAAAGTAATCCTTGAGCCTGAGTATCTGGTTGTTCTCTGTGAACATTCTTTGTGAGCTATTTAATACCCTTAAATAAATTTATATGCTGCTTAACTAATTTCCAACTAGTGTTAGTTTCATCTAAAAACCCTGAGATACACGCACATAAAAGTAAGTGATAAAGAAAGATCGTGTAACAAGATGATAAAATGGTTTTAGGTAAATTACTGAGACCATGCATATTACATTCCAGGGTGAGGTGCTGGGTCAGGATGAGATTTTCAAAGGAGGTGACTAAAGTCCAATTATATGACCCTTCCATCCTTCGCCCAAAAGAAAGGTATAAAAAGATTGGATTTAGAGATGAGATATGTAGAGAATTTTTGGAGAACCCCACCCCATAAATGAAAAAGACTTCAACAAGACCACTCAAAGAACTTACTATGTGAACCCCAAGAATTTAGGGGACCCAGTGTATCTGAATCCATCCTGGGAAATCTAAGTGGCAAGAGACTAATTTTTTAGGTGCTTTAAGGATGGAGTAAAAGAACAGGCTTTGTAGTATGGCCTATATTTTTGGAACTTATCAGAGAAAAGGATAACGAAGTGTATTCTGAGGGTTCAACTGTGGGCCATGGAAAAGAGAGCTGGCATGAAGTCATTTTAGGTCCATCCAAAAAGACTCTGGAGGAATGGCAGACCATATATAGAGACACAACAGATATTACTGAATACCTGTAGATCCAAGAAAGGGGAAGTGACCATAAAATAGAGACAGATTTACCCACATCAAAGAAAATGTACCTGAGAGAGTCTCCCAAGTTGCACTCACAACCATGCTCCAGGAAGGAAAGAATCAGATTTAAAGATCTTCTGAGTCAACAGAGTTCTGTTGGTAGATCACTACAATAGTATTAGTAAGTCAGAAATTTCCTGCTCCCTTGCATCTGTCCTTTCCCTTTACTTCAAGTCAGAGACCATCAACAATAAGACAGAGGAGCATGAGTAGAAGGGCTAGAAGGAGAAGAAGTAAAGAAAGCCCCACTTTCTGATGGCAGGCTTCCTACCAATTCAAAGTCTGAACTGGATGAGAAGTAACAACTATAAGGAGATTGAAAGTTGTCTCCTACCCACAGAAATGGACATTTAAATGACTAAAATCAGACTGTGTTTGAAACCTGCAGGATCAAAGATTTTACAACTGAAGAAAATTTTAACAATATATGGTGTGCCTGAGTTTTCATCCAGGAGCAGGGGATACCTTAACATATATTTAAAGGAATATATAGAGAAAAGAGTTGTTTTGTAATTATATCTCAAGAGCCATATTTATTTTAGATATTTCTATTACAGTTTTAAATGGGGACAAGAAAAAGATCTATCTATTTATATATATATAAATGTGTGTATATATATGTATATATTTTGGTGAAGTTGTCGATTCAGATCTTTTGCCCATGTTTTAACTGGGTTGTTTGCTCTTTTATTGTTGAGTCTTAAGAGTTCTTTGCACATTTTATATACCATTTTTTTTATCAGATGTGGGTTTTAAAAATTTTTTTTTTCTATTTTGTGGTTTGTATTTTTATTTATTTATTTATTTATTTATTTATTTTTTATGAGGGCCTCTCACTGTTGTGGCCTCTCCCGTTGTGGAACACAGGCTCTGGACGTGCAGGCTCAGAGGCCATGGCTCACGGGCCCAGACGCTCCACGGCATGTGGGATCTTCCCGGACCGGGGCACGAATCCGTGTCCCCTGCATTGGCAAGCGGACTCTCAACAGCTGCGCCACCAGGGAAGCCCCTGTATTTTTATTATTTTAAAAGTATATTTCAAAGAGCAGGATTTTTTTTAAAATTTATTTTTATTTATTTATTTTTGGCTGCATTGGGTTGTTGCTCGCAGGCTTTCTCTAGTTGTGGAGAGTGGGGGCTACTCTTCATTGCGGTGCACGGACTTCTCTTTGTGGTGGCTTTTCTTTGTTGTGGAGCATGGGCTCTAGACGTTTGGGCTCCAGTAGTTGTGGCACACGGGCTCAGTAGTTGTGGTGCACAGGCTTAGTTGCTCCATGGCATGTGGGATCTTCCTGGACCAGAGCTCAAACCCATGTCCCCTGCACTGGCAGGCAGAGTCTTAACCACTGTGCCACGAGGGAAGTCCCCAGAATTTTTTCTCCTTTAAAAGAAGTCTGACATCAACTTTACTTCTTTCATGGACTGTGATTTTGGTATTGTTTCTAAAAAGTCGTCTTTAAACTCAAGGTAGATTTTCTCCTATGTTATCTTCTAGAAGTTTTATAGTTTTTCATTTTACATTTAGATCTATGATTCATTTTGAGTTCATTTTTAGAAAGGTGTAAGGTCTGTGTCATATTTTTTCCCTGTAGATGTCTCATTTTTCCAGTACCATTTGTTAAAAAGATCATCCTTTTTTCCATTGAACTGATTTTATTCCTTGTCAAAGATCAGTTAGCTGTATTTGTGTGGGCCTATTTCTGTGCTTTCTATTCTGTTCCACTGATCTATTTGTCTATTATTTTACCAGTGTCACACTCTTTTAATTACTGTAGCTTTATAGTAAGTCTTGAAGTCACATATTGTCAGTCTATAGACTTCTTCTTCAATATTATTTTGGCAATTCTGTGTCTTTTTCTTTTTGATATACTATAAACTGCAGAATCAGTTTGTCAACATGTACAAAATAACTTGCTGGGATTTTGTTTGAGATTCCATTGAATCTTTAGATCATATTGGGAAGAACTGATATCTTAACAATATTGAGTTTTCCTTTGCCTCCTGGATCTGTCAGTTACTGATAGAGGAATGTTGAAATCTCCAACTATAATAGTGAATTTGTCTATTTCTCCTTGACATTCTGTCAGTTTTTGCCTCATATATTTTGATGCTCTGTTGTTAGGCACATACACATTAAGTACTATTATGTTTTCTTGGCAAATTGACTCCTTTATCATTATGTAATGATTCTCTTTATCCCTGAAAGTTATCCTTGCTTCTGAAGTCTGTTCATCTGCCATTAATATAGCCACTTCTGCTTCCTTTGATTCATATTAGGATTGTATATCTTTCATCCCTTTACTTTAAAATTTTTTCACAGCACAGTGAATTTTAACATTCCCCCCTTTGGGGAATGAGAAGTGGCAAAGCCCACATTTGGAAACACTCAAAAAGTTGTCCAGCACTTTGGTAGAGAAGGGATTTGGTCCAAATTCTTTCTAGTTTAGGAGGCAGAAAGGCAAATAAAGTTGGTTGCTCTAACCACTCTGTCCTGGGGTGAAGTTGAAGGTGGACAGGGAAATGGTCTGAGACAGATGGGCAGAGCATGAGTGTGAGCTCAAGTTCTTTCCAACAGAGGTAGTTGGTCCTGGGTGGATGCTAGGGAGTCAGAGCAGCCTGAGGGTTTGGGCTGAGTAGATGTTGCTGTGGTTGCCTTCCTTCGCCCAGTCCACCAGCTCCCTGCTCCTGAACCACAGATGGATCTCCCTCTGGGCCCCTACACAAGGCACTGGCCTGGATGATGTTCCCACACACTCATGAATCAGTTCAGATCATTTCTGGGAGCCTCATTTTCCCACCAGTCCTTGAGTGTTAACCCCTTTTGCTGTCTTCTGATGTGGAGGCTGAAGTCTCCCTGGAGTCTTCCCTGATGGTGCCAGGGGCAACCTCAGCAGAGTTGCTGTTTCCTATCATGGCCCTTGTGGTATAGACTACATGGGGGTCTTGCCAGACCATAGGGACCAGGGGCCAGAGCTCATGTAGCTGATGAGGGCTGGGTAAAAGGGCTTCCTCCTGGTAGTGGTAGACCTCAGCCAAGATACTGTCTGGTGCCTGCAGTGTCTTTGGCCCCACCAGCCCGAGGACCCTGCTCTCAAAGCCCTGGATCACAATCGCAAGGAGCCACTGCTGCAGGCCATCTGGCTTCACTTTGACCAGAATCGCTCCAGGCCCAGGCGGGCCCTTCAGAGCTAGGACACACAAGCAGGTGTGGCCAAGGACTGGCAGGCTGCACACCAGCCTCCGCAGCCTGGTGCACCCCATGAGAGGCTGCCCATGAGGCCTGGGTGCTGGCTGCTGGATAAGCACTGCAGGGAACTCGCCCCAGCCGCCGCTGGAGCCCCCCTTCATCCCTTTACTTTTAATCTATTATTTTTTAATAATTAAAGTGAGTTTCTTACTGAACAGTCATGCACTTTTTGATCTACCCTGACAGTTTCTGTCTTTTACCATTTAGACCATTCACATTTAAAGTGATTATTCATACAGTTGGATAGATGTCTACCATATTTTTAACCCTGTTTTACTTGTCACACTTATCCTTTGTTACTTTGTTATCTTCATATTGTTTTCTACTTTTTCTGATTGTAAATCAGCATATGATTCCATTTTCTCTCCTCTCTTAGCATATCAGTTATACTTGTTTGTAAATTATTTTAGTGGTTGCTCTAGATTCTGCAATACTCATTTACAATTAACCTAAGCCTACTTTTGAATACACTATGTCACTTCACAAGTACTGCAGGGACCTGCTAACAGAGTGTGTCCAATTTCTCTCTCTCATCCCTTCTAACTCTTCTTTCCTTCATTTCATTTATTCATAAGTGATAATTATCCAATACATTGTTGCTACTATTACTTTGAACAGCTCTCTTTTAGAGCAGCTAAGAATAAGGAAAATATAATACTTTATTTTACCTTCATTTGTTCTGGTTCTAATGCTCTTCCTTCCTTTATGTAGACTTTCTTATCTGTATCATTTTCCATCTCTCTGAAGAACTTCTTAACATTTTCTGCAAGTCTACTGGCAACCAATTCCCTCAATTTTTGTCTGAGAAAGTCTTTATTTTTTCTTCATGTTTGAAGGATAATTTCACTGGATGTAGAACTCTAGGTTGATGATATTTTTTTCTTTCAATCCTTTAAATATTTCCCTTATTCTCACTTGCATGGTTCTGAAGAGAAGTCTGATGTAATCCTTATGCTTTTTCTTCTGCCTTTTTTTTATCAAAACTTTCTCTTTTTTGTTAGTTTTCTGCAGCTTGAATATAATATGCGTAGGTGTAGTTTTATTACATTCTCTCCTTGGTGTTCTCTGACCCTTGATCTGAGGTTTGGTGTCTGTCACTAATTTTGGAATATTCTCAGTCATTGTCACTTCAAATATTTCTTACGTTCTTTTCTTTCTTTACCTTCTGGTATTCCTACTACATGTGTCTTACAACTCTTATAATTGTCCCACAATTCTTAGATACCTGTTCCTTTTCTTTGGTCTGTTTTCTCTTTGCTTTCAGCTTGGGATATTTCTATTCACATATCTTCATATCTTATATCACTGATCCTTTCCTCAGCTGTTTCTACTGATGAGCCATCAAAGGCATTCCCCATTTCTGTTACAGACTTTTTTATTTCTAGCATTTAGTTTTGATTCTTTCCGTCTCTCTGCTTACATTATCCATCTGTTCTTGTATGTTTTTTACTTTTCCATTAGAGCTCTTAGTATCCTAATTATAATTATTTAAAATTCTAGTCATTTCTGAGTCTAGTTCTGGTGCTTGCTCTGTCTCTTGAGACTGTGGGGGTTTTTTTTGTGTGTGTGTTGCTTGTCTTTTTAACCTTTTATCATATCTCATAGTTTTTATTGAAAGCTGGACATGATGTATTGAACAGAAACACTAGAGTGAACAGACCTTTACTGTCAGGTTTTATACTTATCTGGCTAGGAGTTAGGCTACATTTACTGTTTGCTGTATCTGTAGGTGTCAGAGGTTAACATTTCATTTACTGACCTTGTTTTGTATCATTTGCTGGCCCTTGGTCTTTCTTAGAGTCTCTTTCTTAAGTAAAATCTGAGCATTACAATTCTTTCAGCTATAATCCCCTGTTATTATGAAGGAGTCCTATTGATGTGGCAGTAAGTGTGAAGGGGAAGTGTTCTATGACTCTGTTACCGGGTCTCTGTCTTTTCGTGGGTCTGTGCCCTGGCCTGTGACCCTTACAACTACTTGTTAACTTTTCTCCCTTTCAGTGAGACAGGAAGGCACTGGAGTTTTGCATTTCCCTTCTCCTGTATGAAAAGTTAGAAGGAAATGCAGCTGGACATTTCCCTCGTTGCGTATCAGCTAAGGTCTGGTAAAATCATTTCTCTGGAAAGAAGGACTTTGTTAAGGAGAACAGAATGCTTTGGGCATATTTCAAAATAGTTACTTTTCCCCTTCCTCTGCCAGAAGCAGCAGGGGATTTTTCTCTGATGTTCACTGTGAGAAGCTGGTGAGGCTCAAGAGGGTAAAACTCACAGAAGTGTGGGGATCCTCCTACTCCTGGGCCCACAGGAGCCTTTTTTATATCTTTTTTTTTCTTTTCTTTATCTCTAAGCGGGTCCAGGCTCAGTCTCCAGCAATTGGTCAACTACCACTTATGTGTTCCTACCAGTTCCTGGGCCCTGTGGCTTCTGTTCCCAATAAACAGTGATTCTCTGTATTTATCTGTCTCTCCAGTTTTGGGGGCAGATGTTTGCTCTGTTACCTCAATTCTCTGGTGGATCTAAGAAGAGTTGTTGATTTTTAGTTTGTTCAGCTTTTTTGTCATGAGAACAGGAGTGATGGTCTCCAAAATTTTCACATGTTGGACCCCGATGGTCTTACCAATGAACTTGACTAAACTTAAAAAACAGATACAGAGGTGTAAAAACTATTAAATATCTTTTAAAACGTGCAATGTTTTCAACATAAGGTACAAGTCTTTTACAAACCTTATATAAATACCAAAGTTAGTACAAAAATTGAAAATTGTAGGTCCACCTCTCTTTTGAATGTAGAGGCAAACATCCTAAATAAAATATTTAAAGGTGATCCAACAGATTTTTTTTGGACATGTGGCATGAGGGATCTTAATTCACTGACCAGGGATCAAACCTGTGCCCCTTGCAGTGGAAGCACGGAGTCTTAACCACTGGACCACCAGGGAAGTTTCCAACAGATTTTTTATAATTTCCTTTCTTGTAAAAAACATTTTTGGAGAAGCATCTTAGCTTTTCTGATAGCTTCATTACCACAAATATGAAGTTTTTTGTTTTTAATTCACTGAACCATTTATGGAGGACAGTGTTAGGCCCCAAACAGATATTCTATATATGTTTTCAGTGAATGGATGAATATAACATGCAAAGCTTTCTAAGGGGTGTTGTGAGAAGCACATAATGAAAGGGCAAGGTCACTGCCCTTCAGGAGCTCACAGTCTCGTGGGGAGTCAGCCATAAACATAACAGACTAACCCAAATCGGATTGTGATAATTGCCGCTATAGAGAAACAATCACAATTCTATAAGTGTGTGTGGGAAAGAGAGATTAATTCTAAAAAGCAGTGTTTATTTAGATCATGGTTTAAGAAATAGAGGGAAATGAAGCTTTCTGACTAAACTTAATTTCACAATTACCAAGAATCATAGAATTAGATTTGCACCGTGCTCTAACAGAAGCTTAGTTTTATTGCCAATTAGATCATAGAACCGTTTTAAAATGCTTATTCTAGATTCCAAAAACTTCATTGTAGACCCTGAGTTTTTCAAAACTTTATCACTCTAAAGGTACTACCCTGTCACTGTTATGGCAAATAGAAAATATCCTTGGTATTTTGTCTCAATGTGCATGACTTAAACACTCCAGCCCCTCAATGTCTCATTCACTGTTTCTGGAGATCCTCAGGAAAATTTCATATGAACACGTATATAGTCCTTTCTGGATCTTTTGCCCTGTCCTTCCTTCTTACTGTGTGGTCCACAGCTCTAGAAGCCTTGTACATAAATGTCGCACCTTGTCACGGCTGCTAGAGCCTCCTGGACCCTCAGCAGTGTTGCCTCTCACTTCTTTCCTACAACAAAGTTGTTTTATTCATATAGAAGGGAAAAGGGCTGCCCCCCACACTGCATGGCCCTTTGTGAAATAGGCACTGGTGTGGCTTGTGCTTCCATGCCCCTGAATCACACACACACACATGCGCGCACACACACACACACACATGCACACACACCCCTTCCATTCTTTTTAGCCTCTGCATGAACCTAAGGAGTTAAGAAAGGGGACTGTCTTCCAAGACATACTCTTTTTTCTTTTCCTATTCCCCCATGAACTTTCCCATTACTCTCTCTTTCAGGCAAACACTCTCCTCTCACAAATCAGGCAAAAAAAAAAATCTCTTCCAAATCCTGTAGGCTTTTTTTTTTAACATCTTTATTGGAGAATAATTGCTTTACAATGGTGTGTTAGTTTCTGTTTTATAACAAAGTGAATCAGCTATACATATACATATATCCCCATATCTCCTCCCTCTTGTGTCTCTCTCCCACCTCCCTATCCCACCCCTCTAGGTGGTCACAAAGTACAGAGCTGATCTCCCTGTGCTATGTGGCTGCTTCCCACTAGCTATCTATTTTACGTTTGGTAGTGTATATATGTCCATGCCACTCTCTCACTTCATCCCAGCTCACCCTTCCCCCTCCCCATGTCCTTAAGTCCATTCTCTACATCTGTGTCTTTATTCCTTTCCTGCCCCTAATCCTTCAGAACATTATTATTATTTCTTTTTAGATTCCATATATAAGTGTTAACATACGGTGTTTTTTTTTCTCTTTCTGACTTACTTCACTCTATATGACAGACTCTAGGTCTATCCACCTCACTACAAATAACTCAATTTTGTTTCTTTTTATGGTTGAGTAATATTCCATTGTATATATGTGCCACCTCTTCTTTACCCATTCATCTGTTGATGGACACTTAGGTTGCTTCCATGTCCTGGCTATTGTAAATAGTGCTGCAATGAACATTGTGGTACATGACTCTTT
Source organism: Stenella coeruleoalba (assembly GCF_951394435.1). Taxonomy (NCBI): domain Eukaryota; kingdom Metazoa; phylum Chordata; class Mammalia; order Artiodactyla; family Delphinidae; genus Stenella; species Stenella coeruleoalba. The sequence continues at coordinate 7,905,089 of NC_137150.1, forward strand.
TTTTTTTTTTTTTTTTTTTGCGGTACACGGACCTCTCACTGTTGTGGCCTCTCCGGTTGTGGAGCACAGGTTCCGGACACGCAGGCTCAGCAGCCATGTCTCACGGACATGCTCCGTGGCATGTGGGATCTTCCCAGACCAGGGCACGAACCCATGTCCCCTGAATCGGCAGGCGGACTCTCAACCACTGCGCCACCAGGGAAGCCCACATGACTCTTTTTGAATTATGGTTTTCTCAGGGTATATGCCCAGCAGTGGGATTGCTGGGTCGCATGGTAGTTCTGTTTTTAGTTTTTTAAGGAACCTCCATACAGTTCTCCATAGTGGCTGTATCAATTTACATTCCCACCAACAGTGCAAGAGGGTTCCCTTTTCTCCACACCCTCTCCAGAATTTATTGTTTGTAGATATTTTGATGAAGACCATTCTGACCAGTATGAGCTGATACCTCATTGTAGTTTTGATGTGCATTTCTCTAATGATTAGTGATGTTAAGCATCCTTTCATGTGTTTGTTGGCAATCTGTATACCTTCTTTGGAGAAATGTCTGTTTAGGTCTTCTGCCCATTTTTGGATTGGGTTGTTTGATTTTTTTGATATTGAGTGGCATGAGCTGCTTGTATCTTGTGGAAATTAATCCTTTGTCAGTTGCTTCATTTGTTACTATTTTCTCCTATTCTGAGGGTTGTGTTTTCATCTTGTTTATAGTTTCCTTTGCTGTGCAAAAGCTTTTAAGTTTCATTAGATCTCATTTGTTTATTTTTGTTTTTATTTTCAGTTCTCTAGGAGGTGGGTCAAAAAGGATCTTGCTGTGATTTATGTCATAGAGGGTTCTGCCTATGTTTTACTCTAAGAGTTTTATAGTGTCTGGCCTTATATTTAGGTCTTTAATCCATTTTGAGTTTATTTTTGTATATGGTGTTAGGAAGTGTTCTAATTTTATTCTTTTACATGTAGCAGTCCAGTTTTCCCAGCACCACTTATTGAAGAAGCTGTCTTTTCTCCATTGTATATTCTTGCCTCCTTTATCAAAGATAAAGTCTCCATATGTGCATGGGTTTATCTCTGGGCTTTCTATCCTGTTCCATTGAGCTACATTTCTGTTTTTGTGCCAGTACAATACTGTTTTTATTACTGTAGCTTTGTAGTATAGTCTGAAGTCAGGGAGCCTGATTCCTCCAGCTCCGTTTTTCCTTCTCCAGATTGTTTTGGCTATTTAGGGTCTTTTGTGTTTCCATACAAAATGTGAAATTTTTTGTTCTAGTTCTGTGAAAATTGCCAGTGGTAGTTTGATAGGGGTTGCATTGAATCTGTAGATTGCTTTGGGTAGTATAGTCATTTTCACAATGTTGATTCTTCCAGTCCAAGAACACGGTATATGTCTCCCTCTGTACCATCTTTAATTTCTTTCATCAGTGTCTTATAGTTTTCTGCACACAGATCTTTTGTCTCCTTAGGTAGGTTTATTCTTAGGTATCTTATTCTTTTTGTTGCAGTGGTAAATGGGAGTGTTCCCTAATTTCTCTTTCAAATTTTTCATCATTAGTGTACAGGAATGCAAGAGATTTCTGTGCATTAATTTTGTATCCTGCTACTTTACCAAATTCATTAATTAGCTGTAGCAGATTTCTGGTGGCATCTTTAGGATTCACTATGTGTAGTATCCTGTCATCTGCAAACAGTGACAGCTTTACTTCTTTTCCAATTTGGATTCCTTTTATTTATTTTTCTTCCCTGATTGTTGTGGCTAAAACTTCCAAAACTATGTTGAGTAATAGTGGTGAGAATGGGCAACCTTGTCTTGTTTCTGATCTTAGCGGAAATGGTTTCAATTTTCACCATTGAGAACGATATTGGCTGTGGGTTTGTCATATACGGTCTTTTTCATGTTGAGGTAAGTTCCCTCTATGCCTACTTTCTGGAGGGTTTTTGTCATAAATGGGTGTTGAATTTTGTCGAAAGCTTTTTCTGCATCTATTGAGATGATCATATAGTTTTTCTCCTTCAATTTGTTAATATGGCGTATCACATTGATTGATTTGTGTATATTGAAGAACACTTGCATTCCTGGGGTGTACCCAACTTGACCATGGTGTATGATCCTTTTAATATGCTGTTGGATTCTATTTGCTAGTATTTTGTTGAGGATTTTTGCATCTATGTTCATCAGTGATATTGGCCTGTAGTTTTCTTTCTTGTGACATCCTTGTCTGGCTTTGGTATTAGCGTGATGGTGGCCTTGTAAATGGGTTTGGGAGTGTTCCTCTCTCTTCTATATTTTGGAAGCATTTGAGAAGGATAGGTGTTAGCTCTTCTTTAAATGTTTGATAAAAGTCGCCTGTGAAGCCACCTGGTCCTGGGCTTTTGCTTGTTGGAAGATTTTTAATCACAGTCTCAATTTCAGTGCTTGTGTTTGGTCTGTTTATATTATCTATTTCTTCCTGGTTCAGTCTCAGAAGGTTGTGTTTTTCTAAGAATTTGTCCATTTTTTCCAGGTTGTGCATTTTATTGGCATATAGTTGCTTGTAGTAATCTCTCGTGCTCCTTTGTATTTCTGCAGTGTCAGTTGTTACTTCTCCTTTCTAATTCTATTGATTTGAGTCTTCTCCCTTTTTTTCTTGATGAGTCTGACTAATGGTTTATCAATTTTATTTATCTTCTCAAAGAACCAGCTTTTAGTTTTATTGATCTTTGCTATCATTTCCTTCATTTCTTTTTCATTTATTTTTTATCTGATCTGATCTTTATGATTTCTTTCCTTCTGCTAACTCTGGGTTTTTTTGTTCTTCTTCTTCTAATTGCTTTGGGTGTAAGGTTCGGTTGTTTATCTGAGATGTTTCTTATTTCTTGAGGTAGGATTGTATTGTTATAAACTTCCCTCTTAGAACTGCTTTTGTTGCATTCCATAGGTTTTGGGTCGTCATGTTTTCATTGCCATTTGTTTCTGGGTATTTTTTGATTTCCTCTTTGATTTCTTCAGTGATCTCTTGGTTATTAAATAGTGTATTGCTTAGCCTCCATGTTTTTGTAATTTTTACAGATTTTTTTCCTGTAATTGATATCTAGTCTCATAGCATTGTGGTCAGAAAAGATATTTGATACGATTTCAATTTTCTTAAATTTACCAAGGCCTGATTTGTGACCCAAGATATGATCTATCCTGGAGAATGTTCCATGAGCAGTTGAAAAGAGTATTCTGTCATTTTTGGATGGAATGTCCTATAAATATCAGTTAAGTCCATCTTGTTTAATGTATCATTTTTAACTTGTGTTTCCTTATTTATCTTCATTTTGGATGATCTGTCCATTGCTGAAGGTGTGGTGTTAAACTCCTCTGCTATGAATGTGTTACTGTCATTTTCCCCTTTTATGGTTGTTAGCATTTGCCTTATGTATTGAGGTGCTCCTATGTTGGGTGCATAAATATTTACAATTGTTATATCTTCTTCTTGGATTGATCCCTTGATCATTATGTAGTGTCCTTCTTCGTTTCTTATAATAGTCTTTATTTTAAAGTCTATTTTGTCTGAAATGGGAATTGCCACTCCAGCTTTCTTTTGATTTCCATTTGCATGGAATATCCTTTTCCATCCCCTCTCTTTCAGTCTGTATGTGGCCCTAGGTCTGGAGTGGGTCTCTTGTAGACAGCATATATATGGGTCTTGTTTTTGTATCCATTCAGCCAGTCTATGTGTTTTGGTTGGAGCATTTAATCCATTTACATTTAAGGTAATTATTGATATGTATATTCCTATTATCATTTTTGTAATTGCTTTGGGTTTTTTATTGTAGATCTTTTCCTTCTCTTGTGTTTCCTGCCTAGAGAATTTCCTTTAACATTTTTTGTAAAGTTGGTTTTGTTGTGCTGAATTCTCTTAGCTTTTGCTTGTCTGTAAAGGTTTTAATTTTTCCATTGAATCTGAATGAGATCTTTGCTGGGTAGATTAATCTTGCTTGTAGGTTTTTCCCTTTCATCACTTTAAATATGTCCTGCCACTCTCTTCTGGCTTGCAGGGTTTCTGCTGAAAAATCAGCTGTTAACTGTATGGGGATTCCTTTGTATGTTATTTGTTGTTTTCCCCTTGCAGCTTTTAACATTTTTTTCTTTGTATTTAATTTTTGATACTTTGTTTAATATGTGTCTTGGTGTGTTTCTCCTTAGATATATCCTGTAAGGGACTCTCTGTGCTTCCTGGACTTGATTAACTATTTCCTTTTACCTTATTAGGGAAGTTTCCTACTATAATCTCTTCAAATATTTTCTCACTCCCTTTCTTTTTCTCTTCTTCTTCTGAGACCCTTATAATTCGAATGTTGGTGCATTTAATGTTGTTCCAGAAGTCTCTGAGACTGTCCTCAATTCTTTTTATCCTTTCTTCTTTATTCTGCTCTGAGTTAGTTATTTCCACTATTTTATCTTCCAGGTCACTTATCCATTCTTCTGCCTCAGTTATTCCACTATTGATTCCTTGTAGAGAATTTTATATTTCATTTATTGTGTTGTTCATCATTGTTTGTTTGCTCTTTAGTTCTTCTAGGTCCTATTACAACATTTCTTGTACTTTCTTCATTCTATTTCCAAGATTTTGGATCATCTTTACTAACATTACTCTGAATTCTTTTTCAGGTAGGCTGCCTTTTTCCTCTTAATTTGTTTGGTCTGGTGTGTTTTTACCTTTCTCCTTCACCTGCTGTGTGTTTCTTTGTCATCTCATTTTACTTAATTTACTGTGTTTTGGGTATCCTTGGGTATCTGCAGGCTGCAGATTTGTAGTTCCCATTGTTTTGGGTGTCTGCCCCCAGTGACTAAGTTTGGTTCAGTATGTTGGGTAGGCTTCCTGGTTCCTGTGTTCTGGTGGATGAGACTGGATCTTGTCTTTCTGGTGGGCAGGACTGCATCTGGTGGTGTGTTTTGGGGTGTCTGTGACCTTATTATGATTTTAATCAGCCTGTCTACTAATGGGTGGCATTGTGTTCCTGTCTTGTTAGTTGTTTGGCATAGGGTATGCAGCTCTGTAGCTTGCTGGTCATTGAGTGGAGGTGGGTCTTAGTGTTGAGATAGAGATCTCTGGGAGAGCTTTTGCCTTTTGATATTAACTGGAGCCGGGAGGTCTCTGGTGGACCAATGTCCTGAACTTGGTTCTCCCACCTCAGAGGCGCAGGCCTGACACGCGGCTGGAGCACTAAGAGACCCTGTCAGACACACAGCTCAGAAGAAAATGGAGAAAAAAAGAAAGAAAAATAGAAGTAAAGTTATTAAAATAAAAAATAATTATTAAAAATAAAAAAATTAAAAAGTAGTAAAAAAAGAAAAAAAAGAAAGAAAGAAGAGAGCAACCAAATGAAAAAACAAATCCACCAATGATAACAAACACTAAAAACTATACAGAAAAAAAACAAACAGACAGAACACTAGGACAAATGGTAAAAGCAAAGCTATACAGACAAAATCACACAAAGAAGCATACACATACACACTCACAAAAAGATAAAAAGGAAAAAAAATATATATATATATCGTTGCTCCCAAAGTACACTGCCTCAATTTGGGATGATTTGTTGTCTATTCAGGTATTCCACAGATTCAGGGTACATCAAGTTGACTGTGGAGATTTAATCCACTGCTCCTGAGGCTGCTGGGAGAGACTTCCCTTTCTCTTCTTTGTTCGCAAAGCTCCTGCGGTTCAGCTTTGGATTTGGACCATCCTCTGCTTGTAGTTCACCTGAGGGCATCAGTTCCTCCTCAGACAGGACGAGGTTAAAGGAGCATCTGATTCAGGGGCTCTGGCTCACTCAGGCCGGTGGGGAGGGAGGGGTATGGATGCGGGCCAAGTCTGCGGCAGCAGAGACCAACATGACGTTGCACCAGCCTGAGGCATACTGTATGTTCTCCTGGGGAAGTTGTCCCTGGATCACGGGACCCCGGCAGTGGCAGGCTGCACAGACTCCTGGAAGGGGAGGTGTGGATAGTGGCGTGTGCTTGCACACAGGCTTCTTGGTGGCTGCAGCAGCAGCCTTAGCATCCCATGCCTGTCTTTGGGGTCCGTACTCATAGCCGTGTCTCATGCCCATCTCTGGAGCTCGTTTAAGCAGTGCTCTGAATCCCCTCTCCTCGTGCACCCCGAAACAATGGTCTCTTGCCTTTTAGGCAGGTCCAGACCTTTCCCCAGACTCCCTCCCAGCTAGCCGTGGCGCACTAGCCCCCTTTAGGCTGTGTTCATGCAGCCAACCCCAGTCCTCTCCCTGGGATCTGACTTCCAAAGCCAGAGCCTCAGGTCCCAGCCCCCGCCCGCCCCGGCGGGTGATCAGACAAGCCTCTCGGGCTGGTGAGTGCTGGTCGGCCCTGATCCTCTGTGTGGGAATCTCTCTGCTTTGCCCTCCACACCCCTGTTGCTGTTCTCTCCTCCGCGGTTCCGAAGCTTCCCCCCTCCACCACCCACAGTCTCCGCCTGCAAAAGGGCTTCCTAGTGTGTGGAAACCTTTCCTCCTTCACAGCTCCCTCCCAGAGGTGCAGGTCCCTTCCCTATTCTTTTGTCTCTGTTTGTTCTTTTTTCTTTTGCCCTTCCCAGGTACTTGGGGAGTTTCTTGCCTTTTGGGAAGTCTGAGGTCTTCTGCCAGCGTTCAGTAGGTATTCTATAAGCGTTATTCCACATGTAGATGTATTTCTGATGTATTTGTGGGGAGGAGGGTGATCTCCATGTCTTACTCCTTCTCCATCTTGAAGGTCTCCTCCCTCATTGTAGTTTTGATTTACATTTCTCTAATGCAAATCCTGGAAGCTTAACTCATCAGTTTCTGAGACATGTCTGATCACTTCTAACTCCCAGTATGGGGAATCGCCATTCACAGATTCAGGAAGACAAGAAAACCTTTTTTTTTTTTTTTTTTTGATATTCAGGTCCTTCCTGCAAGGTGATTCTCTGGGGTTTCATACTGTGTTTCAGATATGTCCCGAGGGCTTCCAGAATCCCAATGTCCAGACAAACCACTCTTCTCCGGAGACTTGCTGCTTCCTCAGGCTACTGTCAAGGAGATGCACACAGCACCCCCTTCCTTCTTACATCTTCAGATCTTTCTCTCCTTTCCCTCCATTCCAACCTCAGTCCAGAGGGTTCTCCTTCTAGTTTTGTGTATGTGTGTGTGTGTGTGTGTGTGTGTGTGTGTGTGTATAGGGGCTGTCCCTCTCCCACTTCTATATTTTTTTCCAAGTTCCTCTGCTTCTAGAAAGAAGCTACTTTGTGTTTTTTCTTCTACCTTTCCAAAAGGCATGTGATTTTCTAAAGGCTTGGGCTCTAGAGAACTAAGGCATTGTCTGGTTTCAGTCCTTCTACATTCCTCCTCTGAGGCAGCATTCGACAGAGAAGCCTGTGCTCTCAAGGAGAGGAAAGGAAAAGGCAGAATATGTGGATAATCTCATCCTCAAAATTACCTCAAATATTATCCAGTTACATGAGCTTCAACTTCAGCCTAGAACTTTCACTACATTTCAAAATTGTAAAGACCTTTAGAGATGGCCTTCTTCTATTCTTGATGAAGAGAAGGAGACTCAGAAAAAAGGTGGTTTAAAGGTATAACTCTAGTTACCCATTGCTGTGTAACAAACCATCTCAAAATTTAGAGGCTTAAAACAATGACAATGTTAATTATTATCATCATTTTTATGTCTAATGGTCCTGGAGTTGGCCGAGCTCAGCGAGGCAGTTGTCATGTGGAGTCTCTGCATAGTTGAATCAGACAGTGGTGACCTGGACACCTGAAGCCTTGTTCCTCTACATGTCCCGGGGTTGATGCTGCCTGGTGGCCCCATAGTGGGGCTTGAACAGTTACAGCTCTTCCAGCTTCTTTCTCTATCTTTATGTAGTCTTTTTACCTGGTCTCTCCAACATAAATATTTTACTTTGTGGCTTGGAGTTTCAAAGGTACATGTTGAAAAAGAGAGAGAGAAGGCTGCATCTCCTTTCCTCAGCTAGTCTCTGAAGGTAGGTCACTAAGACCAAGACCAACCCTTCCTATATTCAATGGTGAAGAATTAGACTTTACCTGTTGATGTGAGGGTCAAGTAATTTTCAGACATGTTTTAAAACCATCACAGTTTTATATCTTCTTCCACGATGTTTATCAATTCTATTTCTTTTTTTAAAGTTAAAAAAAATATTTTTTATTTTTTTATTGATGTATAGTTCACTTACAATGTTGAGTTAGTTTCAGGTGTACATCAAAGTGATTCAGTTATATATATATGATATATATATGTATACACATATATATTCTTTTAAAATTCTTTTCCATTATAGGTTATTACAAGATACTGAGTATAGTTTCCTGTGCTATATAGTAGGTCCTTGTTGGTTATTTATTTGACATATAGTAGTGTGTATCTGTTAATCCCAAACACCTAATTTACCCCTTTTCCCCTTTGGTAACCCTAAGTGTGTTTTCTATGTCTGTGAGTCTATTTCTGTTTTGTATGTAAGTTCATTTGTATCATTTTTTTTTAGATTCTATATATAAGTGGTATTATTTTTTACCATCTCAAAGCATATCTAGCTTTGGGTCTCTAGCCTATTTATATTTCTTTAATATGTGTTATGATTAATTGTATGTGTAAACTTGACTAGGTTATCAGATACCCAGATATTTGGTTGACCATTATTTCTTGATGTGTCTGTGAGGGTATCTCTGGAAGAGTTTAGCATCATACTGAGTAAAGAAGATACCTTCTCCCATGTGGATGGGCATCATCCAATCTATTGAGAGCCTGAAGAAAGCAAAAAGGCAGAGAGAGGGAGAATTAGCTTTCCTTGGTTTTGGACTGGAACTTACACCATCAGTTCTCATGGGTCTCAGGCCTTCAGGCTCAGACTGGAATGACACCATTGGCTTTCCTGGGTCTCCAGATTGCAGATAACAGTGTGTGGGACTTCTCAGCCTCCATAATTCAAGAGCCAATTATTTATAATATTTCTGTCTCTTTCTCTCTCTCTCTCTCTCTCTCCATATATATATGTAGATATATGTGTGTGTATATATATATACTATATATATATATATATATATATACACACATATATACATACATACATATTTATTTATTTATTTATTTATTTATTTATTCTATTTCTCTGGAGAACCCTGACATATATTTTTCAGACTGGAAATTTTCTCTTCACTCTTATAGTCAAATGTCTCACTGGTTTCTCCATTACCTAACATATAAAGTTCAGCCAGCTCCTCTCATTTTCTTGCCTTTTCCACCTCCCTGCCATTTTCTCCAGCTCTAACTAGCCTTATACATTAGAGCTAAAATTATTTTCCAGACTCTTAGAAAATTTCATTTATTCAGTTTTAGATTATTTTTAAAGATATATTATTACATTTCACATTACTATAGAAAATGATTTTTGTAGTTTGAATAAGGCACAATAATTATCCAGGGACACTGAGGGTCTGACCTAGGAGAGTCAGACTTCTGGTAAGATTCTAAGCTCCGTTTTCCTTGTATGAGAAGTGAGATATTGGATACCAAAGGGAATCTTGGGAGAGAGACAGCTAGGAGTCAACTGCAGATTCTCTAGAAGTGAAAAGGGACCCAGAAAAGTGTCACAACCCTCTTTTTCCTTAACCACGTTGAACATGGCTAATCAGTCTTAGCCCTGCACCTGGAAGCAGCCTCAACACACTGCCCTAGGAGATACTACAAATAAGTTTATCCAGATTGATGTACAAGATAAAAATCTTTTGCCCTCTTGGATCCATAATCTAGAAAGAAAGAGGTGAAATGAAGTTAACGTTAAGAAGACTGTGGGTGTGGATTTTGCTCCCAAAACTTACTGATGACAGAAGACATATTTATAATAATGTGTAATGGTGGTTTTCTGACTAGCATGAGTCAGTCCTGCCAAAAGGTCCATCCAAGAAGATACAGTCAACAATCACTAGTGTTGACTGTGATAGGTGACACCTTCAAATTACCATGTCCTCATCCTCCAAGAGATTAATCACTTTGGGTACACATGGGGACATAGCTTTCTGTTCTTCATTGGTTTACTGATGCCTATACAAGTTGTCATCATAAATGACACAGAAATCTTCTAGCAGCAAATAAATTGATGTCATTGTGGTAAATATGATTCTGTCCTCAAGACACTTCCTTTCCAGACTCCCTTGACTTCTCAGATTTCTTTTACTTCTCCACATCCGTACCTCTGGGTAGAATTTAGCGCACCGAAGAGGTACAAAATCAATGATGATGATGTGACACAATGATTTTTAATTCTACACGGCTTCAATATACTGCAGAAAAGTCAAAAGAGAAATTCAGAAATGTTTTACAAGGCATATTGCATGTGTTATTCTGGGTGCATATATAGTCCTGATGCTGCAGACAACTGCTTAGTTGTTCATTTTATTAAAAAAAAATCACAAACAAAGCTAGAGTCTCTTAAGAGCTAAAACTGAACCACATTTTGATTTTAATATTTAGAAAATCAAAAGAATATTTTGCCAAGCTTGTGATTATTTCTAATTGCCTTAGAGAACTAGCGTTCTGGGGAGGGGTTTGATAAGAAACAAAGCAAAGAGAATTGATTTTCTACAGTATTAAATTGAATACCAGTGCCACACTCAATACAGGACCATTCTGTGTCATGCCAGCTCCTCCTACAGAGGGCACAGCAGAAGAAAAGAAATGCCTGGGCAACTTTGTGGGCCAATCCCTGTGGAAGGGCTCAGGAACACATGATATCTGGGCATGCACATTTATCAAAAGATTTACACAAATTTTTTCTTAGCCTATATTACAGACATGACACAATTACTAGATTTATTAATTCCTTGTTGCAGGGACTAGGGATTTCCCCATGTGGTGGACTAATACATATTCCATAGCTCTGACATCTGGGGCTCTACACCCACCAACTTTAAGAGATTAACAGAAACACAACAATACAACTTTCCCTTTGTCTCAATACGAGTCCCCTCCCTCCCTCCCTCCTTCTCCACATCTTTCTCTTTCTCTTGCTCTCTTAAGCACTCAACAGGGTTATCTCACCAAGGAAAGCAAGAAAGTGTTTGACTGACAATCTTATTTTGTCTCCACTTGTATTTCACCTTCCATCTTCACATTTCTCATTGAAACCAGGATGAGTGGGGGGAGATGTATGGACTATTTTCCTCTCAGTATTTCAAGTCTTTGTAGAAGCACCAATAACCATTCAAGTTGTCAAGAATTCTATCAAGATCTAGGAGCAGGGCTCACAGGAGCACAACAGCATAAGGTTCTTACGTTAGACCTGGGGTCTGGGGGCCACTTCATCTTTCGGTGGGGCTAAGAGAACAGAGAATAAGATGGTCATATGCCTACTGGGATCATTGTCCTCTCATCACACCTGCTCAAATAAATGCCTTCTGCCATCATGATTCTTGTTGCCTGAGATCTCTGTTGGCAGCACTGTTCTGTTGCTACCTCCCACTTTGTTTTGTTCTTGCTCTTCAACCCTTGTGCCCTAGGTTCTTGCCCCTAAAGCAAATGTCTAAGGCAGGTGTTTCAACGTCTTAGGGAAAGCTCTCAGTCTCAGTTATTGGTAAGGTTGCCTATGGAAGCAGGCCAAGTTTCTAAAAAACAATGAAGCAAGCTCTGTCATATAGATGGTAATGGACACACAGCCTCAACATCAGAGAGACAATGTCATAGTTGTCATGAACTGGTTACTCATGTCCTGACTAAAAGGGACAGCCATAATCCTAGCCAATCTGTTACCATATAAGAATATGTGCCCATGGGCTTCCCTGGTGGTGCAGTGGTTGAGAGTCCACCTGCCGATGCAGGGAACACGGGTTTGTGCCCTGGTCCGGGAAGATCCCACATGCCGTGGAGCGGCTGGGCCCGTGAGCCATGGCCGCTGAGCCTGCGCGTCCGGAGCCTGTGCTCCACAACGGGAGAGGCCACAACAGTGAGAGGCCCACGTACCACAAAAAAAAAAAAGAATATGTGCTCTAATTTTCCAGATCTTTTTTTTTTTTTCAAAAGAAGCCAGAAATACAGATTTCTATGTAAACTCTTCCTATTTATGAACATTGGCATCTAATTCACATTTTAAGAAAGTGTAGTACAAGGCAAACAAAACCCATTTGTAGGTGTGATTAGCTCCATGGGCTGATAGAGTGACACTTCTGGTTTAGGACTCTATTCCCCAATTGATATGTCAGGAAATGCCAGAAAATCTTGTCCAGAAGTTCAGACTTTTTGAGTAGCTTCTCTTTTTCTCAATCTACTTTTGCCCATATACTTTTACCCTCTTACATGTCTCCTCATCTGTTCAATGTCAATTCACCAAATGTTTAATTGAGTATCTCTGATAAGTGAGATACCATACAGGACACAGTAAGAAATGCAAAGATATTATTGAGAATGGATTAGACTGCTACAAAATAGACTCAAGTTCATGGTGGCTTAAACAATGGGGGTATTTATTCTTCATGTCATGCTCAGGAGTAAATAGATAAGAGGTGGTATAATACCTCCACAATGTCAGCGACCCAGAATCCATCTATACTGTGGCTCTGTTATCCCTGAGGTGTTGACTTTGACTGCATGGCCCGAGATGGTTCATTATCTACTCTAGTCAAGTAGCTCCAAGGTCACTGTGGCAAAAGAAAATAAATGGAGAAGACACATTGGATTTTAATTGGCTCTTTCTGGAAGTGACATAACTCATGCTTCAATCACATTCTATTCATAAGAGAGAATCACTTGGTTCCAACTTATTGGCATGGGAGGACCACAAATACAATTGGTGATTACTAATATTCTTTGCTACACCACCATATTCATATGCCATCTGGCAGGAATATGAATTGGCCAAGGTAGGGAATGCCCAGAAAGTACATAACCAGCTCTCCTATTCCACTGTATGAATCTTTATCACATGGTTACTCTTAGCTACAAAGCCAGTTGGCTGAGAAATATAGTTTTAATTCTGGGTGGCCATGTGCCTAGCTAAAACTTAAGGTTCTACTGGGATAGAAGAAGGAGAAAATGGATATTGGAAGGCAAGTAGAACATTTTGCTATAATGAGCTGGATAAGGTCTTTGCCCCAAAGGAACTTATTGTTTTGTGGAAAAGGTAGTTGCATACATAAATGATTATATTGAGATTAATTGTGTTCTGTTTTAAAAGACCAGGTCTCCTATTTTATGGGGAGAGGCAATCCACTGATGATAACTTAAAGGATTAAACAAGTATAATGAGTTAGAGAAAAATGTATTCTTCAGAATACGCTGGGGTCCTAGGGAAAGTCCACCACTCCAATCAGGGGAGCTTCAATGCTGAGGAGACAGAACTATGATTCCCACAAGAAGGAAGTGGGAAGTGTCACACATTGGTAAGAAAACCTATGTTTTGTTTTCTTCCACATGGTCCAAATTTAAACTTATCATTCCAGTGTAGTATTCATAGCATATTCTTCCAATTTCAAAATGCCCTTGTTTGAGCAATAATAAATTATGTGGTCACTCTAATAATTAGAGACTGGGCTTTGGGCAAGTGGGAGAGAAGGTGGGGAGAGGAGCTAGGAAATGGTAAAATGTTGTGTGGTGCTCAATGTGATTTCTTCCCAAGATCTTGTAAGTGTTCATTAACATTATTGACTTCAGGATATCATGAGTATGACTGGGCTTCTTATGGAAAAGAGTGAATGGGATGAAGTCAGTATACTAGATGGAATGGAATCATTCCAAGATGGCAGGGGACAGAGAATCAAAAGCTGGGCAGTAATAGCTGGATGTCCAAAGGATAAGGATGTTCCAAGCATCATCAGTGTTATACCCTACACTTTTTAGTAGATACCATCTGAGCAGAGTCCTGAAGGACACTTTATCCACTGAACTGGAACTCCAACTGGGATCTTCATTTCCACGGGCTAACAAGCCCCCCCTCAGACCCTCAAATAAATCAGCAACTCCCCTACAACTTTTCTTTTTATGTTCATGATCATTTTAAGAGCATACCCTGGAGCCTTCTCACTTTCTCCCTTTCCCAAATAAGATTAGACAAGCCACCCCACACCAATGCTCACTACTAGTAACTTCCTTCTCCACTGCTCACTCTTATCATAGCTGATTTAGACAATGGAATGAAAATGAGAAAGCACTGGTTTGAGGCAGGTTTGTCTACAAGCCACTCAATGAAAACATGTAAACAAACAATGAACTGGCATACAGGATACCTGGGTTGGGTTTTAATTTGGAATCATCCACACTCTTTGAGAAAGTCACTTCACCTCTTTGAATTTGAATTTAAGTATTCATGAAATGATGTTTGGAGATCAGATCAGATCTTGACAAAATGCATTCCACAAAATGCTTATTCCAGGAGATCCTGTTCTTTTAGTAGAAAAACATTTCCATTGGAGTACATGGTGAACACACATCATACATCAGAATTCCTTGAGAGAGTTCTTGTTCTAAGAATTTCTGCTTAATTGTGTCACATCTACCGTATCCCAAACAAAATATGTCCCTATTGATATTTCACACTGACAGAACAAAGCTGGCTCCATCATTTGGATGCTTTCATGGATCAGATATTCTTTCTTTTCACCCACTTCCACTCATCTGTATCCATATTGGTTTATTTCTAGCTCTTGATTCTTCTGGTTACGCCTAGGATAGGTTATGTCCAAAAATAATTACCTGGGTGGTGCTGGGATAGCTTCATCTAAAAGCTTTAGGTTTCTCCCTTCTCAAGGTCACCACTACTCTGGGCCTTCTTCAACTCAACATTTAGAGTGTGCTTCTGAATTTTCAACTTTATTTCCTGGATTATACCTTCTCATGTTGAAATAGGAGTTGCCTATCCTTAATTTTGTCTTTTAGACTTTTTGGAGGGGTTTGAATCCACTCTAAGCTTTTTTTTTTTTAACCAATATTTTTCTTTTTTTTTTCCTTCCAGCTCTTGTTTCTGTCAATTTTTTTTCTCCTTGGCTTAAATGGGACTCCTGTTTGGTTCTGTTACACAACCGCAGTTGACATTTTTATATCTTGTTACATGATATCAGCTATTTTTGGGGAAGGGGATGGTGGTGGTGGTTGTGGATGGTGTACTTCATAGACTATCACACTACTTTTCCCTTCCAAGCAAAGTCTCAAAGGCATTTTTGGAAAGACAGATGATGAATTCTTGAAAACTTATTTGGCCTCTTTTCATAATACACTTATTATAACTAAATGCTTTGTTTTTGTTTACCAACTTTATTAAGAGCTAAACTAATTATTGATTAAGGGCATGTGAGAGTTTTAATCACCTTTACATCCAGGGGGTCTTCCACCAACTTAGATATGTAAACAAAAGACTTTCTAGAAAAAAACTGCCTGTAATCTTCTGGTTTGTGAAGATATCCCATATGCTTATTCAGAAGATCTCCCCCTCAAGTTGGTCTCAGAGAAAACTTTGAAGAAAAGTTTTAGAAAAAGCATGGGCTTGTGTTATTGCAAACAAGTTATCTAACCTTTGATCTTCATTTCCTCAACTGTATAATGGGTATAATAATACATTTTCATTTTTTTCTACTTTGAAGTGTTTTATTGAAACTCAGAAATTCAATAACACACATTACCTAACACAAGTTGTGCTATATTTTACTTTTCCTCTTTCTATAATTAGCTTTCTAACTTTTTTTTTTAACTAATTTCTAGGTCCTTTTACTGAAATACTATTACCTTTAAAATCTGTTTTCCTTACATTTTCTATAAAATGAGCTATTTAGTTTTATTCAATTACTGATTTTAACCACTTTTGACCTGCAAAAATGGCAATTTCATATTTTCAACCCTGCTCCTAAAAAAATGAGCCAGTATAAGTCATTAATACAAGTCTATTCTCTTAGCTTGCACTACTTCCCCTGTCATACTATTTCCCCAGCTCTTCAGTACTGTACTGCTCTTCTGTGCTCCTTAGGTTCACATATTTTCTCTATTCTCTTCTATCAAAGCTCAGGAATAAAAGACTGAAAAAAAATGTGAAAATCATGACTCACCCACTATATTTTTGTAAACATTTTTTCTCATAAAAATTAAGTGCATTTTCTGTAGAAAATTAGGAAGGTACAAAAGATTAAAAAAACCCTTATAATTAATCATATTCTGTCAGCCCCTTCCAAATTCATTACTAATGTTTCCTAGGTAAATAGAAAGATATAGAAATATAACATGCTAATATATGGGGGAGGAGAGTGTTTTCATTTTAGTTTTTAAAAATAAGTTTATTTTATAGCCACTATTTTGTATCATTTCTAAATTTCATATATTATTAATATTTTCAATGCCATCAATTATTTTATATATCTCAACATATTTTTAAATGTTGCATGATATTTCATGTTAAGTGGTCATTAAATTTATTTAAACAATCCCCTGGATGTTTATACATGCTTTTTGGTTGTACAGAATGCATCACGATGAGAATTCTAATAAACCAATGTCTGCACCAAGCCACAATTCTTTGTTAAGAACAGACTACTACAATTGGAAATTTTTGGCCAAGGTTACCCAAATGTTACTAGCTTTGATAATTTAAATTGCCCTACAGAAAATTTGTACCAGTTTACAAATCCAAGGGCAGTTTATGCAATTCTTTCCTTAGACCAGCAGTTCTCAAAAGTTTTGGTCTCAGACCCCTTTACTCTGAAAACTTATGGAGATTCACCAAAGTTCTTTGGTTTTAGTGAGTATTATATATATTAATATTTAGCATATATGAAATTAAAACTGAAAATTTTGTAAATGGTTATATATTAATTGATTTAAAAATAACAATAATAAACTTACATATTAATGAAAATAACATCATAAAAATTAATTGTGTCTTTCAAACTAAAAAATCTCTTCACTATCTGGCTTAATGGAAGGCTGCAGGATTCTCATACTTGCTTCTATATTCAATCTGCCTTTGGTTGAAATATATAGAAAGAAAGTTCTGACTCACACAGAAATGTGGCTGAAAGAGGGGAAAGTATTTTAATGACCTTTTCAGATAATTATAGCTGTTTTTCTTTGATACTACCTGAAACTCAACAAGTGGAAGTTTCTTAAAGATTAGTTGTGAACTGGAATCAGAAGTCAACGTTCCGTACTCTGTTGAGTTAAAATTCAGTGGTCTATCTTGACTTAAATGGATCTTTTACTCATTCATGATTATGTAAAATCATGTGTTGAAAAATCTTGTTTTCCAAAGTTATGCAGATCTTCCAATTTTTGAAACATTTAATTATAGAATATAAAAAAATCACATATATTAACATCATCATTGATCTCATCAGAAAAGTCTTTAAATCTTGGGGAGCTGTCAAAGCAGTGTTGCTTGCAAGCTTGAATTTTATGATTGGCCATAAATACTATCAGTTGTTTTTCTTGAAACCACAAACTCCATTTATTTTCAAGACAATATCTGCCAAAGATACAAGTCTGAATACCCACAGTTTGTCTGTCCATCATTCTTTCAGGTAAAAATGGTGGTCCTTGAATAAGAATGGCTAGTGCAGTTCACATGTCAAATGATCACACAAGTGATTTTTTCGCGAAAATTGTCACACGCAGTAGAAGGGCTTTAATGTTCTTCCTATTTCATCATAGAATATTAAAAAGATCCATACTTAAGGGTTGAGATGTAATGAAATTAACATTTTTAGAAATTCACTAAGGACTTTCTTAAATGAAACTGGCTTTATTTTTTCTGCAGCGTATAGTTGGTAAAGAATACAATTACCATCAGTACAGTTTTTTTCCCACGGCCTTAATTTGTTCTAAGGCATCATTGCTTTTGCACAATTAATACAAGTATCAGCACAGTGATAAGGCAAATAGTATCTTAGTATTACTATGAAAATGATTTTCCTTTTCCCCTGAAAAGGAAAGAGGGGCTCTTGCTATCATATTATTATTACCATTATTAAAATTATTCTTCCTATTCCCCCTTCAGTCAATGGGGATAGGAATAGATTAAAAGAGTTATTTTTCACCCCCCTTCCCAGCAATATTTACCATTTAATTTTATCGAAGAACAAAAACAAACTTCTCAACTGATGGCAAAAATACACCATAAAGACAAAGGCTTTCGGATTCAAAGAGAAGCAGGAGAGAAAGTAAACATACATTTACTTAAAAAAATGATTATTTATGTGTTTAAAGTACAAATTAGTTTGGTACAGGACATCTCATGTCTGTTTTATTTCCATATCCCTCAGACTGACAATGGGATGCCTATCAATTAATTCATTTAGAGAGCCATACACCACAAGAAATAAATTATTTGTCCTCTGGAGCTTGTCACAAGGGGATTTTTAAAAAACCATTAAACAGAAAGACAACTGTTCATCTTAGAAAGATGAAAGACCAGTTCCTCCTCCTCAGCTGGTAGTTTCTTTGTAAAAATGATATCTACCTTGTATGCATGTTATAAAGTATGTTCATATACAAGTTACTTAGCTGTTTTTTTTTGTTTTGTTTTCTGTGTTTTTTTTTTGTGGTACACGGGCCTCTCACTGCTGTGGCCTCTCCCGTTGCGGAGCACAGGCTCCGGACGCGCAGGCTCAGCGGCCATGACTCACTGGCCCAGCCGCTCCGCGGCATGTGGGATCTTCCTAGACCAGGGCACGAACCCACGTCCCCTGCATCGGCAGGCGGACTTTCAACCACTGCGCCACCAGGGAAGCCCTACTTAGCTTCTTGTAAGCTCACTTTTCTTATATGTGAAACTGGATTAGTAGCAACACTTTGTATTTAATAAAATAATGCTTATGATACGTTTAGCACTTTGCCTTGCACCTACTAAGTTCTCAGCCACTGGTCATGGTGGTCGTAATAGTAGTAGTAGGATCAGTAGAAAAAGTAGCAAATGCAGGAGTTGGTGTTTTAGAATTAGTAACTGAGGTCTGATAATGTGAAGGGACTCTTTCATGGTCACCCAGAAAAGCAGAGATGGAGTTGGTCTTCAAACGCAGGCTATTTTCACTCCATGACCTAAATTCTCCCTTCCGTGGTAGAGCTGTACTTCTGGGGCTCTAAGAAAGTGTTCTCAGCTCTCCTGTTGATTTGATCTCCTAACACCTGATGGTGGGCTTCTCTCAAACAACCTATATTCCAGGTACAGTCACCCCTCAGTATTGGAGTATTGGTTCCAGGATCACCCGCGGATACCAAGACTGTGGGGATGCTCAAGTTCCTTTTATAAAACGGCGATTGAATTCCATCCGCGGTTGGTTGAACCCGCGAATGCGGAACCCGCAGATAAGGAAGGAAAATTCTATCTCTACACTGGGCCCCTCTTCCCCATACATTAGTTCCGTATTTCCATAGCCCTACAGAAATGGTGCATTTACTTGTAAACCCGGAGTAGTGCAGTGTTAACAGCATGAACTTTGGAGTGAGCAAACCGAAGTCAGAATCCAGCTTTCTGCTTCCTATAAACATGATACTGGGCAAATGAAATCATCCCTTCCTTATCTGTTAAAAAAAAATGTTACTAGTCTTGCTTGATGGAATCGTGGAAGATTGTTAAAGGAGGTAGGATCTGGTAACAGATTAACTCAGGCACACAGAGCCAGGCACACAGTGAATGGTAAATAAACAGCTATTTGACGTCTAACTCTCACAAAAAAATTTGCTCTTCTGAGTCCTGATTTTTGGTCTCCTAGACTAAATATCTTCACTATTTTCCTCCGTCTTCAGTTCCCAGACACATCACAGAATTATAAGAATATTAAAAACTCAGGACTATACCTACACAGAATTTTCCATAACCTTCTTTCTGCTTTGAGCTCCTAAAGCTATTTCATAGAAAAGTGACCTTATTTTTAAATAGAGGGGGCAATTGAAAATCAGTGAACGGACCTACCCCCTAATGATTTTTTTCTCAGACATAATTATAATAATTAGCATTATAAAGTGCTAATTATCTTTGGACACAGAGGACCTGCACACCAGAGACAGAGGTCCGCATTAAGTAAAGTGGATTTCACTTTCCTCAGTTAGGAGATTTCTCTATTTTCCTCTTTGTAATGATGCAAAAGATACTTAGTCCACCAAGCCTCATTTAAAAACTTTTTCCAGTTAAGGAAACTGTCTGCTGGCCATCCATGGCCAGTCTCCATATTGAGCCTGTGTAGATACAAAGAAATTGTTCTATACGCATTGCTTTTTGTTCAGTGATTGTTCTGTAATTGTGGGCCAGTACCTAGAACCTGGGAAGAATCCAAAGCTGTAAAGATCATGAATTTCTTGCTTAGATGGCAGGTCATTCTGATTAGCAATATGAATTGGCACCATCCTACGCCATCAGTCTTGGAAATTTGAGGGGTGGTTGTTGAATGTGTCAGGTGTATAGGAGAGAAACTCAATGTGTGGTAGGTAAAAGTTCACGCTCAACAGGACTTAAGCAGTCATGTATTTCAACCATTTAATTTTACAGAGAAGAATTGAGGTACAGGACTACGTGATGGGAGAACCAGAATTAGAAACTCGAGCTGCTGATGCTTTCAGGCAAATTTTTATCACACTGCTTTGGGCTTTAGGTCAGAGGACTTTTATTAAGTCAAGTCAGGTCATGTATTAAAGTGTAGAAAAGGGATAGACTAAGGAGTAAGGCATTGGTGTAAGGCAATGAAGAGCCTACCTCTGAGCTCCCCTTTATTACCTGGTGTCAGCAATGGAATAATTATTAATATTATCTAGTCCTCACTTCATTAACATGGAGACATTGGATACTGAGGCAGAATTTAAAACAGAATATTAGCAATGCAGGGCCGTAGAGAGCCATGCACGTTTTCTGAGGGCCCCAGACACCTACATCCTTAGTTCAAACTTGTTCTCTATTCAACATAGAAACCTGTCTCTGGCTTCAGCCTAGAGATAAGATACTCTGTGATCCTTAAGTGGGGTCAGTCTTATTCCCAGACAGATTTATTCAATTGGAAGTTGGGTTAGGTCAAAATCTACCTCCTCAAAATGACCATTCACTGAAACTGTTCTGAACATTGAAACACAAGCAAATAAATGTCTTACTTTTAAAAAACCTTTCAATTATTTTAAAATATAAACATGATCCCCTTAAGTTTTCCCTAAGCCAGTGTTTTTCAAACTGAGCTGTGTCAGAATCCCCTGGAGTATTTGTTGAAACACCAATTGCTGGCTCGCAGCCCCAGAGCATCTGATTCAGTAGGTCTATAGTGGTATCTGAGAACTGCTTTTCCAACAAGTTCCCAGGTGATGCTGACCTTGCTGGTCTGAGGACCACACTTTGAGACCCCCAGCTCCAAGCTAATCAATCCACTCCATTGTACATTTTGAGTCACGCTTTCCTAATCTGATGCCATTTCATTTGTCCCTTTAGAATGCTTTAGAAATTTCAGTTATCTTTTTTATAGTTTTTATACTTGTTCAATCTTTCCTTAGTGGACATGTATGGCTTTTCTACTTGAGGGGGAAAAAGTGCATTTAAAAAAATAAAGTTAAATGTGTAATTATCAATATAAAGCAAGATGACTAAAAATAATTTATCTAATTAACATGTTTTCATAGCCTTTATAAAATGTGTTTTATTTGAACTAGAATGCATTTTCTAAGTAAATTATTTCTATTTCCATCAGTGAACACTGTGGTGATTGGGGGAAACAACATACCTTTTTGGTATTAACTTTATTTTCAAGTTCTGGAGTTTATGGCAATACGAGAAGACCTAAATTTGTAAACAGAAAACCTGATTTTGAAATCCAGACCCCTGGGTTTTATGGACACTGTGATGTGTTTTGACTGTGTGTCTTTAGACAATTACTTGGTTTCCTCATTTTCAAATGGCAATGAATTGTAATGGCTACCCTTTATACTCTGTACAGAAGTGGGGGGAAACACAGGAACACCTGTATATCTACAAAGACTTTGCAAATTTTGTTTTATCTCTAATGCTTACTCACCTGGCCATTACTTTCATTTTCTTCATCTGGAATTCCATTTTGTGAGAAGAAAATAACGTGAGTTCATTGGCTTTAGAAACGTCTTCAGACACGAGCCTTCCACTGGCCGAGCACATGGTGAAAACGTGTCATCTAACTAAAGTGAATCTCCGGTTCCACCAAGTTAATGAATGTGCACTGTCTCCAGGGAACACCCAGTCTACCGTCCATGGGCACATGTTATCTGTGCCTTTCAGCAACCGATGTAATGAGACTTTAGTTACCACTTGGAGGCCATAGGTAGAGTCTGTAATTCCACCCAAGTTTTATTTGTTTGTTTGTTTTTTAAGTATCGTAGAGTATGGGTTTATTTAAAAAAAAATTAAAAACGTTTTATTATATATTGGAGTATAGTTGATTAACAATGTTGTGTTAGTTTCAGGTGTACAACAAAGTGATTCAGTTATGCATATACATGTATCTATTTTTTTCAAATTCTTTTCCCAGTTAGGTTGTTACAGAATGTTGAAATGTATGCTCTCTGATAAGAATGACAGTGGTTTGATACAATTCCTTCTCCATGACTGAGGGGGAAAGAACACCAAAGTTTAGGAATGTGACTTGGTGACGCTCCAATTCAAGAAATCATAAGATGAGCTTTGATGGACACGTTTTATAGGACAGGGCTGAGGTCATTTTTAAAATACTATACAGACTTCTACCAACCCTTGAAGAAAAAACATGGGGAGAAAATCAGTTGGGTCAGCTGAGTATTCCTTCCTGAGTGTGCTATAGACGTTACTCGCATAACTCTCCAGGTAGTAGCTCTGGAAAAGGTCTACAACTTATTTTCAGACAGCTCCTTTTTATTCTTTATAACCACTTTTTCACCAAAATGACATTAAATAGGTTATTGAAAATGATATTTTGACATTATTGCTTTAGGCAAAGATACACTCACCAATTTACGCCACCAGAGTTTCTAATCAGAAAAATAATCACTTGAATCTATTTGAATTGCTTCTGTGCTTGGCTGAGCCCAAAATAATTTGCTGTGCATATAAATACACAAGTGAGAAGGTTGGGGAAGTGCCATTTGTACATCTCTTTTGTTCTCGGTTGTGTGTATCTGTGTGTGTGTGTGTGTGTGTGTGTGTGTGTGTGTGTGCGGGCTGTTTCTGTGTATTTTGAAAGGCTCTCTTGCTTCACCTTTATTTTGCCTTAGAAGACTTTTTTTTCTCTGTGCTGGCTTTATTTTTAAGACTAGTTTGAGTTCAAGACCACTCTAAGTTCACAAAAGGTTCAGAACAATTCATGAAGAAAGTGATGCAAAAAGCATTTTCAAAAAAAAAAGGCTTCTTTACAGTTCTTTTCCACCATGTAGCACCCACCACTTCCTATTAAGTCTTTTCTTCCTCTTGTATTGAGTGCCATGAACTTTCAATCCATTACATTTGAAGTACAAGCTCTACTTGTTAACCTTCAAGTTACTCTTTGTTGCTTTTACTGTTCAATTGGTGTACATTTCAATGGATTTTTTCAATTGGTATATTTTGAAATATATTGATAATTGATATCTACATCTATCTATCTATCTATCTATATATAATTGATATATTTGGGGTATAATGCATTGGGATGGAATATGCCATCATTTTTCTGTTTAAAATTATAAGAAATCTTTCTTTAATTTAACAATTTTCCCTTAAGGATAAAGTTATCAGGAATATATAAAAATCATTAAGTGAGGTATATGTGTACATTTAAAAAGCACAGCAAAAAGATGTGGGAATTTACCCAGGTAGAGGGATAGAACTTTGGAGCTCCTTTGCCTGATTCCTAGGATGAATCGATTCTTTATTACTGGATATTTCATTGAATTTCCTCCTTCCCTTTCAGTCTGCACGTCAAATATTTACACCTGAATGATGCTCAGCTCTGTAAAAGCTAGGCTGCTGGATCAGCTGCTGTCTTAGACAGTCTTAACATGTATCTTCAGTGTGTCTTCAGACAGTTATTTTTCCTCTGTTCAATTTTGCTCATCTTACTTAACTTTTCAAGTGCCACTGTTCCCTTTTTAAATGTGATATTGAGAAATGCAAACATTATTGGAAGAGAGAGTCTTACTAGCATAATTGTGCATTATCTCCCTTTTATATTGCAGATGGAAAACATTAAACCTAGAGGGAATAGAAATCTGCTCAATCAGATATTGACAGTACAATTTCCTTTAAAAATACTTACCTGTGGAGAAGAAAAATACTGTTTTTTTAAAGGTGACAACTTTCCATCATTTAGAAAAAGAGCCAAATGACATAGGGAATTAAAATTCTGTCTTCCGGGAGCCAGACTTCCTTGCTGATGGTACTGCTTCCCTTTTGCAATTTGGTATTTTAGTTGGGAATTTGGGTGGAAGGAGGGAGGACTCCTATAAGTGGTATATCATAATTTGGGGCTCAGAGGAGTACTTGGAAAGGACACAGTGCTCTGTCCCATGGCTTAGATTAAGTTTCTAGTCACAAAAACTGCTTACCAAAAAAATTTAACAGCTTTATCAAAGCATAATTGACAAGCAGTACACTACACAGATTTAAAGTGTTCAATTTGATCACTTTGATCTATGTGTAAAACCATGAAACCATTGCCAACATCAAGACAGTGAACACACCGGCCCTAATAGTTTCTTCACCTCTGACCCTGGTCTCAGACAATCTGCTTTCTGTTGACTATGGATTCATTTATGTTTTCTAGAGTTTTATATACATGGAATTATATAGTGTATATCCTTCATGTCTTCCATTCTGCATGATGCTTTTTAGATTCATCCAGGCTGTTGCCTGTATCAAGAGTCCATTGGTTTTAAATGTAAAATAGATAGCTAGTGGGAAGCAGCTGCATCACCCAGGGAGATCAGCTCAGTGCTTTGTGACAACTTAGAGGAGTGGGATTGGGAGGGTGGGAGAGAGGTGCAAGAGGGAGGGGATATGGGGATATATGTATACATATAGCTGATTCACTTTGTTGTACAGCAGAAACTAACACAACATTGTAAAGCAATTATACTCCAGTAAAGATGTTAAAAAAAAAAAGAGTCCATTGGTTTTTATTGCTGATTAGTCTTTGTGTGGGCATATGCTTTCATTCATTTTGGGTAAATAAATAGAAATGGAATTTCTAAACAAATAGAAATAGGTGCCTATTTATTTTTAAAGAAATTGCCAAACTCTCTTCTAAAGTGGTTGTACCTGAAAAACAAACTACAAAATACCTTAAATAATGGTTTTTAAGATAGTAGACAATGTGGGTAGGTAATTTGTTCTCTGTTACTCCATTTTTGCCAGAAACAGAGGACTGGTAATTATTTTTAATTAAAAAAAGAACATTTAAGGAAAACATGATATTTCAATATCTTTTTCAAAGGAGAATGTGAGACTTTACTTGAAGAGATAGCATGAAGAAGTGTTAGCCAGACTAGAGTTTTACTCCACTGCCATGTTCTCAATGGTTCATATAGAAATCTGAAATTTCATATAACTGAACATTTTGGAAGTTTGATAAATGATCATTTTCATTCTAATGATAATTCTGATTAACAATAACCTTCCAAAATATAAACTTTGCCAGTTAAAAAGGGACGTTTTTCTTTTGTGTAATTTCCAATGTGAAGGTTTTTTTAATAGAGTAATACTTTAATTTCCCGAGTCTTTCTTTCAAACTGGAATGCTTGTAGAAGTCTTTGAAAAATACAAACATTCAACATCGTTCCTTCTCTCTAAAAATATGGTTCTTACAGAATAAAGATGTTTCTCAGACACGAAAATAGGTAAGCATAATTTTAGGAGTTCAGAAGTTAAATGGGAATGAAATTTAGGAAGCTGGATGCATCAGAGCTTTAGGGAGAAGTGTCTAGCTTAAGACCTCTGACAAGAAATAACTAGACACTGGCAGGAGAAATGGCTCTTACTTAGCTCATCTTAGCAGAAGCTCTACACGTGTGGAATATAAGTATCAAGGATCTTCATAAAGATGCATGTTTGTTAGCTCTTCATGATGTTGACTCATTTTCTTCCCTAACCCTTCCTACTCCCACCAAATATCCCACAACCAAATTCCAGGGTATCCATATCCTTTCGGACAAGTTTTCTGTCTGACTACTCATAGAATTATTTATCTAACCCAACCACCTCCTTCCCCACAACACACACACACACACACACACACACACACACACACACACCATCTTCAATCTAGTTTCTATAAATGTGGTTATCACTAATTCGGCTTGCAACCACCGAAGAAGAAATCAGCTCCATTGACCCAAATAGTTGTCTCAGAAATCCCTAAAATCATCATTGTTCAAGGCTTGACGTACTGTCTTCATTAGCCCAGCCGTGTGTCCATCATAAATCCCATCAAAGAGTTGACCGTTTTCTCCACACTGTTTTGAAAGTCTAATTTGAATGTTAACTAGCCCAGCAGTAATACAATTTGGATTGTTAACAGCAGCCTCCAGACTCAGAGACAGTTCAAATGACCATTATCTGGAAAACCGAGACAGAGTGAAAAGCTGTTTCTTATTATGATGTTTAATTTACAAATTAAAAGCTCCTCAAACCCTCATTTCAGAGCTTGTCCTATTTGGGGCACTGGTGGTGGATAATAAATATTGTTCTAAATAATAAAATTGTTTTAAAATGTAGATGGCAAAATAATTATACTTAAGTTGACAACTTTTAAAATTTTCTTAGAAATTTTAGAACAATTATGGGATCAAAATTGTTGGGGGCATTATTAGCTTATAAATAAATATGTGGATTAATATAATATATACTTAATTTATCTTTAAGTTTTCCTTTAACGATTCTGCATAGAATTTATATAAAGTCCATCCTAGATTGTGAGAAAACATTTGCCTTTAAACATGTAGAGAAGTACATGTCTTTGAGATTGGTATGATTCTTTTGAAATATATATATGAGCTAAGATCATATAGAATGTCAAAGATTATGAATGATGATTCTTGCCTTGCTGGTCTACAGTGGCGCAGGATTATTATCTGGGGAGAGTTCACTTGTTAGACCAGTATTTTTCAGATTTCAGAGATTGATACATAAATTTTTGTGGTAGACAGGATCTAATAAGGCAGCCCCCAGAGTCCCCTCCTCCTGGAACTAACCTCTCACAAAATTGCTTCCATTTCAGTGTGTACAGGATGTGTGATGTGCTTCTGACCAATAGAATATAGTAAAAGTAACAGGGCATATGCGATTACATGCATGTGACCATTTTATATAAGATTATAGTACTTGCTTTGCAAGGAGAGTCTTTCTTTTGCTGGCTTTAAAAAGCAAACTGCCAACTTGGGAGCTTCCTTACGGAAAGGGTCACATGGCAAGAAACTTAGGGCAACATCCAGCCAATAGCCAGCAAGAAAACAGGCCCTTAGTCCCACAGCCTGCAAAGAACTGAATGCTGCTAAAAACCAAATGAGAGAGGAAATGAATCCTTCCCCAGTCGAATCTCAGATGAGACTGCAGCGCTGGTGGATGCCTTGATTCCAGACTTGTAGAGGACAGAGCTGTGGCATACATGGATCCCAGACCCACAGAAACTATGAGAAATAAAAGTGTGTTCTTTAAGTTGCTAAGTTTGTGACAATATTGTTACACAACAACAGATAATTAATACAGTGTGTTATAAAATAATTTTGGTAAGTGGCAATCTGCAATTTAAAAAATGAAATAGAGTAGATGAATAGACTAAAACAGAATAGAATAAAATGGAAAAATTGTAAGCACATTTTATTAAAATTTTACTTTAATTGTATCTATGTACTACATACATATATGTGTCTATATTGTGTCACAATGTAAATGCATTTCATAATGTGGATTGTGGTAAAAAAAATTTAATAAAAACCACTAGAAAGACCCCTTGAAGTTTTAAATGTGCATATTCTCATGTACCCATGACCACTTTACTGACTCTGGATCCTGCAGGGGTATAGGACCAGCTCTGAGAAGGTTGGAATATAGAAGACTCTCACCACATTTAGAGGATTTTAGATCTTGAAGGATTAATAAGAAGGTGATATTTGGAGTAAATTATACAATTCCCCAGTGTTCAGTAGTCAATTTAAAAACATATGGAGACAGAACTAGGCAAGAATTTAAGTTCTATATTAGATCTTTTTTCCCCAAAGTGTAGTACTCATTTCACAGGTGGCCCTGTATGATTTTAGTTTTTACATAGACAATTTAATTTTTTCACACTTATGCATTCATCTTAATGAGTATCCAAAAAATGCCAACACTACTGCTGCAGTTGGGGTCAATGTTAAGTAGTGCTTGTTTTCAGCAGAGTATTGCATGCTCTTTTGACGGTATGCAAATAAGGCAAACAACAGAAAGGTGATTTGAAAATGTCTGAAGTGTGAAAGTTGGGCAACAATTTTGCAGGCCAAACTTAGGTTTAACAAAAAAATGGAAGCTCAGAGAGGTTAGGAAGACTTGCCTTGCTCACTGTTCCTCCTGAGATCAAACACTGGAGATGAGGACTGTGCCATTGCCTAAGTTTACATCAATTGTAGACTCTCTTGAATTAGATTCTTTACATGGTAGGGAATGTGTATGTGCTTGTGATATGGGTAGAATACGAGGGGGGATGTGAGGCATGAGTATGTGTGTTTTCTGGGAAATTCTGTATCAGGCACTGTGTTAGACATAGCCAACAAGACAGCTAAGGCATGTTTCTTGCCCTTTCAGTTTATAAATCGAGGTTATCATAGTTAGTCATGCACCGCAAATGTTCAATAAATTGTTCCTCTTTTGAGGGTCATGTAGAAGATACAACAAAAAAAGTTGGCTTTTACATCGAAAGACGTGGGTTCGGATTCTAACACCACAATTTGCTGGTCTTATGATCTTGGATAATTAAACCTCTGTGAGCTTCATTTTCCTCATCTATATAATAGAGATCTGAGTCCTTTCTTTACTAAATTGTGTTTTAGTCAAGTTATCTAGAGAAATAGAATCAATAGGATATATAGATGTGTGTGTGTGTGTGTGTGTGTGTGTGTGTGTGTGTGTATACACCCCACTATATATATATATATATATATATATATATATATATATATATATATACACACACATAGAGAGAGAGAGAGAGACAGAGAGAGACAGAGAGACAGAGAGTGATTGGTTTATTTATTTTAGGGAATTGGCTCACGTGATTATGGAGGGTGGAAAGTCCAAAATCTGCAGGATGGGCTGGCAGGCTGGAGTCCCCAGGCTGCAGGTTAAGTCCAAGGCCGTCTGCTGCACAATACCCTCTTGCTTGGGGAGGTCAATCTTTTGTTCTAGTCGGTCTTCAACTGACTGAATGAGGCCCACTCATATTATAGAGAGGAATATGCTTTACTCTAAGTCCACTGATTGAAATATTAATCTCATTCAAAAACACCCTCTCAAAAACAACCAGAATGATTATTTGACCACAAATCTGAGCATTGTGGCCCAGCCAAACTGACACATTAAACCTGGCCATCCCAAGTCCACCCCCATGAACTTGGCATCCATACACATATCTTTACGCTGTCCTTAATCTCCAAGTAAAGACAATAGCAAGGTCTACTTACACCTAACATGATATAACTATCGTGTGTGCACATCAAAACATACTAATTCCTTCCTCAGAAAAGGATGCAAAGCCTTTGTATGATGGCTACTCCTCTCCTTGATATCCCATAATTTAAATACTATGATGTAAATTTAACAACACTTAAATGCTATGATATATTTTCAGTACATCTTATGTTATATGATAAGAGGGTAAGAGAGAGAAGAAAACAGATTTTATATATATAATTATATATTATTATATATAATACATATTATTATATACCCTATTATAATATTATATATTATAAATATAAATTGTTATGAAGATTAAATGACATAAAAAATATACAGCACCTAGAACTTTCTAGCAC
Organism: Stenella coeruleoalba; assembly: GCF_951394435.1. Lineage (NCBI taxonomy): Eukaryota > Metazoa > Chordata > Mammalia > Artiodactyla > Delphinidae > Stenella > Stenella coeruleoalba. Next base: position 7,935,024 of record NC_137150.1, read on the forward strand.
ATGGATGTTGTTACTAAATGCTGTTTCTCCACGTTGTACCCTAATTTAGGATCCATCTCTGGCTATAGTGTCATACACTAGCCATGATAAGAATTAGCCTCTGTACAAGTGTGAGTGTAAGAATTTGTATGTGGTGTGTGCTTACACATTTTGGTCCATAATAGATTACATGTGCAGTAATTCGGTGCCTCTTTCTTTTTATATAAAATATCATTCCACTGAATTGCTTGCATTTTAGACCATGTAAGCACAATTGTGGAATTCTTGGCAGAGGAAGCCAAAGTTTTTAAGAATCTGAAACTAATTTCTTAAAATTCTGCATGCAGGTCGTGAAATAGACCTAAAAGATTGCATGGGAAATAGACAGCTATATATCTATCTGAATTTTTCATTCTAAAATGGTGATAATGAAGATTATGTGTGTGTATGTGTATATGTGTATGTGTGTGTGTGTGTGTGTGTGTGTGTGTGTGTGTGTGTGTGTGTGTGTGTGTATACACAGTCAGCCTTCTGTATCCATGGGTTCCACATCCACAATGGAAAACATTCAGAAAAAAAGAATTCCAGAAAGTTCCCAAAAGCAAAACTCAAATTTGTTACTTGCTGGCAAGTATTTGCATTGTATTTACAACTACTTACATGGCATTTAAATGTATTAGGTACTATAAGTTATCTAGACATGATTTAAAGAATATGGGAGGATGTGCATAGGTTATATGCAAATACTACGCCACTTGATATAATGGACTTGAGCATCCGAGGATTTTGGTATGGGAGGTGGTGTCCTGGAACCAGTCCCCCATGGATACCGAGGAATGACTGAATATGTATATGCACATAAAATGGCTGACTTTAAATCTGCATCTGATACTTGAAACTTTACATAATTCTTTCAAATGTTCAATCTAACTATATATTCACAATTTAATTGAAAACCCTGCTAACATTATATATGTTACCCCCTATTCTATCCTAGCTAATCTGAAAAATAAAAATAAATTGGACTGGGCTTCCCTGGTGGCGCAGTGGTTGAGAGTCCGCCTGCCGATGCAGGGGACACGGGTTTGGGCCCCGGTCCGTGAGGATCCCACATGCCGCTGAGTGGCTGGGTCCGTGAGCCATGGCCGCTGAGCTTGCGCATCCGGAGCCTGTGCTCCGCAACGGGAGAGGCCACAGCAGTGAGAGGCCCGCGTACCACAAAAAAAATAATAAAAAAATTAAAAAAAAAAATATATTGGACTTTGAGCATTTAATCCAGATATAATATAAAGCACTCTACCTCCATGTACTTTGCATTTAAATTCTCTTTTCCACTTATAAACTGTCTTTTCCCCAATAAGGCAAGAAACACATGTCTATGCGAAAATTCTATTTCTTCCTTCATAACACCCTTCCTAGTTCTACTGTATGAGTGTATCATGTAGGAAATATTTTTTCTATTAATTAATGTCCTTCACGTTTAGAATGGTTTTTTTTAAAGCTCTCCAAACCTCTCATGCTCTTTAGAAAATATCTCCTCACATAGAAATGCTTAAGTCATTACTTGATACCACAAAAATTAAAAGTATTTATTCAGACAGGTTTATTTTGTCTTTCTCTCTGCAGTGCCCACTATTCTCCCTCCTCACAGGCTCAGACAAATACGATGAGGGTGAGAAAAGTCTCACTCACACACCTGCATGAAAGTCTATGGAAACTCTTGCATATGAAGAGCCATGAAGGCTAGTTCATACTATATCTTTCCTACCAGCCCAAATTATAATAATCAGGGTGGTTAATGATTGGGAATTTAAATTCTGCTTTCTTATTTCCAGTCATTATGCTAAGATCACATAAATAAATAAATTTTAGCTGCGTGTAGGGCAAGAAAATTTTTTCAAATTCACCCAGTCAAGTTATTCTGAACCTAATCTTTCCACGTCTTGCAAAATCAGCTATATCTGGTTTTCACAATTTCCTGATTAAATCTGTCAATAGATTTTCTGCTGCTCATTCTGTTACTTATCCAGAGCATTAATGAACTTCTCTTCCTCCTGTGGATCCATAAATATTTCTATTTTATTATCAAAAACAGCCCTTAATTGGACTAAAAATAGAATTGTAGATCTATCTGCTCCACCTAAGTAGCAAATTAACTTTTCTGGCTCCAAAGTCACCATTTATTTATTCATAATTCACCAATATTTATTGCCTGCCTACCACATGCCAGGCACCATTCCTGGGCCTCGGGATTAAGTGTTGAAAAGGGCAAGCAGAGCTACTGCTCTCACGGATCTTAGATTCAGCAAGAAAGAGAGTTAATAAACATGTCACCAATAAAGCAGAAATTTCTAATGATGACAAGTTCTGCAGGGATATAGGAGAGGAAATCTGGAACACAGTGACCAGATGGAGGATGGGAGGGATGTGAGCCGAGGAAGAGTGACCTAGAAAGTCCTTTTTGAAAAGGTAACATCTGAACTGGGTCCAGAAAGATGAGAAGGAGGCAACCAGGCAAAGACCCAGGGAAAGATTTTTCAGAGAGCAGGAAGGGGCGTTGCAAAGGCTAGAGTCAGGAACTTGGTATTTGTGAGGACAATAAAAAAGAGGTCTGGGGCTTCCCTGGTGGCGCAGTGGTTGAGTCCGCCTGCCGATGCAGGGGACACGGGTTCGTGCCCCGGTCCGGGAAGATCCCACATGCCGCAGAGCAGCTGGGCCCGTGAGCCATGGCCGCTGAGCCTGCGCGTCCGGAGCCTGAGCTCCGCCACGGGAGAGGCCACAACAGTGGCCCGCGTACCGCAAAAAAAAAAAAAAAAAAAAAAAAAAAGAGGTCTGATTGGAATGAAGTAAACAAGTAACTACAATTAAGATGAGGTTGGTAATTTTTCAACTGCTTGTCCTTAATAATATTGGCTAAAATATATTGGGCTCTGATATGAGCCCTGGTACCTTCATTCATTCCTTATCTCAATTAATTCCAAAATAACTATGTAAGGAGGCTAACTTTTATTATTATCATTTTCCAATGGACTAAATTGAGGTTTAGAGAAGTGAGTTGTTGAAGGATAGTTAACTATATTTAATTGTAAGAGGACCTACCCAAACTGAACAAAGCCTAGTTCCTTAACCAGTAAGTTACACTCCCAACTTGACATTTTTTCTACTAATAATTTTAACTGCTGTTACCATGTTTTATATATTACTTTTGCAACTAGAGTTTAGACACTTTTGTTGTAAGGCTCCTATACACAGTACCTTCAGCATCTGTATAATACCTTACTTACTGGTAGGAGGCAGTGAGATGCTGGTAACCGTTTAGCAACTAACCCCCATCATCCCCCAGGAAAGCCCTGATTTGTGGTGTTTGTTGATTCCCATGGTGTAAATACTCTCACAATGGCTTATTTCAACTTAACGATGAGTCATCTGGTAAATGTGCAGTTGAGAAGGGATGTGCCCAGTCAACTCTTAGGAGCCAGTAGGAACAGCCTCCAGCACAGGACATGCCCAATCAATATTCATCTGGAAGAAGACGACCCACAGGAAAAGAGTTTGGAATCTCGTTGATGAAAGTCAGAATCCCAAAGACATTTTCTTTCAACAAAATGCATTTCGTTACTCTCCAGCCTCTAAATTTACTAGCTGGGAAAAAAGGTAGAGGCAACGCTTTAAAAAACAGGTGACTTTGCCCCCTGATTTGTGCCAATGAGATTTTTATCACTGCCCCCTGAGACGTTTTGCTATTGGGTTCGCTTATTATCGTGGGACTTGTCTTCTCGAATGTAGCACACACAAATGGTGATTGCAAAATGAGACGCACAGCACCTTAGGTACCTATATAAGTTCAGGATGGTTGTGCTAATTGAGAATATAGGAGACCAAGCCCCCGGATACAGTACCTAAGGAATCGTTTTACAACATGAAAGACGTTAGACAATATGGACTGTCTATGAATGAGCTGGAATCTTTGCGGTGGGGGTGGAGAAACTGCCTTCCGAGTGCAAATTCCAACGTGGAATCGCCAAATAATTCATGACAGAGTTACAACATATGCTCTCACGATAGAGTGGGAATTACAGGACACAGAGAGCAAGTAAGCAGCAGAACCTCCGTGAGTTACGGCACCTTATTGCCATTATAAAACATCTTTATTGGGAGGGAAAACACAATATTTTGGTAGAAGGAGATGCAGTAGGTAGTCTGGATTGCTCACTTATGGTAGAATGTGCAATTTCACAGCTGGGATATGCCCGTACGCTTTGTGTCTTCCCTGATTCACAGCCTATCCTGAGCAGGCATTGAATACACACGGTTTAATCCATAAAGCAATCAAGGTGTTTAGGTAGAACTTGGGAAATGGAGAATTTTATGAAAAGGAAGCCTGTATATTCTACATGAAGTGCTCAAGCATCAGGTTCTCTATCCCTTTTAAAATTTCATTTGTACTATTTTTGGGAAGTTGTGCTAGTGGTCATTGTGTGTGTTTTCTTGGGGCAATTCGATGAATTCACCTATATAAAATACATTGTCTTTTTTTTTTTTTTTTTTTAGCTGCCAGAGTTTGGAAGTTGCTGCCATTTTCTTAGGAAAGTTTTAATCCTAAAAATACATCATTGGAGTCAGGTGCAGAGGCCTAGTGCTCAAGGATCCTTGAAACTTACAGCAAACTGCTTTACTTCCCCAGTGTTAACAGTAGCAAAGAGGGTGGCTTATAAAATCTTCAGAGAAATGCACATCCAATCCCAATTTTGAGAGCTGAAAAGAAGTTGACCATGCAAATCCTTCAGTAAGGTGCATGTGTGAGAAGAGGATGTTTTTCCCTCGGAGCAAGGGAAGGGAATGCATACTCTCTCTAGAAAGCGCTTTCAACCTAAAGTTTCTGTGTTTTTTAAATTCTTTCTCATGAAAGGACGAGTTAGAAGTTTTGAACCCTTTATCTGCTTGGCAAATCAGACTATCAAAATAACAAGAGCAAGTTTTATAGCCAAAGAAAGGAGTCTCGGCGAAGGAAGACGTGACTCAGAGCCCTCGGCTGAGAAATGCACAAGGTTTAAAAGTCTCTATACCTTATCATTTTCATCAAAGAGAATATAATTCCTTTCTGCAAACATTTAAGAGTGAATTCATATATTCACTCTTTCTGAAACCACTTGCTAGTTTTGTTGAAATGTTCCTTTAAAATATTTTGAATCTCACTCATATGTTGAGGAGTTTTTGAAAGGTGACAAGAGGTCATAATTTCGCTGGAATGTCATTATTTTCCTCTGGAATGTCATTATTTTCTGGAATGTCATTATTTTCCTCTTATAAATTTGATCAGTAAAAAAAAAATACCATAAAATGCCCAAGGTAATTCCCTGTAAGGTAGTCTCCGAACATCTATGTTTAGAAAAAAATGTTTCAAGGGGTACTTTGAGTTGATATACTTTGCTGGTAAGCCTTCTTTATTTGCTATTGTCTTTAAAAAAAAAAGCATGAAAATATCTTTCCTATTTGGAGTTGTTTTCAGGAAATATGGACTCTTCTTTCTCTCTCTTGCTATCTCCTGGCTACACTCACTTTCTATGCTACTTGTGTATCTACATTATTCATGCTTACAAGCCCAGCTGTAAAATAAAAATAGAGTGAATGAATGAGTTCTAAGGATCAACATAAAAATACGGCCTGAACTCCAACCAAACCTTGAGTCTAACTCATTCTACGTAGTTCACCACTTTCTTATTTCATACAGAATTTTAGTAGCCAAACGACTTCTCTTCTGGAAACCTGGTCATCTGAAATTACGCTTTATGCTCAGGACTCTTCTTAATTAACATGATAAAATCTATGATATTTCATGTCGTCTTTAGATCACTAGATTCCCTGTAAGACGTGGACAGTTTTCATATCAATCCAAAAGGAAGTGCTTGGTTTTGTTTCTCTACTTCTGAATATTTAGGTCTCTTTATTTTGATTTAGTCGCTGCTCTGAAAATCTCGTGCGGTTGTCTCTGAAGCCATAAAACAATGAACACAGAATGGCCTCAATTCTGCTCTGCTAATACTTCAGGATGTGCAGTACTCAGAGACCGTCTCAGGCTGCCGGCAGCTGCTTCTAAGGCTGGTAAATTGAAAACTAAGCCATCACCGACACAGAGAAAAAGGATGGTCAACTTTACATCATTGTTCCTGCTATAATGCACTGCTTGCCACACATAATAGTGACTGATCTGGGTGACCTTGTTCACTTAGGGGAAAAAAACATTTCTCAACTCATTTTACCATTTCCAGAGTTTCACGTATATGTAAGAAAAATTATATATATGATAGAGCTCGACACTGGGACTCCGAGATTTCCAAGCCTGGAATGAAAAACATATAGTTTCGCTGGCAATTTGAGCCTTCTGTAAATTCTCCTCTTGAGCTGATTCACATGGCTGAGTAGAGAAATGTGTATTCCTCTTTGAGCTCCAACTGGCAGCTTCCTAGCTTTCTGCCGTCAATTGTACTGAAATCATTGTCAATTAATCAACTGGAAGAGCAAACACCTGCCCAATTTATTATTATTTTTTTACAAGTAATTAAGGGGCCCAGTAAAGCAGCAGGAGTAGATACATTTTCAGGTAAAAGCATATGTCAGAACCGGCATGTTTCGAAGCAATTCACACCAGAGAAATGGGGGTGGGGGGCGGAGAGAGAGAAAGAGAGAGAGAGAGAGAGAGAGAGAGAGAGAGGGAGAGAGAGAGAGGAAATATACATGTCTTTTGACAACAAACAGCCACAAAAAATTTTTGAAATGTGGAACAAAGAGGTTTGTCAAGCAACGATCATTATTGCCTAGGATTCCAGCACCTGCAAGCATACTTAAGAGTATCCTGTGTGAGAGATATATGTAGGTCACTGTTCTTGTGTAGGTGGCATAGGGACCGTTGGGCTGGGTACAGACAATGAGCCTATAACTATGAGCTTTACGTCTAGTTGGTCAGCCAGACAACAGAGATGGACTCTAAACGTTATCTCTTCTACACCAACAGAGAGAGAGAGAGAGAAGCAGCAGGGTGGCAGAAGCCCATGTACACTTGCACAAAACAGGTGGTGTGCTAGTTAGGATGCCATATTTGCTATTTAGGGTTCCTGTGATCTCTGGAAGGATGGGTGAGCTATAGGGTGCGTAGGATGAATCTACACAAAGCATCCATGGCGCTCCAAGCCTACAGGCTCCGTGTGACCTGGCACTCCACGTACCGAGATGGGTTATCTCAGCAAGCCTGCTGCAGAGTCTCTGTGAGATTTGGGTTACCACATTTAGCTGTGGGATTACAGCACGTAATACCACAGATAGGAGATAATGCCTCAGGCATGCGACTGTGGCAATGTAAGACTCGCAAGACTAATTATGGCAGGTTTGGGGGCTGGGGGAGATGGAGGTGAGGTAGGACGTGGACTGGGTAATGCAAGGTGGCTTGTGGCTTGCTGGTGGCTTTCATGGCACACCCAGTCCCCCAGCCTAGTCCCCCACCCACACTGACAAACCCAAACAAGTGTCGTAAAATGTCATTCTGCGCCTCCGTCCTTTCTGAGGCAGACGGCAGTAAATCAGAATTTATTTTCCTTAATAGGAGCACGACGGCACATAAAAAGGGCAGAAATTATTTTTGTTTTTTTCCTCTTACTTTTAGCTGTCCTTGTAGAGGCTGAAGTGATAGGTTAAAATTTTCTCTCCAATGGCACCATATGAATTTTTTCTTTAATGGGTCAGTGCTCATTGCTTCCGGTGGCCAGCAGCTCTCAAGATATTTATGAAATAAGTTGTCACCTCTTGGCATCTCACCAAATCTTCATTTCTTCATATTTTGGTCAGTGAGCTTTATTTCTCATTGTGTTTCTGTTGAGTAATCTCCCTAACACTTGGATAAGTCCTGGACAAATCTGGTAGAATTCAGAGTAGAACTGTACTGTGGTGACAATTCTTGTTGGTCCAGCTGTCCCAGATTTTGAATCTTTTCACATTTCCTGTATCCCCAAATTTCCTTCTGACTTACGAAGACTGTTTGAATATTAGATCAGCTCACAAAGGCCATCCCACTTGTCTCATTTTCCCATAGGGAAATCTATACCCTACTCATATAACTGGGTTGTTACGAAGCTCAAATGTAAAATGGTGCTTCTTGTATAATTGAATTATTTTCAATGTACTTTTGTATTATAATCTCTCCTCCATTTCTCCCAGGTGCAACACTTCTTGATCTTGGAAGAATGCACAACAATGGGATTTGGAGCATCTAAAATAGTCCAGAGAGTCTTAAAATGTATTCTGAAAAATACTAGGTATGGCAGTCATTAGTACTATTCCCAAATTATTTTAGGATCTCTGCCCTTGGGGCACATGTTAGGATTACATTTCCCACCCCTTTGTGTTTGGATGGAACCATCTGACTAGTTCTCCCTGATTACTTGTGATCAGAAGTGCTGTGAGTCACCTCTGATCCAGGGCATTAACTGGTCGATGTGCGTACGAGACTTTCCAGAGTTTTCGTTTTTCTCTCTCACATGGCAACTGGCCCACTTTGTGTGCTAGCTCTTTTTTCAGGTTTGGTCCATGAGTGACTACGATGAATGCAACACTCCTGCTGGTCCCTAAGGATGTGCTGGGCGTGGTGCATGAGCAGGACATGAACCTTTATTGAAATAAACCACTGAAAGTCGGGAGGCTCTTTGTTGCCTCAGCATAACCTAGCTTATCCTGACTGTTAAACTAGCTCACAGGGACTGCAATAGTACATGGGGTGTGCAAAAAGGGATGCAAGACAGAACAAGTTTGGGAAAAGTTAGTTCGAATGAAATTAAATAAGATACTTAGGCTGTTTTGGATTCATTAATGGTTTGTGAATCTTCACAAGCCTGTTGTAAAGAAATAAAAACATCCCCAATACAGTATTCTCTATTTGAAGATCATCCCAAAGGACCTACCTGCCAAGAAATGCAGGTCGACTCTCCACCACCTAACCAGGCTTCATCCTCATTCGAGGGCTCCCTGTAATCCGTTTATCTGAGGAAGTCTATAAATCCCTTCTCTTCTTGAGTGTTAGTTAGTCTCAAAGGCAAGTGTGTGATATTTTGCACATGGAAGAGAGAGGGGTGTTATTTTCTAGAAGATGATATCTTTTTTAAAAAGGTAGACTTTGACATTTTCCTGGCTCACGAATTTCTTTTCTTTTCCTGATCAAGAAAATACACTTCGTTTATGAGAAAAAATATACTGCCATACGTGTTACAAATAGAAGCCAACACACAGCACAGAAAGTAACTGCTGCTAAAAGCTGGCTAATTGAAATGTAATTCATTAATTTCAAACAGAACTCACTTTACATACACACACACACACACACACACATACACACATGCGCAAACGTAAAATCAGAGATACACAAAAAATTTTGGTCTCACAACCCTTTCCACGGTTGCATTTATGCTTCTTTATTTGGCAGTGTTTTAGCTGCACTTGAGAAACTGGAAAAATCTATTGTATTGAAAATTAAAAGTGATCACTCACACACAAAATCAGTAACTATGTTTTTTTCCCGTGACTATTTTTTGATGTAGGGTGACTGTACAGATACCAAAGCATCCTCTCTGTCAGTGATATGCTGTATTTGGAGAAGGTAATGAGAACTTAATTCTTAAAATGTTACCCTGATTCAAATGGAGGCCATTCTATTTCCAGAGATTCTAGTTTCTTTTCTCAAAGTCCCCCTGCATTTCTGGAGCTAATTTGGTCTGAAAAGTAACCAGTTAGGTGAAGAGCCAGTGTTTCCAAGCCTTAGGCTGCAGGTGGCTGAGATAAAAGTCCATCTCAAGCTGTTACAAGAAGAAAAGGAGGCATAGGAGAAGGGAAAAAAATAAGAGGAAGAAAAAATAAAAAGGAAGGAAGGTGGGAAGGAAGGAAGGAAAGAAGGGGGGAAGGAGGGAAGGAAGGAAGGGAGGGAGAGAGGGAGGGAAGGTAGAAAAGAAGGAAGGAAACAAGGAGGGAAGGAAGGAAGGAACGAAGGCAATTCTGCTCCTACACTCATTTACTTTCTGAATTGACACACGAGCAGCCAGATCTTATCAGATAATACACACATTTAGAAATTCCGTCTGCACGTGTCTGCATTCCTTCAGCCCATCCTGCCTAGCTAAAACAACATCTTTTTTTTTTTTCCCCGAAAATCTGTTTCCTTCTTACATAGTCCAAATGTTAGAATGTGGTTTGAATTCTTTTTTGAACATTAATTTAAACAGTATGGGAATAGATCAGCCCTTATAAGTCTAAATAAAACTTCCTTTGACATGTATAATATGGTGTTGCTTATTTGGAGGCTAATGGAGTTGGAAAGAAAAAGTGGGAAAGAGTTAAATACAGAAAAGAGTAAGCTTCGTGGAAGTTTTTTTCTTATAAAATTTTAATTACTGCTTTTTTTTTTTTCCATCCAACCTATGAAGCAGAAATTTACAACAAAGCTTTAAACTGGTTTTCAGACCAGCATTCCAAATGTTTGGATATTTTGACCTGAACAGAAAAATGCAAATAACACAGTGCCACTTAGTGGAAAGGGGAAAAAAAATCATTGTGGGTGAGAAAGAAAGTCAACAGGCATCCAAATCATTGTCTGGAATTATAGATACAAGTCATGTTTGGCATTCAGATGCTATGCCTTTCAATGGCTTTCAATCACGCTAAACTTCTGCCACAATAATAAGTAAATTGTGTCACTTGCCATCACGACAAACATTTCCAAAAAGAGCATGGAGGAATCCATTCCACACTGATAGTATAGAAACATTATAAACTCTATTTGTTCAAGGAGAGAAATTTTTTGACTTCTTAAGGTCAGACAGTCTCATAAACTGATAGGAGTGTATAATTTTTTTGGTAGCAATGTGAATTATAATCACACACTTCTACTGGGCTCTACAGAGCAACTTTCTTCTCTGCATTAAGGTGGAAGTCACATTCTTAGAAAAGCTGGTGGATCACTCGCATACAAAGGTTTTTAAGGACCTTGAGAAAGCCAGTCCTGGGGCAGGACTCTACCTCTCATCTCTGGTGAGGCAGGGGCCAGGGCCACCCACTGAGTTTGCAAGCTGAATGTTTTGTCTCCACTAGCAATTAAGGTCACCCACTAATACGAAGCTTTTTGTAACTTTTGTTGCCTTGTCCTTGGAGGTGAATTTTGTAATACCTTTAGGTGTCTCTCTGTGCACCTATCAAATGCGGTCATCAGCCATCAAGGTATCAAATAGCATTTCATTATTCTAATATTTTGCACCATTCACAGCACGCATGGACCAAAGCGCTGCCTCTAGTTGTGTATATATAACAACACCCGGTAAAGAGCATCAAGGCGCTCTTTCCCTCTCCCACTCCCTCCTGTTCTCTGTTGGAGTTAGAGCCTATTTCTCCAGCTCTGAAGCGCTCTGAAAGTCTGTTCCTCCTACCACCTCTCAGATTCCCAACGATCACAAAAATGCTAACTTTGGGTACTAGATTTCATTTTGACAACCCACCCCCTGCCGCAGTGCTAGTGCTTTCACCCTCATCTAAGCAACTCAGAGCAGGATATATTCAAAAGTCTATGCCTTCCATTGGGTCAAGTTGTGATCTTTTCAGGATTGGGGGTGCTGGATGCAAATGGGAGCACTCATGGTTTCCCAGAAAGTCGTTGAGACATCCCAGACAGCACTTGGGGAGTCAGCAAGGAATTAAGGATGAACAGCACTCCCGGCTCTTAATCAGAAGCTCTTTCTACAAGAAAAAAAGAGAAATTAAAAAAAATGTTCCTACATTACCTACAGTGTTGTTAATGTAACTTTCTATTTACATAATATGCAAAAAGGGCTGTCTGCAAACTGCAGTAATCTATATGGAATGAGGACAAAAGATACTGATTTCTCTAAAATGTTCTTGTTAAGGAATAATCAAGAAGTTAGAACCTCTAATCTTGCAGTCAAAGCAGAAGTTTGGGAGATTTTTTTTTTTTTCCACTTTGCTCATGTATATATATTCACATGCACAGACGTGTACAGACCGATTTACAGATATCAAATATGCCGTCTTTAACATTCAGGAACTAAATTAAACTGCAAAGTAAAAGTTAAAGTTCTCAGGAAAGGAAACGTTTATTCACTTTTAATTTAGCCCTAAGCACTTCCAGCAAGTTTGATCTGAGGTCTTAAGGAAAAGTTAAGGGTGTGTGAGTGTGTGTGTGTATGTGTGTGTGTGTGTGTGTGTGTGTGTGTGTTCCAGTAAGAGAAAGAGAAGGGGGCGTGGTTGCAAAGAGTGGGACCGGAGGAGAGGAGAGGGGAGAGGAGGGGGTGAAGAGAGGGAGGGAGGGAGATTGCAAGGGAGTAGAGAAGTTAGACTAGAGTTAACTGGAGTGGAATGGAATAGAGGGAGAGAGAGAGGGAAAGTAAAGGGGAGAGAGGAGAGAGGGAAGTAGAGAAGGAAAGAAGGAGGAAGGAACACATTTCCAGAGGTGCTCTCTACTCCGGATCCCTGCACTTTCCAGTTCATCGGTGTATCGGTGTGAGGTGTATATATATATATATATATATATATATTTATTTATTTATTTTATTTATTTATTTTTTTGCGGTACGCGGACCTCTCACTGTTGTGGCCTCTCCCGTTGCGGAGCACAGGCTCCGGCTCAGCGGCCATGGCTCACGGGCCCAGCCGCTCCGCGGCATGTGGGATCTTCCCGGACCGGGGCACGCACCCGTGTCCCCTGCATCGGCAGGCGGACTCTCAGCCACTGCGCCATCAGGGAAGCCTGGTGTGAGGTATATTTTGCATTGAGTTAAAACACAGTCAGACTAAAGAAGCACTTGGAGAAGGGAATTCCAATAGCAATGCGACGTAAGAAAATGTCCAACTGTCTACTGATCCTGTCTTCCATGGATATCATACAGAGAAACCCTCTCTAGGGCAACACAACACCAAACTAGCAAGGGACAACTGGATGAAAAATCAACACCTGGAATTGCACTTGCAAACAGCCAACAAGGACACACTCTCACTGGAACCACTTTGGAAACTGTTGCCTTCTATACCAGCATGAACTACCCAGAGCAGGGACCACAGAATTCAATGAGCTGACAGTCTCAACAAGCTACTGAATATCTTACTGACCTCTGTATCCTCAGAGTCGAAAAACATGCTAAATTCATGTGTGAAAATGTAAATCATCAAAAAGTTTCAGACTGACAAATACGTATTTTAGGATTTGATTTGCTTAGATCTTTACTTTGGAGTTCTTCATGTGTACCAACTAATCTACCTGCTGATCAATTTCACTCTGAAATACATCGTGACTTTAAAAAGTCACATTAGCCTGACATTATCATTCAAATTCTCCATAGCATAATGACATGGCCATAGCTTTTTACTGTTTTATAGATTTCCAGGTTTGAATTCCAGATCTTGTTTGGACTAGCTCTGTGTCCTCACTCAAGTATCAGATTACTCCATACCTCCCTTTCTTCCTCTGTAGAATAAGAATCATCATATAAATAATTCATACTTTACAGAGCCTTTGTGGGGGTCAACCAAGATCACCTTTGTGAAAAAATTTTCTCAATTGTGACTAGCACTTCCATGGGACCATTTTGAGACTTCTTTTAGAGTGAGGTTGATAACTGCTAACAACATCTCTGAAGCCTGTCCATTACAAAACTATTTGTACCATACTTGGTGGTCTAGAGTGCTGGTCTGTCAGTCAAGCTCTTGTAAAGGCACTGGAGAAAATCCAAATATCCTTCCAGAATGAAATGGCGCCTTACCTGCAGAACCCCTGTGAGAACCTGTGTAGAGGTGGAGTGCGCTTTTAATTTTTTCAATGGACCGTCCTCTCTACCATCAACTAATTGGGTTTCTAAAGCTCAGTGCTTCTCTTGGACAACATTGCGAGTCCTTAAATGAGTACTTTCTTTCCACAGGTATCATTCTTAGCACTTCATATGCATATTTCATTTAATCTTGCTGAACATACCACAAGAGAGGTTGTATACTATTACCATCCCCACTTTACAGATGAGGAAACCGAGGCTTAAAAAGCTTATTTGTCCAAGATCACCCAATTTGTGTCAAGGGAGGCCATAATTAGCATCTGATCAGACTCTAAAGCCCATGCTTTTTTCCACTTACACAACTCTTAGTTCATTTTCACTTTTTTCCCTCCAAATCCTATCAAAAGCTGCACCAGAAAAAAAAATGTTGTTGGAAAATAGAGTATAAAAGAGAAATAATACATTGTGTAAATAAAGCAAATTAAAGAATGTGTATCATATGATATTTTAAGAGTAAAAACTTTATGTATACATATGTGTAAGGGACCAGGGAGAGAGGAAAAAAAAATTGAAGATGAGCTGAAGAAATGGTTACATATCAAACATCAATGGTGATGTAAGTAGATACCAGGAGGAATGAAGTTTAAATTTGTATGATTTCTTATTTTTTAAATAAGCTTGTACTATTCTGCTTTAAAGGGAAGAAAATTAAAAGTAGATGTTACAGCACACTTCTAACATTTTTCTAAATTCTGTGTGAGGATGAATTTAAACCAAGGGATAGCTCTATCTGAACACTAGACTATTTGCTCTTTGTTTCTCCACATTGATTTAATGTTAAGTCATGATGATATTTATCATGCCATTTTTTTCAGCCTGGGTCAGGTCCCATGCATTTACTAGAACTTAGTGTCAGAAAAAAATGTTTCCCCTAAACACTTAATTTGCCTTCTTCTTACTAATAATACAAGAGATAGGTCAATCATCGGGCTTTCTTTATGCAGATATGCTAGACAGCTCAACCAGATTTGCTCTTTCATTAGGGCCATATTGATCTTTATGCCCAACTTTATCATTTCTCTCACCTCCCCTCAGGCCTGGTTTCTTTTTCTTTGAGTTTCTTACTCTTACTGGGTATATACTATTTGTTTAAGTTTCTTCAAATCAAGTTTGAAAAGAGTCATTCAATAAGGTATTCAGTAGTAAAATTTAAAAGTTAGTCATGCTTTTAAGAGGGGGGCAATGGAACTGTTTAAAGAGGAAAAAAAAAGAGTTCCAATATAAGTTTTATTTATAGAAAAAAATAGCTAAACAAAAACATGTTCTCTTACCCTTTGGATATGAGAAAATAGAAAAATACAAATAATTGGGAAAATATGTCCAACTCTGACAAACTTGGTAGGGTAACTAGTTCAGAATCATAGAAACTCTATGTTTGCATGAGTTACAGTCAACACGTTTAGTTGGATGGTTCAGTTACTCAATTACATTTTTACAATTCAACACCTATAGAAATGATGACCAGAAAATGGCCTAGTCATGAGTTAGAATTAAAGACTAGGTTCTGGGAGAGGTTCAAGGCAGAAATGCTAGAATTACATAGATGAAGAAATGAGGACATTTGTCAAAGAGAGATTGAACAAGTCTTCTCAAGATAGATTGGGAGGAAATGACAGAGTTGAAAAATTCTAGAGAGATGAGGCTTTGAAAAAGAAGAAGATGTAATCTGTCCTAAGAGAGACCAAGAAGATAACACGAGAAGCAGAGACAAACAACTCTGGCATGTAGCTAGTTAGTTACGGGGGAAAAGCAAAGAAGGATTTTTGAGATATGCAAACTACTGGATCAAGATTTGGAAAGTGACCAGATTCTGAGCAGTTATTCTAACTTTCTTTTTTGGGTTGGGGCATCATGAAAGACTTTCATCATCTGATGTGAGACAGTAACAGGAAAAGTCATACTGGAGGGGAGCCCATTGTGTCATCTAAATATGAGGTTGCTTGCGAGCATAACATTGAAGATGATATTGACCAAGGGTACAAGTGGATTGGGAGGCTTTCTTCACGTCACTTCCTTTGACTTTTTAACCACACACCACAAACCTGCCATTTTATAAGAGTAAGACCCAAGAGGTATGTGAGGCTGGCATCAGACATTTTTTGTGTCCTGTGTCACATCCTCTCAGCCCAACTCTTAATCCATGCAGCCATGGTGGGCAATTGTGTGCATGTTGGTGACAACCCACCTCAGTCCACCAACTCAGCACGTCTCTGCTTTTCCTGTCCTAGGGCTTTACCTGAAGGCAGGAACGGATGCTCAAAAGGCATGCAGATGCTCCCTGGAAGTGAGGGGAGGTAACATTCCTAGGACAATCTCTCAACCAATGAGAGGTGGGTGTTAGTGGGTGTTTGCCTTTTTGCCCTTGGAGAAACAATTCTGAGAAGCCTTCTACATAGTTGCTCACAATTCCCCAGCTGAACTGAGCCCCAATTGCTCACAGCAATATACAGCTCAGTAAGGTATAGTCTTACTACTTTAGCTAGTTCCCATCTTGCTTTCCCTGGTCCCTCATCCCTGCTTCCTGGGACCACTTCCCAAATAAATGACTTATATCCAACTCTTTGTTTTGCCTCTGCTTTCAAAGAAGCCCAAACTGAAATAGAGCTCAAGGTTGTTCTTTAAATTTCCCCTTTCCTACTACTTCTTTTTTTTTATTTACTGGTTCTAATTTTTTATAGAGCTACAGCTTACATAAAATGTACACATCTTAAGTGTACAGCTTTTCATTTCATTATTTTTTCAGCATTTTATTTATTTATTATTTTTTAAAATTTAATTTTATATTGGACTATAGTTGATTTACAATGTTGTGTTAGTTTCAGTTGTACATCAATGTGATTCAGTTATACATATACATATATCTATTCTTTTTTAAATTCTTTTCCCAGGTAGGTTATTACAGAATATTGAGCAGGGTTCCCTGTGATATACAGTAGGTCCTTATTGATTATCTATTTTAAATATAGTAGTATGTATATGTTCTACTACTTCTTATGGCTCTGACTTAACTTTGGCTGTAATTTCTTCCCAGCACCTGACCTTTCGGCTGAGTGTTCTTGATATTGACCATTGACCCAAGCAATGACCATTTTGAATTTCTTCCTCCTTTTTGTTCTTCCAGCAGTTGGGCTCAGTTCCCTCTTACAGGCTCTACATTAATTCATCCCTCTGTCTCTGTGTTTCTGAGCGGTGAATCCTGTTTTAGTTCTAAAAACCCCCAATGCTACCTCCAGCTGGTAGAGAAGTTCCCAGGCAAGAATTCTGACCTAAAGGAAGGTAGATTTAACCCTGAATAATGACAATCTCCCTCCACCCAACCAGAGTAACAGCTAAAGTACTTTCAATTATTGGCTGTTGCCTTTAAAACTTTTATTGATTCCAACCAATGACAAAAGTTAACAATTGCCTTTTTTAAAGATGTTAATGCTTAAAGTTGGAGGTGACAGGTAAAGTGTAACTCTCAGAATGTCATCATAGTGGGAATATTTTTCTTTATGTTGGGATATACCCCCAAAAAGCTACATTCCAGAGGAAGACCTTTTATAGATATAGTATATCTATAAAATGGAGTAAAACCTAAGGTGCAGATATCAAGGAGGGACAATTAACATTCACTAATTGGTTTCTTGTTTATATTTCTGTTGTCAACTCCAATAAGATATTTATTTGAACCAAGTTGCCCTTCTTTCATTAGACTCACAGGTAACTATCAATTATTAATAAAATATTTGAATTTCTAAGGTAAAATAAAATCATTATAATGATAGCTAATGAGTTGGGATAATATTTTCATGTAGCAATCAATATCACCTCCCAGAATAGCTTCTAAAGCAATGACCCACATTGTCCTCAGGACACGGTTGCTACTATAAAAATGAAAAAAGAAATTGACAAGAACTTTTAAAAAGATATTGTAATTCCAAGGCAAACAGGTAATATCTTTAAGAAAATCAACACTTTGGAGTATTAAGAACCTATATCTTTATCATATTCCAAGACCCTGACCCAAACTAGAGTTACAAAAGGACATGTGGTCAGTTAGTTACTGTTACCAGCCTAAATTAGATAGCAATCACACAGGCTGGCCAGAGAGGAAGAAAAGTCAGAAATGAAGCAAAAGCAGATTAACTGTTTGGAAGCTCTCTGGAAAAAAAAAAAAAAAGCCACACTATTCATTCACATTCTTAGTCACAGATGACAACACAGAGGGCTGGTCATCCCTGAAAACATGATGCGGTTGTATATATCGGCCAAGGCCAGGGAGCACAGCATCTGAACACTGGGATGAGAATCCTCCCCCCGTGCCATGACATTTCACGTACCCCTGGAATTTAGATATCAACCAAGGAGGATGAGAACGAGAGGAGAAAACTTTATGATGGAGTGGCTTTAAACCTAAGTGGACTGATTTACCATTTTTCAATTTGGGGAGATTTCATTTAAAAGTTCATATTTCCAGCTTATCTTATAAAATCAGAAGATCTGGCAACACCAGGGGCTCCTTTTGGCCTTGAATTTTTCTACTGGAAATGAGAATTATCTGTGTCTATAAGCTTAGTTCTCCAGTTTTTTTTTTTTCCCTCAATCTCTACCACTCCTTAGTGTCTTACACCTGAACCACTTCACTCATTTAAATTACTAGCCTGGGGCCTGGAGGCATTTAAGTGCCTATCTTTAAGTTTAGAGGGCAAAACAAGGAAAAGGAATTGCTCATAAGATATATACATATCTGCAGAACAAAAATTATATTTATCAAGTTAATTTGTCAAGAGTTACCACTTCATGTCCATTAAATTCAGAGGCTGTTTACCTAAGAAATAAGTCTTTGCCTGCCTGCTTTGCTTTTAAGGAGGTTACCACCTGGACCCCATCCCATGAGACTGGGAGACTTGAAATCTTAGTACCCTAGGGATACAATAATAATTACATACATATATACATGAAGGCACGTATATATATGTTTATGTGTGTGTATGTGTCTGTGTGAATTAACGCACCTAGCACTCAGCAAGTATGTCAGTATCCTCCTGTAGCAAAGCTTAGTTAGAGACGATCCGACTCTCAAGTTACAATTATGAAAACAGAACTGTTTTTTTCTTAATTTTGTAGATATCAGGTTTGCATACAGCATTAGCCATTTTCCTGTACATTTCCATTAGTAATGTCTTTGCTGATTAGTTTTTTTCTAAATTTGCGTGTTTATCCATTAGCATATCAATATTGCTGCCAAACATCCTCTTAATTTTTAGTTTTCTTCTTGCAACAAAAATTTTTTTTTGCCAATAAAAGCAAGCATTTCTTAAAGCCTTAATTAACTCCAGCACAATTCCTTTTTGCTTCTTTAATAATAGTGTGTAATATTTACTAAGATTATAGATTTTGCCTTATTCAAAACCACCACTCACTTGAATAAGCAAAAATCTTCACATTTTTGGATTTGGCATTAACACAGTCTCTCTTTTTTTAAAAAACTTTTTTTAGGTCTTTATTTAATTTGTTACAATATTGCTTCTGTTTTTTTTTTTAAGTTTTGGTTTATTGGCAGCGAGGTATGTGGGATCTTAGCTCCCCGACCAGGGATCGAACTGGCACCCCCTGCACTGGAAGGTGAAGTCTCAACCACTGGAACACCAGGGAAGTCCCCCGCAGTCTCCTCTTGTCAGGAGAGTTTCCTTGATTTCTGGAAGGCTTTGGAAATACTATAAATTTTCAAGATAAGCATCAAAGAAACTTCAAGGAGACGGATTCCAAAAATTACAGAATTCGTCTGAGTGATTATTGAAATAAGGGGGATTTCAGCAATCATGTAAAAGGGAAAAGATGACCATCCAAACTCGAATTTTCTTGGCAAAGTCCCTTTATCTTATCTCACCACAAATAAGCAGAATTCTGGCTGACGCACAGCTTTGATGTATACAATTATATAAATTTAAAGTCATCTCCATGGAAAAAGTAATACCATGTTGAACAAAGTACAGAGGAAGCAAGTTAAAATATACAGTCTGTGAAAGATTCCTGTCTACACTGTTATTCAAGGTAGGTTCTTCCAACTACGATAATTAACTATCTGCCATAATTTTTCCTGCTGTGTCTGAGGAGACTGTTAAAGTTATGCTTACCCAATTCCAAGCACTGCCTTATTAAGGTAAATGCTAGTAATTATACATCTTTATGTTTAAGTGTAGGGTCTTTTTCACACCTTTCTGGTGATTAAGAAGGAAAAATCATGAAGACTTTGATGATGTTGATGACTGTATCTCACATACTGTTTGTGGGGTTGTAAATTGTCACTATCTTTCTGGAGGGCAATTTGGCAACATCTTTCAAATGAGAATACCCTTTGACCTAAAAGTTCCACTTGTGAGAATTATTCCTAAGGAAATAATTGGAGAAGAAGGCAAAGATGAATGTGCAAAGACATTTGCAAGAGTGGGGAAATAAAAAATAGTCTTAGTACCCATCCATAGAAGATTGGTTAAATAAATTTTGAAAAATCCAAGCAATGGAATATTAGGAAGCCTTAAAAATGGACTGGACTAATCTATATACATTAAAATGAAAAAGATTAGTATTTAATACTTAAAGTTTAAAAACAGTTACAAAATAATATACATAATATGAAATAGCAAGCTATATTTATATATGTAAATACAAAAGACTAGAAGATATAAACTAAGCCATTAAAATTGTTGATCTCTGGTTTTCCAATTATGAAGGCGTTTTCACTTTTTAATTTTATTTACTTTCCTATTGTTTCAAGTTTTCACCATTAATAAACTTCAGTCAGGAATTGTCTGTATTATGGCTGCATGTGTAACATTCGAACACTCACTTTTCTCTTTTCACCTTAATCCTCCTTTTGAGGAGGATTGGCTATGGCCAGTGCCCACCCTCACGAGGGTACTGAAGAGGCCAGATCTTCCTTTTTTCACCCAGAACAATACGGCACACACATGACACTCTTTCTCCCAGGGTTTTGAGGTGAAAGAGAGTGACTCAAAGGCATGGGAGGAATTAGCTATAGATTCATTGTAGGGGAAGAGATGGCATGAAACCCAAGCATTCCCATGGCATGCCTCTTGCTGTGAGTCCTACTGCCCAGCTCTTAAAAAATTCTGTGAGCTCATGCTCTGCTTCTAGCTCATGTTCCTTCGCCCTTTGATGGCCATAGTTTACCTCTCACTGATATGCATGTTTTGCTTTATGAATAAGAGAATAAAACTATGTTTCTATATATTAAATAAGAGAAATAACCTACACTATTTAGAAATAAAAATCAAAACACTGAATAAAAAAGCAAGAAGAAGAAAAAGAAGGAAAAAAACCAAAGCCTTGTAATCCCAAAGGAGTACAGTGTGGGGCAACCTAGTAAATTATGATATGGACCAAAAAACAGGAGTGGGAATAAAGGTCAAAGTGAGTGTATAATCATGAGCACCTTATTAGCATAATTAGTATGTGTCCAGGAGAAGTTCACCTCTATGTTTTGCTTTTCATAAAATAAAACAAGGGCTTTGATATTAAGAGTTTAATTCTTGGTGTTCACTGCAGATTTATTGAACTATGAGTCCCTTGGGGAGGCCTGGTTAATTTATCTCATATGAAACAGGTATCTTCTGTATCGGAAAGTATTATATTTTATTCATTTTTGAATTGCTAAACTAGCCAGTCTTGTATCTTTCCCTTACTAAGATTAGATAGATTCATGGAGTTACAAATAACAATAGAATTATAAACAAGTAATACTGAAATAATTTGTATCATGACTTTCTCTAAGCTGAAGATGTAAATGTTACCTTTTGAATACCTGAATAATTCAAGTAAAGGTATTCTTTATACTTTTCCAGTATTCATATCTAAGAACATAAAATATTTTCACAATACAAGTACATTTACCAAGAGCAAATGTTTAAACAAAAGAACCAGGGTTCTTAATGAAACACCCTCAGGAAAATGTTTAAACTTTGCCCTTAAGTTTACTTTGTTCACTAATAGGCTTCTATTTCGAGTAGAGAGTAGGAAGGGTAAGTTCAATGTGTTAATAAGAAAAAAGTAATAATATTTAATTAATTCTGGCTGAACACACATGGTTTAATATACTTGGCAATATCATTCCATCACATGATATGATAATTTAATGGAACTTTTTTATTTAAATTGCTGGCAAGTTTATGAAATTATAAAGCAAATAGGCCATGCACTTGGGTGTAATTGACTGTATAAATGTGTTTTATACTATACTGTTGGCAAATTAGCCAATCCCTGTCACGGAATCAATTATTATCTAGCTGAATTCCACAAACACAATAGCAGAAATATTGCATTTATACAAAAAAAAAACCCAAAAAACTACCACGATTGTTAATCTTACATTGTGCATCTTAAAACAGCAAGGCAATAAACATTTATACACTGGATAATTGTCTTAAGATAATACCACTGCCACATGATGCACAGTTAAAGATTCTCTGTTGCTGGAGACAGTTGTTTGGGTTTTATTTGTTCTTGCGTCTCTGGATCCATGAAGACGATAATAGAAGCTTCAGTCATTCAAGTCTAGTAGGGGTTCAGGCATCTGACCTCCAGTGAAGAGATGCACACTGCCCAAAGCCAGCATGACATGGTACATGCATACATGGCTCCGGAGGCTTCAGAAACAATGTCTTGTGTTTAAAGAGAGCTACTGCTCAGCCCTTTATAGTGTTTTTATGACTTACTTTGAAACCAAAACCATATCTGTTCTAGGGCCTGACACGGAGCCCTACCAAATCTCTAAACTGGTAAAACAGGATGTTCAGCTGGCATCCTAGACTGCCCATTTTTGTCCTCAAGTCACTCCTCAACCCCAAAAGGGAGTAAAGAGAAAGAAAAATCAAGCCACATGAAATGAACAACTAACATCTCATTGAAAGGACAGGACTTTAGTATGGAAGAGCTCTAAATGAGCTAGAATGGCAGATAGACAGATGGAAAAGGTATGTCATTTGGCACAGATGTAAACGTGTAGACCTGCTGGGTATAGTACAAACACATTATATCTGTTTTTGAAACTGTTAATTTCCCATCTTCAAAACTATGGCATTTCTTCACCAATAAAAGGCAATTACTATAAAAAAAATTGCTACTGCTTTCCAAGTGCTCTCATGCACACTCTATCTTGTTACCCTTCAGAGTGAAACACTGTGTTACCATTGACCCAAAGAAGAACTCTGTTTCATCAGTCTCTAGGCTAGTTTAAGGAGCAGAGGGCGTGCTCCTACATGCTTTCTCTCCCCTTTAGTTGTCTCTACGGTAGTCTCAGCACAGGTTTCTGTAAACTGCTTTTTGGAAAAACTCTTCAGGCAGCTTCTTGGATTCTGAAGTTGTCAATGATGCAGTGGGCGCTTGAGAGAACCTTTTCCAAATGGAATCTGACAAGGCAAAGTGTAGCTTCTCCTGGCTGCTCATAGTTTAACTTCATAAGAAGTGTGTGAGGTATATCATTTTTTCATTTGTCTGATGAGAAAACAGAGATTTAAAATCTCAGAGATTCATCTGAGATTACACTTGCAGAAAGTGGCAGAGTCTGGACATCCATCCCACATAGGCTGATTCAAATCCTTTGTTCTTTCCACTAAGACCAAAGTCTAAACAGCAAGACCCTCTTCGTGTAGATGATAAGAAGCCAAGTCTGAAGAAATAATGCTACAATGGATTTGACAGGGAACCCAGTAGGCATATCCTTTACAAGGATAATTTTCTCCTTAAAGAGAGTACATTCTTTTCCTTTTCATATTTCAGCAGGAAGTGGATTTCCTCAAATATTCAATTGTCACATGTTATCTTCTCTTTGTCTTTTTCATATCCACTTGAATACATTTTATAATATGCCATTTGTTTTAATAGAGGATTTTCTGCCTTGTTTTAAGCATTTGGGCATTCCTTCCTTCTGGAAGGTTTCTTCCCCCCTACGATTTTCTTATTGTTGTTTTTAGGAGGTTGACCTCGATTTGAATCAGTTTCCGCTTTACGCCACTTTCTCTCTCCTGTTTATCTTTTGAGTTTCTTCTGAGCCTTGCTCTCACTGCTGTTATAGTAGTCAAGCTACACTGTCTGGAGAACTGTCTCCCAGCAACTTGCAAGAGGAATGTCTTACATGCACTGAAGTGGAGGAATGACAATAGGGAAAAGGAAACCTTGCCTCGGAATACTGGATTTTCATTTCTATTTGGCACTGTGTGTGGAACTTCAACTAATATTTGACAAGAGTGAAAAGCATCATATAAATAAACCTTGCCTCCAGGCTACAACTATATTTAGTATAAGTGAATGTATTTTTAAAAACTTAATAGCTTTTACCATGAGATTCACCCATCTTTAGGACATCCAAAGAGTCGATAAGCTCTTAAAAATCTGTCGGGGTCTTTCCTTAGGAGATGTTTTAGAAAATAAATATTTGTTGAATGGCTAAATTTGGCCCAGGATCCCTTTCCATTCAGGAAGGAATGGGAGGCTCTGGGATGTGGCTGTGGCTTTTATAAAAATACAAAGGTAGCTCTCAAGAAATTTTAGAACAATTGCAGATGATAAAGCAGATTTTTTCACATAGGCAGTAGTTTAAAGGTTTATATCCAACTTACATCAACTATAAATTTAATTTCTATACCTTTCTGAATATCGTCTCTACAGCCACTCAATGAAAGAGAACTTTTTGCATTTACCTTGCCCCATCCTGCAAAACCCTAAAATATGATGAAAAGAAGAGCAACAAATTTTACCACCACATCAACCAACATTTCAGATTTGGAAAAGAGGGCAATAATTTTTCCTTGAAATATCAAGGCAAGCTGTAAGGTGGATTAAAGCCACGGAACGTTTGTCTTTTCCTTGGCGATAGAATTCAGACATGCTTTCAACAAACACTTGTAGATTTATTAAGGATCTTCAATAAGTGAAGCATTCAGGTTCTGCAACAATGTTTATAGATAGATAGATAGATAGATAGATAGATAGATAGATAGATAGATTTAAAATTTTTTTAACATCTATATAGAAGTATAATTGCTTTACAATGTTGTGTTAGTTTCTGCTGTATAACAAAGTGAATCAGCTATACGTATACCTATATCCCCATATCCCTCCCTATTGCATCTCCCTCCCACCCTCCTTATCCCACCCATCTAGGTGGACACAAAGCACCAAGATGACCTTCCCGTGCAATGCAGCTGCTTCCCACTAGCTATCTGTTTTACATTTTGCAGTGTATATATGTCCATGCCACTCTCTCACTTCGTCCCAACTTCCCCTTCCCCTTCCCCGTGTCCTCAAGTCCATTCTCTACGTCTGTGCCTTTATTCCTGTCCTGCCCTTAGGTTCTACAGAACCTTTTTTCTTTAGATTCCATATATACGTGTTAACATACGGTATTTGTTTTTCTCTTTCTGACTTACTTCAATCTGTATGACAGACGCTAGGTCCATCAACCTTAATACAAATAACTCAATTTTGTTTCTTTTTATGACTGAGTAGTATTCCCTTGTATATATGTGCCACATCTTTATCCATTCATCTGTTGATGGACACTTAGGTTGCTTCCATGTCCTGGCTATTGTAAATATAGCTGCAATGAACATTGCGGTCCATGACTCTTTTTGAATTATGGTTTTCTCAGGGTATATGCCCAGTAGTGGGATTGCTGGGTCGTATAGTAGTTCTATTTTTAGTTTTTTAAGGATCCTCCATACTGTTCTCCATAGTGACTATCAATTTACATTCCTACCAACAGTGCAAGAGGGTTCCCTTTTCTCCACACCCTCTCCAGCATTTATTGTTTGTAGATTTTTTGATGATGGCCATTCTGAGCAGTATGAGGTGATACCTCATTGTAGTTTTGATTTGCATTTCTCTAATGATTAGTGATGTTAAGCATCCTTTCATGTTTTTGTTGGCAATCTGTACATTTTCTTCGAAGAAATGTCTATTTAGCTCTTCTGTGCATTTTTTGATTGGGTTGTTTGTTTTTTTGATATTGAGCTGCATGAGCTGCTTGTAAAGTTTGGAGATTAATCCTTTGTCAGTTGCTTCGTTTGCAAATATTTTTTTCCAATTCTGAGGGTTGTCTTTTCATCTTGTTTATGGTTTCCTTTGCTGTGCAAAAGCTTTGAAGTTTCATTAGGTCCCATTTGTTTATTTTTGTTTTTATTTCCATTTCTCTAGAAGGTGGGTCAAAAAGGATCTTGCTGTGATTTATATCATAGAGGGTTCTGCCTATGTTTTACTCTAAGACTTTTACAGTGTCTGGCCTTACATTTAGATCTTTGATTCATTTGGAGTTTATTTTTTGTGTCTGGTGTTAGGGAGTATTCTAATTTCATTCTTTTACATGTAGCCATCCAGTTTTCCCAGCACCACTTATTGAAGAGGCTGTCTTTTCTCCATTGTATATTCTTGTCTCCTTTATCAAAGATGACGTGACCCTATGTGTGTGGGTTTATCTCTGGGTTTTCTATTCTGTTCCATTGATCTATCTTTCTGTTTTTGTGCCAGTACCATACTGTCTTGATTACTGTAGCTTTGTAGTATAGTCTGAAGTCTGGGATCTGGATTCCTCCAGCTCCATTTTTCTTTCTCAAGATTGCTTTGGCTATTCAGGGTTTTTGTGTTTCCATATAAATTGTGAAATATTTTATTCTAGTTCTGTGAAAAATGCTATTGGTAGTTTGATAAGGATTGCATTGAATCTGTAGATTGTTTTGGGTAGTATAATCATTTTCAAAATGTTTATTCTTCCAGTCCAAGAACATGGTATATCTCTCCCTCTGTTTGTATCATCTTTAACTTCTTTCATCAGTGTCTTATAGTTTTCTGCATAGAGGTGTCTTTTCTCCTTAGGTAGGTTTATTCTGAGGTATTTTATTCTTTTTGTTACAATGGTAAATGGGAGTGTTTCCTTACCTTAATTTCTCTTTCAGATTTTCCATCATTAGTGTATAGGAATGCAAGAGATTTCTGTGCATTAATTTTGTATCCTGCTACTTTACCAAATCATTGATTAGCTCTAGTAGTTTTCTGGTGACATCTTTAAGATTCTCTTTGTATAGTATCATGTCATCTGCAAACAGTGACAGTTTTACTTTTATTTTCCTCTATGGATTTCTTTTATTTCTTTTTCTTCTCTGATTGCTGTGGCTATAACTTCCAAAACTATGTTGAATAATAGTGGTGAGAGTGGGCATCCTTGTCTTGTTCCTGATTGTAGAGGAAATGGTTTCAGTTTTTGACCATTGAGAATGATGTTGGCTGTGGGTTTGTCATATATGGTCTTTATTATGTTGAGATAAGTTCCCTCTATACCTACTTTCTGGAGAGTTTTTATCATAAATGGGCGTTGAATTTTGTCAAAAGATTTTTCTGTATCTATTTAGATTATCATATGGTTTTTATCCTTCTGTTTGTTAATATGGTGTATCACATTGGTTGATTTGCATATATTGAAGGATCCTTCCATTCCTAGGATAAACCCCACTTGATCATGGTGTATGATCCTTTTAATGTGCTGTTGGATTCTGTTTACTAGTATTTAGTTGAGGACTTTTGCATCTATGTTCATCAGTGATACTGGTCTGTAGTTTTCTTTTTTTGTGACATCTTGTCTGGTTTTGGTATCAGGATGATGGTGGTATTGTAGAATGTGTTTGGGAGTGTTCCTCCCTCTTTTATATTTTGGAAGAGTTTGAGAAGGACAGGTGTTAGCTCTTGTCTAAATGTTTGATAAAATTCGCCTGGGAAGCCGTCGAGTTGGGATTTTGTTTGTTAGAAGATTTTTAGTCACAGTTTCAATTTCAGTGCTTGTGACTGGTCTGTTTATATTTTCTATTTCTTCTTGGTTCAGTCTCGGAAGGTTGTGCTTTTCTAAGAATTTGTCCATTTCTTCTAGGTTTTCCATTTTATTGGCATACAGTTGCTTGTAGTAATCTCTCATGATTCTTTGTTGTTTTTGGATGGAATGTCCTATAAATAACAATTAAGTCCATCTTGTTTAAGGTGTCATTTAAAGCTTTTGCTTCCTTACTTATTTTCATTTTGGATAATCTGTCCATTTGTGAAAATGGAGTGTTAAAGTCCCCTACTATTATTGTGTTACTGTCAATTTCCCCTTTTATGGCTGTTAGCATTTGCCTTATATTTTGATGTGCTCCTATGTTGGGTACATCAATATTTACAATTGTTATATCTCCTTCTTGGATTGATCCCTTGATCATTATGTAGTATACTTCTTTGTCTCTTGTAATAGTCTTTAAAGTCTATTTTGTCTATTATGAGAATTGTTACTCGAGCTTTCTTTTGTTTTCCATTTATATGGAACACCTTTTTCTATCCCCTCACTTTCAGTCTGTAGGTGTCCATAGGTCTGAAGTGTGTCTCTTGTAGACAGCATATATATGGGTCTTGTTTTTATATCCATTCAGCTAGTCTATATCTTTTGGTTAGATCATTTAATCAATTTACATTTAAGGTAATTATTTATATATATGTTCCTATTACCATTTTCTTAATTGTTTTGGGTTTGTTTTTGTGGGTCTTTTTCTTCTCTTGTGTTTCCTGCCTAGAGAAGTTCCTTTAGCCTTTGTTGTAAATCTGGTTTGGTGGTGCTTAATTCTCTTAACTCTTGCTTGTCTGTTAAGATTTCAATTTCTCCATTGAATCTGAATGAGATCCTTGTTGGGTAGAGTAATCTCAGTTGTACTTTTTTCCCTTTCATCATTTTGTATATGTCCTGCCACTCCCTTCCTGTTTGCAGAGTTTCTGCTGAAAATTAGCTGTTAATCTTATGGGGATTCCCTTATATGTTATCTGTTGTTTTTCCCTTGCTGCTTTTGAATTTTTTTTCTTTTTATTTAATTTTTGATAGTTTGATTAATATGTGTCTTGGAGTGTTTCTCCTTGGATTTATCCTGTATGGGATTCTCTGCACTTCCTGACCTTGACTGATTATTTCCTTTCCCATGTTAGGGAAGTTTTCAACTATAATCTTTTCAAATATTTTCTCAGATCCTTTCTTTTTCTCTTCTCCTGGGACCCCTATAATTTGAATGTTGATGCATTTAATGTTGTCCCAGAGGTCTCTGAGACTGTCCTCAATTCTTTTCATTCTTATTTCTTTATTCTGCTCTGCGGTATTTATTTCCACTATTTTATCTTCCAGGTCACTTATCCGTTCTTCTGCTTCAGTTATTCTGCTATTGATTCCTTCTAGAGAATGTTTAATTTCATTTATTGTATTGTTCATCATTGTTTGTTTGCTCTTTAGTTCTCCTAGTTTCTTGTTAAACATTTCTTGTTTTTTCTCCCTTCTATTTCCAAGATTTTGGATCATCTTTACTATCATTACTCTGAATTCTTTTTCAGGTAGACTGCCTGTTTCCTCTTCATTTGTTCGGTCTGGTGGGTTTTTTCCTTGCTCCTTCACCAGCTGTGTGTTTCTCTGTCTTCTCATTTTGTTTAACTTACTGTGTTTGGGTCTCCTTTTCACAGGCTGCAGGTTCACAGTTCCCATTGTTTTTAGTGTCTGCCCCATTGGGTAAGGTTGGTTCAGTGGCTTGTGTAGGCTTCCTTGTGAGGGAACTGGTGCCTGTGTTCTGTTCTATGAGGCTAGATCTTTTCTGTGTGGTGTGCAAGGCTGCATCCAGTGGTGCATTTTGGGGTGTCTGTGAACTTATGGTTCTAGGCAGGCTCTCTGCTAATGGGTGGCATTGTGGTCCTGTCTTGCTAGTTGTTTGGCATGGGACATCCAGCCTTGGAGATTTCTGGCTGTTGGGTGGAGCTGGGTCTTAACATTGAGATGGAGATCTTTGGGAGAGCTCTCACCGATTGATATCATGTGAGGCCAGCAGGTCTCTGGTGGTCCAATGTCCTGAACTCTGCTCTCCCACCTCAGATGCTTAGGCTTGACACCAGGCCAGAGCACCAAGACCATGTCAGCAACATGGCAGTCCTTAAAAGCCTCACTGAATGTCCATGCCCACAAGCATCCTCCTGCCTCTCTCAGCAGCCACAAGAGCTGTACCAATCCTAACCCAACCCCTACAAGTGATATCCACAACAACGTTTTTAACTGAGAGACTGACTAGATAAACAACAGAGTGTCTAGCCCCCAAATCTGTGTGTGTGTGTCTATGTGTGTGTGTATATGTGAAGACATACATACTTTTATCTCCAACTGTCTGTTGGAAGCCTTGATCAGGATATCCCATAGTCATTCCAGTTACAACTCCAAAGGTACAAAAAATCTACATAGTCTCTCTAAAACTGGCTTCTCTTTTTCCATCTCCTATTTGGGGAAACATAGATATCCAATCTAGACATTTGTCTAATTTAGTAACCCAGCCTAGAAATTTAAGGGTCATCTTGAACCACTTTATGTAAATTAAAGAACCCACCAATCAATGATTCCTCAAAACCTACCTATAGTGCCTCAGAAATACCTCTCAATTTCACTACCTTGTGTCCCAACATTTATTATTTCTCATGCCTAGTAATACAAGCAGTCCCCTAATGCAACGCAGGAAGTCTGACACTTTCCCAATTCGTTCTCCACACGGTCACTAAGTTTTCACTGAAAAACTAGTCCTATGTGTCATTCTGCTTCAAAATCCTTATGACATCATCATCTCTGACAGCATAAAGTCCTGGCTGCTTAACCTGAGGACAAGGTCACCCATGACCTTGCTTGAAAAGCGCTCCCTTCTTGCCTCCACGTTCAAGTTGCTTCCATCATACTTGACATGATTTTGTGCTTGGAAACACCACTCTCACATATTTCCATGACTATGAGTGTAATTTTTCACAAATGAATATCCATGGACCCCCAATTATTCATGTATTAAGTGTAGCTAATATTATTAGGTACTTTCTATGGATGTTGTGAAGATTAAAGTAAGTTAATACAAGAAAAGTGCTTGAACAGGCTCTGGCACGTGGGAAGTTTGAAACAAAAATGAGCTATTATTGTTGTTACTGTTATCCGAGTCTTGCTTTTAGTCTAGGAAGCTTCTTTTCCCCTCATCCTCCTGGAGAGATCTCATTCCTAAAGACTGTCCTCTTTGGGAAGACATCTGTGACTCGGCAGAGAGACCTCCTCCTTTTCTATACATCTACAGTGCTTTGTTCATTTATCTAATAGAGATGTGCCTGATTTAAAATTAAATATTGGTTTGAGTGTTTGTTTCCTCCATTAAAATTTTACATTATTAAGAGCAGACACAAGGTCTTATTCCTTTTTAGACTCCCTCAGAAAGCTAGCCAAGTAAAAGACATATGATACATGATGTTGGAAAACCAAGAGACTGCCATGGGATCTATCTAGGAGCTTAAGGGGTCTTTAGAAATTTTTAAAAATTCTAATAGTCTATTTCCACCCTGAATAGATCTTGTCCTAGGCTGTTGATCAGTGGAAGGCTTTGTTCTTGGGCATCTTTTTCAAGTGAGATGGAATATTGGTCTATTCTATTGTTTTCTATACTATACTTTTGAGAGGAATAGAATGGGTGGAGCAGAAATATTTTATCTTGCCCTATCTTACATATATTTTCTGAGTTTGAGGTATAGTATATTTGTGCTAGTAAAATTCAGAAAACATTTCATCCATTTACTGCGATTCATGCCAGAGACCTGCCAAAAGAGTACAGATATGCATCAAAAAATGTTGTGATTCATTTTTCCCCATATAGAAGTAATTATCTATTCCCCTGAGATTCTCCCAAAGGGACAGCATGATATTTAAAACAGGAGAATTTATAGCTCTCATGCATATTTGCATCTTTTTAAAAGTTGATAATATTTTGAAAAGCAACGTGTGGAATATATGGGTGCCCTTAGGCCTACCGAGTCCCCATGAATCTTGCCAAATATTACAGACTGTAAAGAACTCCAACTCGCTTGACAATCCTAAGCTTGATCACTGGGTGTGGAATATTAACTTCTTGAGGTGATAGCCCCTATGAGTACAAATAACAGCTCTTACATCCTAGATTTTCTCCAGGACATTTTCTCAAGTGCATTTTGGTACTTCCCAAGTGTGAGGAAAGAGGATTCATTTAGAACGATTGATGATTTGGTAACCATTGAATGAGAACAATTCCCTCTCCCTTTCCTTGGCAGTCAAAACTTAATTTGGTTTCCTGCTTCCTGTAACCCATGAAAGTAAGACTTTCTAAGTTTTAGTAGAGGCTGTGGAATAGTTTTCTTCAGAAACCTCCCCTGACTTGTCAAAATAGGAGCAAGAAGAGGCATGTGATAGGTTACAAAGGCTCATAATTTACACAAATGTTTTCACAGTTGAATACAAAGATGAAAATGAGTGATTTAGTCACAGGTCCACTCAAGACAGACTTCCCTCTTTCACCTGGGTCAGAAAATGGTTCAATTCCAGCTGTTTGGGGAGATTTTAATTAGTTCAATTCTTAACTACCAGTCCCTTTCCCTACTCTTCTCTAGCCAAAGGACCCCAAATTTGAAGGGCTTGTCAAGCTATGATCAGTTTGTTTTAACAAGTTCCTATATATTAGTGCTTCTCAAACTTGAAAATTCCTGTGAAACTCCTGTGAATCTTTGTTAAAAGGCAGATTTTGGTTCAATAGGTCTGAGTTGGAGGCTGTATTCCTAATAAGCTCCCTGCTAACGCTACTGGTCTACAGACCGCACTTTGAGTTTCAAGTGTCTAGATGCGACCTGGGTGGATTCCTTTATGCTACTTTGGGTGTCTCAGCTATGCACTATGCAGGCAAAAATTAGATATTTTAGAATACTAGAGTAAGGCAGACATTCTGGAAAGAAAAAGTCCTTTGAAAGTCATTTAGAATTAGAAGGGCTCAGAAGTGACAGAGAACATATCTTCTGATCTCTTAATTTTATAGATAAACAAAGGCCTAGAATTTCCCATATTTTTAGCCTTTTTCGGCATCATCTCAGCATTTCAAGAATAAGGAAAGAGTTTATTTAAAGCTTAATTTCACATTTCTCAAACTGAAGTCCATGCTGGTGGTATAAGGGGCAATCTTTAAACTCCTTAGGACAATCTGGGTGATGTGCCAGCCACCCATTTGCTGGGATCCTGCAGAGGTTGCTGTTTGGGCTTCATTCAGTTCTTGTTCCCCCGTTGCTGGGAATGTAGACTGGGCAAATGTCACCGGAACTTCGGGGGTCAAAAGGGAACTTCCTGGCCTGGGAGGCTACCAATCCCTAATCCCCATCCCCACCCCCACTGCCCCCAGATGTAGACAGATGACTAGATCACCCTGGGATACCAAACACCAGCTCTTCTGCCTCAAGGAGGGACCGACCCTATAGCACAACTCATGCTCCAGGGTGCCCCCCTTTGGTCAGACTGGGGATGGTCTCTAACAGAGTTCACCTCCTTGCTTGGTTCCTTCCTTTGACACACCTGTTTCCTTCATTCCCCTTATCTGACATCCCTCCTCCAATAAATCACTTAGAGGCAGAGCCTCTAGGGAACTGATCTGAATAGGTGGTCATAACTCTCATCTACGAAAGTTAAGAAATGACATTTAATTCCAAGAAATGTCATTGGGTTCTAAAAAGGAAAGGAAGAAAAGAAAGAAAAGAAAAAGAAAAGAAAAAAATCCTATCTAAATGACAGAAAGTGACCCTGTGATACGGTGATGATGTTCATTTTACTTCTTCGGTTATTTGCACTCTATTTGTGGTTTAGAATAGAATAATTTGCTCACATGTAGTAGAAAGAATGATTGATGGTGACTTTTTGCTTAAGTAAGACATGATGGGATAGCTCCCTCTGCTAGGTATATCTTCTAGGATAGCTAAGGCCATCATTGCCTCAGCCAGAGCCACAGTCACATATGCTCACCTCCTGAAATCACAAAGTGATAGGAGAAAAGCAAACCCTCCCATGAGCAGGGCTCACCCCAGAGTGTCAAGGGTCATAGAGATGAATTGTGTTCATATTGCAAGGATGAGGCAGTTATCTCTGGATTATGCCTTCTTACTTTACCTTGTCTTTGAATGAGTGGGGGAGTTATAAATAAAATGTTCAAGGAGGTGTATAAATAAATTGGCATAATTAGGTGTCATAATTAGGTGCCCACTGCAGTTCCAGACACATTTACATAATTGTCAGTGCTCCAATGAAAATAATTGTTTGCCAGGATTTCTTCTGTTAAGTCTGATACTTCCTTTCTTAGTATAGTTTGTTCTAAGCGGTTGTTTAAAACATATTCTAAACTCTGATTGTGGAAACATTGCATATGGACTTAAATTTTTGTTTGTTCTTCAAAAGTAAAGCAAAGGGGAAATAGCTCACACTTGTCCATAAGCAGAATCTTTATCCATAAGCAGAACCGAGAAAAATTAAAGTTTTTATGCAAATATGTATACATATAAACACATGAAGAATTCTATACATATATTTTGATGAACTAAGTTTGCTTTAAATTTCAGCTTTTAAAATCTAGAAGTCTCTTTTGAGCATTAAATTGTACTCCTTATTAATGAGTAACTATCCAACCAGGGTTTCCCATACTATCCTATGAATGTCCTGTTTTCTTTCTTCATCTTTCTGCTTTACTTGTCCTCTTCATCCTAAGGCAAATTTTTCTATGCAATGGCATGATCTCCATCAATTCCCAGTTACTTTCTACGAGCTGAGAAGTAACAAAGCAAAGAGGATGTCATCCTTTCAATAGTTCCACCACAAGACTGAAGGCTGACTTTCAATGTCCTTTCCTGAAACAATCACTGTGACCAGGGATGTAATGCACACTCCTTGTCCCACACTCATGCCCAGAGTTGGGAGTGGGATGAACTCTACATGGACCATATGGTCTGGGATTGACAGTAGTGTGGTTTCCCCAATGAAGCTCAAAGTTATACAAAGCTCTTGTATTTGTTAATTATGCTTCCATACTGAAAACATCAGTAATTTGTAATTTAAATATTTTAAAATATTTTTATGCTGAATTTTGATGCTTGTCCCTTAGGAAGGATTTATGGATCTATGAATGCCCTGATACATATTTTCTTCTGGACTGAACAAATTGTTATAGCAATGAAGAATTCACACTGTCATTTTCAACAGAAAAGCTGAGTTCCAACCCATTTGCCAGACCACAGACTGATTTCAAAGTATTTCAAATTCATTCTAAAGGATTTGCTACAAGCTCACTCTTTTTTTTTTTAACATCTTTATTGGAGTATAATTGCTTTACAGTGTTGTGTTAGTTTCTGCCGTATAACAAAGTGAATCAGCTATATGTATACATATATCCCCATATCCCCTCCCTCTTGCATCTCCCTCCCACCCTCCCTATCCCACCCCTCTAGGTAGTCACAAAGCACCAAGCTGATCTCCCTGTGCTGTGCGGCTGATTCCCACTAGCTACCTATGTTACATGTGGTAGTGTATATAAGTCAGTGCCACTCTCACTTTGTCCCAGCTTACCCTTCCCCCTCCCCGTGTCCTCAAGTCCATTCTCTACATCTGCGTCTTGACTCCTGTCCTGCCTCTAGGTTCATCAGAACCTTATTTTTTTTTTTAGATTCCACATATATGTGTTAGCATATGTACGACAGTGTTCATTGCAGCACTATTTACAACAGCCAGGACATGGAAGCAACTTAAGTGTCCATCGACAGATGAATGGATAAAGAAGATGTAGCACATATATACAATGGAATATTAGCCATAAAAAGGAATGAAATTGAGTTATTTGTAGTGAGGTGGATGGACCTAGAGTCTGTCATACAGAGTGAAGTAAGTCAGAAAGAGAAAAACTCACTCTTGATTCTACAGCTGCAAAGCCTAGACTTTCCCGGCACTTAACTCCATCATATGAATATTCTTTGTATTACAATAATTGTTCCAAATATTAAGTAGAACAGGTGTAGTTCTTTTCTTCTAACTGCCCTCTTCCTCTACTAATGATAATTAATATCTCTTCTGCTTGTAACATCATTTAACTTTTAGGAAGACAGTTATATCTCCCCTCAGCCCCCTTTGACTGGAATGAATATTCCCATGCTCTTAACCTTCTCTCATAGGTCTTGTTTTCCAAATCTTTTATCATTTTGGTCAGTCTCTTCTGAACTACTTACAGCCTATTTTCTTTAAAAATACAGTGTCTGATGTCCTCACCTGAAGCAGAACCATTTCTTCACAGAGCAGAATTAATTCTTTTGTTAAAGGGATTTGGGGGGTTGTTATTGTATAAAGCCTCTTTTTCCACCCACAGGTGGGTTATATTATTGCTTAACTGGCATTCCCTGGTTTTACAACTATTTGGAAATTTACCAACGTCATCATCAAACCCCTGAACAGATGTACGAAATATAATGAAGCAGTTTTTTAAAAGAACATAAAACTAATTGTTTAGAAAAAACAACAACTCTCCAAGTTGATCCAGTTGTTAACTCTGCCCTGCTTTCAACAGGAAGTTTACATGTAAAGGAGTATAATCTGCAGGTGTGGACACCCCTTGATATAGAATTTAAGTTAAAAAGAATTCAACTTAAGATATTTGTTGTGCTATTTGACTTTGTTCCTTAAAAAAAATTCTTCCATTATACACAATCAGGCCTTTCAGAAAATGTGAACATGTATACTTTTCAAAACTACAGTAGACAATAAAGTATTATAAAACTGCACAGAGAAAAAAATCCCAACTGACACCAAATCATGATTCATAGGAATCTACCTGTCATTTTATAATTAATGTGCTGATTATATTTTCATTGTTACACATATACCACAGTGTTATATAGTTTCCTTGTGAAAAGATGTCATTTAAGGCATAGCACAATCCAGAAAGCGTGTATAATACCATTATACTTTCTAATAGCCTAATGCAATGTGTTGTCTGATTACACACACACATTCTGTAACTTACTGTTAACATCATCCAACCAGGCTTCCTTAATGAAACTTCAAACCTTTGTGCAATATTAATCTGCCAAAGAAAGTAGTCCCTTTGCAGGTGATATAAGCAAACTCAGCTGCTTCTTTTTTAAACTTCCAGTTTCCTGTTCCATAATCAATCTAGTTGCTACGAGTATCTGTGACAGATGTTAAATGGAGAGATGGTTAATTTTCCCAAGGTGTTATTATATACTTATTTTATGTTCATTTGTTTTCATTCATTTAAATGCTTCATTGAAATGAAATTTCCTCGATGACTGTCTTGGGTTGTGAGAACTCCACATCTTGTTCCTAAATAAGCCTTCCCTGACCTAAGAAAAGTGTTTTACAGTCCTATAAAAATATTCTTTTTGCTTTGTGTCTGCTCTTCTAGCTAATGATTAGATAAACACATTTCCCAAGGAGTTATACCAATACAAGGTCCTTGAGATATTCTGAGACCAAAGGGTCCTCTGATCAAATGTGGCTAGGAAGCTGTGTATGGTTAAGTTCTTGGATGGAGGATTCAGACATGTGCATATGAATAGTAAGGGCTTTGAAAAGTCCCAGAGTAAAGAAAACTGTTTAAGGCAGTATTCCCCAACATTTTCAGACTTGTCAAGTTGTTTTACTCCCAATATAGTTCCTATTAACAGTCCTGGAAAACCACATGGAACACTGGAATATTGGTTTGCAAAAAGATTTCATCCAATGATACTTTTTCTGTCCATTTTCAGGCAGAGTTTTCTACATCCAAGGAAGTAGATCAGTGGTGTTTCCTTAATTTATGGTCTTGTGTAAAATGTGAAAACATTATAAGATGAAAGGACACTCACCTGAGCTTGGGGGATGGGAGGAGGCAATGCCCGTGCTAATTCCTGGAAGGGAAAGGAAGCCAATACATAATTATTAAGCACTTATTATATTCTAGACACTCTTACATCCTTTGTGTATATACATTCATTTATTCACACAACAAATATTTATGGAGTGCCTATTCTTCTAGGAGCTGGGAATCAGTGCAAAGTAAAGCAAATTCTCCATTCTGATAATGCTCAGATTATCAGGTGGAATCTTCAACAGCTAAGAACTTGTGTCTTCATTCTACAGATGAGAAAGTTGAAGCTTCATTCTACAGATGAGAAAATTGAAGGCTTCACAGAAATTGTCTGAGGTCACAGAGGTGGTAAGTCAGCAAGGAAAGATGTCTGGAAACTCATAGCAGACCCCTTCCTGAGGCTCACATCCCAGCTCAGACCTGTGTGCTGGGCTTCGCTACCATGGAGATCCAGTGGCTGTCTGCAGCGACCCACTGGGGTTGAGATCAGGGGATGAAAACTGGGAGACAGCTCAGCAAAGGTATTGTCCTCCAGATACTTTATTACCCGTGACACACCTTCTTTACCAGCTGCCTATAATAATAAGAGGAATCAAACGTGGAGCCGTATTTATGTAAGTAAATAACACTCCTTTCCTTTCCAAGGTAGTTTTACATCAGCATTCTTAGTAAATACTTTCATTCTTGCTTTCCAACCTAACTTTATGGGGAAACTTAATCTATATATTTACAAATCACTCTCCCACCGTGAGCCTCAAACCCATCTTTAAGTTCACAAAACCTCTCATTCTGCTTCTAACAGCCTAGCATATGCTGTATGCAGAAGTTCTTCTGAGTCCCTGGCCCGCAGCTGTCATAGAGATACAGAATGAGCTGTGGATTCTAGGTTTGAATCTCTGCTTTTCTACTTATTTAGCAGAAAAATGCAGACAATTTTTTCCTCCCTGTTCCCACTGCTTCCTTGTATGGACGATACTCTTTCAAAACTGGCTCTCAGGAAGAGATTTTAAAGGTGTCCTGGAAGCATAGACTCCATTTTATGGTCTTGGCTCTCATGGGTGACAGCCCCCCACATTCTGTTGAGGAAATGGTCTTTCACCTCCTGTACAAGGCTGTCCCTGAGGAATCTCTCCACACCCTTGGCTTTAACACCTGCCTGGATGCTGTTGGCTCCTGGGTCCCCAGGCCGGCATTCCTTCCTGAACTCCAAACCTTTGTGTCCAGCAGCCGACCTGGCGTTGCCATCT
Organism: Stenella coeruleoalba; assembly: GCF_951394435.1. Classification (NCBI taxonomy): domain Eukaryota; kingdom Metazoa; phylum Chordata; class Mammalia; order Artiodactyla; family Delphinidae; genus Stenella; species Stenella coeruleoalba. The sequence goes on from NC_137150.1 coordinate 7,973,859, forward strand.
AGATATCATGCAGGCACCCCAAATTCATGCTGTCCAAACCTGCTCGCACTCAGCCTTCCCCACCTGAGGTCCATTCTGTGACTTGTTCACTCTCCAAGCCTTGCCTTTGTCAGGAGGGGAAACTGTATGTCTATATATCCATGGCTCTGCCTGTTCTGACCATGAAGTTTCAATCATGGAACCTCTAAGTCATTAGCATGCTAATTATTTTGCCAACTGCTCCCCCTTCTAGCCAGTGAGCATTTTTTTCCTTTTCCATTATGGTTTATTATAGGATATTGAATATAGTTCCCTGTGCTATACAGTAGGACTTTGTTGTTTATCCACTCTATATATAACAGTTTGCATCTGCTTATCCCAAACTCCCAATCCATCCCTCTCCCACCCCCTTCCCCCTTGGCAACCACAAGTCTGTTCTCTATGTCTGTGAATCTGTTTCTGTTTCATAGATAAGTTCATTTGTATCATATTTTAGATTCCACATATAAGTGGTATCATGGTATTTGTCTTTCTCCTTCTGGCTTACTTCACATAGTGTGATAATCTCTCGGTCCATAGCCAGTGAGCATTTTGAGGACAGTTACCAAGTATTATTTGCCTTTATTCTCTAGATGCTTAGCAAGTGCCAGACACACTGAGTGAATATACCTGCCTGAATGAATGTATAAATAAAGTGGGAATAAAGGTAAAAGTGATTGATAATCACTGAGTGCCACCTATTTGCTAAGAATACTGATATTTTAAGAGATTTATAAATTAAAGTAGTAAAACACTCACAGCATTTTATTCATTTAGCTATTTTTTCAGCAATGGTTCCGAAGACTTTTATATGTAAAGCACAATAAGGGGCAACGTGGGAGTTTGTCTAGTAAAAAATGGATTTAAGACAATAACTATGATGTTTAAGAGTCTAATTTTTTTAGATATAAGTTTTGATATCTTGGATTAAGAGGCAAAGATACATATTTTAGATTTAAGAATTTGTAATTTTCTGTTACATGGTCACAGGGTTGTTTGGGCATGACATTAGAAATAAGAAAAGCCCAAGATGGTAGGCAGAGTATTTCTCCATGCTTCTTCGTGTCTAGAATTTCTTGATCCAGATCTTCCCATGTTTTCTTCAGCTTACTGGCTTCTTTGCCTTTAAAGAATACAGAGTTTATGGCTGTTCACCAAGTGCGTACAAATTAATTCTGGGATAATAAGAAAGGGTTTTCAGATTTGAGCTTCACTTTACTTGTCATCCAAGGCAGATGTTTAGCTACACCTTAAACATACTGATGTCCACAAAGAACCCCCTTTTTAAAATAATAGAACAACAATGAGACTGTAGCCAACTTTCCCAAGTTTCTCCACATGTAAATGAAAGAATCATAAGCCTTCTGGTCTTCCATATTCTTATAATCCATTCAATACACAACAGGGGAGCTTCCACAACTTATCCTGTGATGCTGTCGACACTTGCCTTTCTGACAATGAAAAAAGAAGTATCCTAGTTTGCTTTTTTTTTTTTTTTTTTTTTTGTGGTACGCGGGCCTCTCACATTGCGGAGCACAGGCTCCAGACGAGACGCGCAGGCTCAGCGGCCATGGCTCACGGGCCCAGCCGCTCCGCGGCATGTGCGATCTTCCCGGACCGGGGCACGAACCCGTGTCCCCTGCATCGGCAGGCGGACTCTCAACCACTGTGCCACCAGGGAAGCCCCTATTTTGCTTTTTAAACATAAGAGCTTCATGTTTAAATGACAGCCTATCCCCTGTATAAAATAGAGAACACCACACAGTTATTTAAAAGTGGTGACAGGGAACTTCCACTCTAAAGAAACAGTATGGTCTCTCTGATAGCACTGAGTATAATGTAGTAAATGGGCTTTGGATTCATAAATAATAATAGCAAACACACTGGCATCTCCTATAAGCCAAGTTCTCTAATGTGTTACATAAATTAACCCATTTCATCTGCACAACCACCTTCTGAAGTAAGCACTATTTTTCAACCCTTTTATAGTTGGAAAGATTGACCAATAGAAATGTGCTTAGGACCCAGAGCACACAGGTGCCAGGGCCAAAATTTACAGCCAGACAGTCAGATCCTGAAGTCTGTGCTCTTACCCTAAGCCAACCCCACTCACAACATGGGCCAAATAAGCCCTAAAAAGCCTTAGTTTAGGACATGCAGGGTTATGGTAGGAATTGAGTGTTGAATGAAAAACCCTTAGGGGAGTGCCCGGCATCGTGTAAGGTCCCCCTAAATGTAGCAACTATCTGTCAGGACTTCGGGTATCATGAAGGAAAACCAACAGTGGAAAAGAAATCACCTAAGGCTAGATAGTAATTATGGGGAGATTTTACTTCCTCTGGACCTGAAGGGGACGGTGCAGACAGCAGTTTCTAGAATCACCTGTTCTAGCAGGCTGCCTGATAAGCCCGACATCCTCACCGGAGGAATCATCACTGTGAACGCAAGGCCTGGCCGGCAAGGACCCCTAAAGATGAATACCTAGACCTCCGTCTCCTGCCATCCTCCGGTCTCCTGGGGCACCTCTAGTGGCCACACCCAAAGCAAAGTCAGATGTCAAGGGAATCTGTTTGATGCTCTCCACAGCCTCTGGGTATACGGTTCATGTGTTCTGCCACTGCCTCCGTAAAAAAAAAAAAAAGTGTGCTTATGTGTGGGCTGCATGCTTCTGTGGAAAAATGTGTTGAAGACAGAATTTTAAATCAGGCATTGTAGACAATTTCTGGGCTAAAGGTGAATCCTTCTGACCATCCCTAGGGAATTCATTCTTTTTTTTTTTTTTTTATGCCATGGGTAAAAGTTGGTGTGCTCAACATCTTGGGCAATAACTAAGAGGTGATGAGAATCCCTTTGTCTTAGGCTACTATAACAGAATACCATAAACTGGCTTAAACATCTATTTCTCATAGTTCTGGAGGCTGGGAAGTCAAAGATCAAAGTGCTAAGCAGATCCAGTATCTGGCAACAGTCTTCTTCCTGGTTTGTAGACAGTTGTCTTCTTGTTCTCACATGCAGAGAAGAGAGAGAGAGAGAGAGAGAGAGAGAGAGAGAGAGAGAGAGAGAGAGAGAGAGAGGGAGAGAGAGAGAGAGGGTAAATGCAAGCTCTCTGTGTTTCTTCCTATAAGGGCACTCATCCCATTCATGTTGGTTCCACCCTCATGACCTAATTACCTCCCAAGGGTCCTGCCTCTTAAAACCATCATACTGGGGGTAGGATTTCAACATATGATTTGGCAGGAGATACAAATACTGTCTGTAGCATTCTGAAGAATTTTAGGCAGGTGAGTAACATGACCTTGGTACTTGCAGGAAGGATTGACTAGAGAGAGGAAAGGGGAAAGTGTCAGCCAGAGGATAACCATGATGTACATCCAATACTGACACCTAAGTACTTTAAAATACTCTCTATTTTCTAAATATGTGTGTTAAAAATATTTCATCTGTTTCATGTTTCATAAAATGCAATGCTATATTTACCCACTTGTAAAGCTGTTAAGTTTCATATGTGGATAACTCTACAGTAAGATCTCTTGCTATTTAGATTTCAAAATCTATATGGTTTCACTCTCCCTTCTTATGTTTTCTGATTTGTCCTAAATTGCCTTTTAAAAGAGGGTACCTGCCCTCCACCATCCCACTTCTTCTGCTCTAACCCAGTACTACCACAGGTAAATAGTTCTTCAAGCTTCTTCTTAAAGGGGCTAATGTTCCTGCACTAGTCAAGATGGTAATCACTACCTCCCTGTGGTTATTTACATCAAAATTAAAATTTAAATACATTGAAAATTCAGTTATTCAGTTGCACTAGCATCTCAGGTTGATCTTTTCAAGTGTTCAACAGCCACATGTGGCTAGGGGCTAATGTACTGGATAGCTCAGACCTAGAAGATGCATCATTCCAGAAGTTCTACTGGGAGAACTTCATTCATTCTAGAATGAATCATTCTAGAAAGTTCCATTGGAAGTTTTGGGCTAGACCATTATCCTTCTTGATCCACTTGCAATGATGTAACTTAACTATTCATTCAGGATGCTAATGAGATTCTCCCTCTAATTCTCTTCATAGAAAAATTATCCATAGGGTTTAGCATATAATTTTTATGTTGTCATGAAAATAGTGAAGTTTGAAATATTTAGGAAACAATTTTGGGTCAAGTTAGCAGAGGTTGCCAATATTGAAATGATCATGAAGATATAATGTTTCTCTCTGATAAGGTGTCAAAATGTCACCACTAGTCACCACGGGAAAAAGTAATTCTCAGTACTGAAGAGTCCATCTTGGTTGACTTGTCTCCGGTGAGTAATAAATCTTCCCCGTTTGCTAACTCAGCCAACTGATGGGTTTGATTGACTCCAGAGAATTTATAGTCCCTTTCTAAAAATTTATTACTGAGCGGATCAGTATATTCATAATTTCAGGATTCCAAACACTTATCCAGCTATGTCACAAATGAATGAAGTGGCACCACTTATTTATATGGTAACTAGAGTTTCATGAGCATTTCCCTTCCAAATCCATGTCTGTCATGACTGTCAGTAAGCCAAAAAGTAGTTAACTTTAAAAAAAGACCAAAACTGTATCACTGCACCAACAACTACAGGTACATTTAAAAAGTGAATCAATCTCTTTATGAAAAGACTAAACACCAGTAATTCATCTACCTAGAATATCCAAAAGAGAAATAGGTCATCATTGCAGCAAAAACAATAAGCATAGCACTATCTGGAAGGATCAATAGTGTCATGATAAATGAAGTCCCCTCTTGTGTTGCTGCAACAAACTTCCTGTGACTGGGAAGTCCCAACTGACTCCCCACATCCCTCCTCCCATACACTCAGCCCCTAAGGTTCTCTTGGAGACTCTTCTAAAACAAGAGCCTAGGTCACATAGTTCATGAAACTCCTCATAGATACAGATACAGTCAGAAGTAAACTAGCTTCTCTGAAAGGGCACCCCAATGTGGAAACTGATGGCTGGACCTTTGTCATATTTTCAGCTGTGTTGGCTATATCATGCAGCCACCCTACTTAGCAAGTGTGACGGGCACTTGACGCTGGGAGAACTTGATGTCATTCCTGCTGACAAGGACACTAACAGACTATATTCTTCTTGTGTCATTCGGTGGCACATTGAACAAAGAAGCAAGTGGCCAGAATGTTCAAAGTTAACTGCAAATAGGGAAAAGAAAGTTAATGTGACACACTGCAGTATTCTCTCTCAGCATGCAGTTGTGAGCTTTGAAAGTCCCATTAAGTATCTCTTTTTTAAGATAAATACCTATTAAGTAATGTATATGCACAAGCTGAAGTGTTAAATGGTTTGTTGAAACCTATTAGAGTACACAAGATGATAAACATAAATTATAGCTAATATACTGCACCAGTGATTTTTAAACATAAAAATTACTGACACTGTAAAAACACACTTGAGTCATCGTAGCAGCATAATAGCACTAATCCATGTTTATCCAACCATACACTTTTCAAAAACAACACAAACCTCTAATAAATGCTTTGGCTTCACCTTGACAACTTATATGGGTTATTGCCTCGTTCATGCCTGGATAACCATGTGTTATGACTTAAATGTTCTTTAATATCAATTTATGCCTTGAAGAAAAAAGATTTAATAACATAGTGTACATATGGTTCAATTTATTACAGCAAAACAATCATTTTAGTTTGAAGATATTTTCTCATGGTGCATATCATAGAAATCTTCTTCAATAGAGCTCTCAATAAACCAGATTTTTTATGTCACAAAAAATGAAACTAAGGCAGCTAATTGTTGCTAAGATTCTAAAGAGATGGGTCTATTTGGCTTCCTTGTCAATCAAGAAATACATTCCTTAACACTTGTATTTCTGGATTCCAATGTCTCTAATTGGATTTTACACTATCTGATTAATGAGGTAGTATATAGGCTGCTATAAAAAAAATTGATACTCAAAAAGCAGAGGAGAAAATTGTAGGCCATCAGCATTATTGAAGAGTCAAGAAGACACCAAGAATCATAGTGGTCACAAAAACCAAAAGGGAGGAAAGAAGGCATGAGGAGGTGAATAAATCAAAATTGACTGTGAAAACATCAGAAATACTTCTGAAAGAGTGGGCATGATACTGTCCAAATTAGGCAGTATTTCTACCCCAGCCTATCTCAGTATTTCCCTACCCCCAACACACCAAAATTCCAAGCCTCATAAGTAGATACTTTTCTTTGACTCTGGGTGAAGCATTGGTGTAGGGGCACACACTTAGAACATGGATTCCAAAGCCCCTTGTGGTAGGTGGGCTTAGCAGGTGGCACACACTCTATAGATATCTATTTCCTTAAGAAGAGTTAGCCAGTCAAATCAACAGTTCTTTATAGAAAGGGAAATAGAATCAACATAGTCACATATGGCTCATGATAGAATAGCAAACACTACAGCAATTTAAAAATAAATCCCTTTAATCATTTATTTTTTATTTCTCACTTTCCCTCTGCCAGTCAGCAACGTTATTTGAGAACTTACTGTGTGATATTGGGGATGAGTAAGTGCCACTTTCAGGGTGGGAGCAGGGATGAAGCAGACAGGCTAAAAAAGGATTATATTTGTGTCTGATAGGCAATATGGTAGACACTTGCAGGGAAGGGTTGAGGAAATTAGACTTCATGAAGGAGGTAGTATTGGCTGCTGAACCTTGAAAGACAAACATGCTAAAGATGACCCATGATCCCATAGAAAGCCAACAAAACAGGCATGCCTTTCCTGAAATGAAAATTTTTTGATGAATAATAGAATAAAATTTAGAGGCCCAAAGAATTTATCCAACAAATGTTTGGCAGTGGAGCATCTCACATACTTAACAAACTTACTTCCCAATGGGTTTCTCTGGGATGCATGAGTCATTACTTCAATCACCCACCATCCAAGCAAACACCAACTCTCCTTTTCCTTAATGAACTCAGCTGCTCTGAAGGGTCTCCGTAACCCTTTGCTCTCTCTCACCAAGGCATTATCTTGTATGTCAGGTAGGTAAAAAATATTCTTTCAACCAGATACATTTCACTAGGCATCCTAAACAAATACAGTTACAAGCTAATTTTTTTAAAAAAGATAAAAACAATCAAACTGAACTTTTCTGTTTCCAGAACTTGGCTGTTTTGCCACCTAGCTCTCCAAGACCTTGGGTGCATTAGTTTCTTCATCTGGAGCTCCCCTCTCTCATCTCTACATACTCAAATCCCACCTATTCTTTAAAGCAACAATCTCACTTCTACAAGGAAGTCTTCCCTGATTGCCAGTGGCTGCAAGTAGCCCCTTTGTGTGTCTTCAACTCCCATAGCTTTTTTCCTGAGCTTCTTCCATTGAACTTATGGATTTTTATTCTACACTCTTATTGTTTATGTTTGTGTTTACTCTCTTCCCTGGTAGACTCTAAGCTCTGAGGACAGGTAAGACCATTCCTTCTCTCCTCCAAGTCCTAGAGTTAGGCACACTTCCCTGAGCAGCATAAGCTTCAATCAGGTTTATTTAATAAACATGATGGATTTTCCCATAATTTTGAGCCTTCCTCCTATTAGTGTCACAGAAACCAGTCATCAAGAAGGTTATACTCTTGCAAAACTATTAATGGAGAAATGGAAATAGAGGCATTTCCATTTTAAAAAAAAATTTTTAACATCTTTATTAGAGTATAATTGCTTTACAATGGTGTGTCAATTTCTGCTTTATCACAAAGTAAATCAGTTATACATACACATATGTCCCCATATCTCTTCCCTCTTTCATCTCCCTCCCTATCCCACCCCTCTAGGTGGTCACAAAGCACCGAGCTGATCTCCCTGTGCTATGCGGCTGCTTCCCACTAGCTATCTATTTCACGTTTGGTAGTGTATATATGTCCATGCCACTCTCTCATTTTGTCACAGCTTACCCTTCCCCCTCCCCGTGTCCTCAAGTCCATTCTCTAGTAGGTCTGCATCTTTATTCCCATCTTGCCTCTAGGTTCTTCTGACCATTTTCTTTCTTTCTTTCTTTTTTTTTTAGATTCCATATATATTTGTTAGCATACGGTATTTGTTTTTCTCTTTCTGACTTACTTCATTCCATATGACAGTCTCTAGGTCCATCCACTTCACTACAAATAACTCAGTTTTGTTCCTTTTTATGGCTGAGTAATATTCCATTGTATATATATGCCACATTTTCTTTATCCATTCATCTGTTGATGGACACTTAGGTTGCTTCCATGTCCTGGTTATTGTAAATGGAGCTGTAATGAACATTTTGGTACATGACTCTTTGAATTATGGTTTTCTCAGGGTATATGCCCAGTAGTGGGATTGCTGGGTCATATGGTAGCTCCATTTTTAGTTTTTTAAGGAACCTCCATACTGTTCTCCATAGTGGCTGTATCAATTTACATTCCTACCAACAGTGCAAGAGGGTTTCCTTTTCTCCACACCCTCTCCAGCATTTATTGTTTCTAGATTTTTTGATGATGGCCATTCTGACTGGTGTGAGATGATATCTCATTGTAGTTTTGATTTGCATTTCTCTAATGATTAATGATGTTGAGCATTCTTTCATGTGTTTGTTGGCAATCTGTATATCTTCTTTGGAGAAATGTCTATTTAGCTCTTCTGTGCATTTTTTGATTGGGTTGCTTGTTTTTTTGATATTGAGCTGCATGAGTTGCTTGTATGTTTTGGAGGAGACATTTCTTTTGTATCCATGTTACTATGTTTAAAAACAGACAACTAATTTATAACCATGATTTGTTTCATTTTAGTTTTATGCTTAGTCCATTCAAAGGGACTGAATTGTACACTTCTATAATTCATAAATATGAGTATTGAAAACTCCAAAAAATATGCCTGTCTTGTCCACCCTTGAAAGTATCAGAGTGGCACACTGTACCAGGATATTGTCTCCTAATAGGCTGAGCCTGTGTGTGTGCCTATTGGAATGCATACTTGAACTGTCTAATCCTTTTCCACTATCCATTAGCCCAGCACACATATTCTGGGATGAAACTCAAAGTCAATGACTGTTTATCATCATTAGCTCCTCCAAGCAATGATTTTACATGCAAGTCCAATACCGTTCACCACAGCCGATCAGCATCCAGGTTTCCCCTTGAGCATCCTTAAGTGATTCCAGCTTGAGAAAACCCATCCCAGGTTCCAAATGTGGAGGTCCTTCAGCAGCATCTGAGTAGAGGAAACAATCTACATTTATGAGCTCCCCCTGGGAGCATTGCCCCTGTAAAGGAAACAACACATGCAAATACACACAGTCATATAAACATCACCTACTCCTATTGTAACATTTCATGTCAGCTAGACCTATTGCTTCTGTAAGAGCAATATGTATGTGATTTGAAATCAATTCGCCATTGGGATGGCGTGGAGGTGGATGACCTTGCAGTAACAGAGTCTTGGTGGTAATTTAGAAAATGGTTGCCAGAAAGTCCCTGGCTCACTTGATAAAAAATATTATCCTTTCTCTGGAGCTACATGAATGGTTTCATGTGATAACTAAAAAAGAAGACTATCCAGCAGATTAGAACAGGGACCCAGAAGACAAATCTCTCAGCTCTAACTTTGGCAATACTGACAATTTGCTGGGCTGATCTCTGAAAAGTATTTGTTCTAATGTTTTAGGGCATAATTTTCTTCCCTAAAAGTATAGGAATATCACTGTGGATAATGTTTTCTGATTTTCTTAAAAACACATTTCAATCACAAAATAAGTGATTGGGCGCTCATAAAATTTTAAGGTCATCTTAAATAAAAGATTCTATCATCTTCAAGAATCATGATTCTGTGTGCCCCAGAAATTGGCTTTTAACAACTAGAAAAGAATCCATCTACTTTTTGTTTTAAAAAGCAAAAACAAAAATAAGCAAACAAAACTACTTTCACTATGATCCCTATATTTTAAAAAGTCTCTGAATCTGTACTTCTAAGCTATATTGAGGAATTATATAAGCAATGGTACTCATTTTAAATATTTCACATAATTTTTCCTCTTCTGGTTTAAAAATCTTCATATTCAGAAATGCAATGTGCATTTTGCATATATTTACTCATATATCCTCGAGGGTGAAGTTTACAAACTCATCACGATAAAGAAAGTCCAGACTCATGTAAAATTCTTAGTGATATTTGCCTTTGCAATTGTCACTTCTGTGATATCATCTTGTCTTTTCTAATTCTAGAGATGATCTTTTATCAAAACCTGATTTCAGGCTACCTTGTCATTCATGTATATTCTAGTATAAATTTAAGATAATGCAGTCACTTTCCTATTACCTTGTATGTCAAACCTGAACTCAAATTTGAAACGTTTGGCTTCTGTTAGGGAATTAGAACACCAGTTGACAGATGAGAAGTTTCTGGGGGTAAGAGCTGAGAAGACGAGGCAAGATGTGTTCTCCAGCATCCTAGAAATCATACTTCCAGGATATTTACAATAATCAGTAGTAGAGGCTACCTATACTAATGAGAAACCCCACAATGCTCACTTTGTGTTTGTTTTGTGTTGTTAGGTTGAGTACATATTGGAAGATAATTATTAAATATAACAAAGAAAAAAACATTTCCACCACATTGTGAATTTCCAGTAGTATCTTAAAGCATCGTGCTCCTCTCTTTCAATATTTCTAGGGAAGGAGAAGGGACTCTAGGAATAAAACAGCAAGATCAAGGGTGATCTCAAAACCACATGCTGTAGTATCCTCCTTTTCTGAATTGTGTTTTGTTTTACCTCGATTTCCCCTGACTGAACAGTCTGGGTAGAGACAGGGTTTATCTTCTTTACATTCAGATGGTTGCATTTCCTGCTTAAAATGTCAGCTGGATTGTCTCTGCACCCAGCCTCCCCCATCTTTTGGTCTCCCAGAAGCTGTCTGCTGCTTCAGGCAAACTTAATGATGGCAGGGCCTCAGAGCCAAAAAAGGAAAAACACCTGTGGCCAGTCTAAAGTTTAGTCCTGAAATAGACAGGCAATGGCCATCACCTGCCTGCTGTGTGAGAGCCCAATCAAGTCTATTCATCACAACTGTGCAGATAAGGGTTTTTTTTCACCCCCCTCCTTTTCTCTCCCCCGCCGTTGTTTTTGTTGAGCTGAGTGTGATAAGAAGAGAACAAAATATAGCAAAGGAATGGTGCCCTCTGCATGGCCCCAAAGGGCTGCTGTTTAGACATATCCACAGAAGTGATCATTCTGAAAAAATGGCTCACAGAATGTTCGTTCTGGAAAATGAACTTGGACTTCCTTTTCAAAAATTCTATTATGACTTTTTCTTTATGTTTCCTGAGGAAATTATGAAAAAGAAGAGAATGAGGTCTAACAATATCTAAATTTGGTGCTGACCTGTAATGTGTCAGGGAGCACGTTAGCATGGGGAGGGATGCCTTCTTGTTCATGCCTTGGCATGCAGGAAAAACATAAGGGAAGGTGAAAAATCACATATTTATGGACACCAGGACAAAAATATATGATTCCATCCTTATCTTTCTGCAATTCTTATCATTTATTCCTAGTCCTTCTTGAAATACTCTCTTCCCTTGGCTTCCAGGATTCCTAAGTCTATTTTTTCCCCAGTCTCCTTGGCTGGCTCATCCATTTCCTTTGCAGTCTCCTTTTCCTCTGCTCATCTTTCTTCACTGGTGTTGATCCTAGGCCCAAATCATTTGTTCTCTGCATACTGTCCTTGGGAGAGTTCATTTCATCCAGCCCAAAGCTGCAAGTGACATCCACTGTATGCCAACTGCCCAAAGAATCTCTGCCTCTGAGACCTCACTCCTAAGCTCTCCTAAGCGCCACACCCATGGGTAGGGTGGCCACTCACCGTGGTGCTGACCAATGAGATACATGCAGACAGCTACTCAGAATTACTTAGTGTATTCAGCCTTTCTGATAGAAGTGCCAAAGTGCCATTCTTTCCTCCTCTTGCATGGGGAATGATATGAGGCAGGGAGTGGAAAAATGAACTATCTTGGGAACAGAGGTAGCCATCAGGAAGAAAGGGACCTGATGAAAATGGAATAACGGAATGATTGATGGAGCCTGGGACTTTAATGAAATGGTGACATTACTGCATAATTGTGGACTACTTGCCCTGGACTTCTTCTATTGTGATACAATAAGTTCTCTTTTTGGTTTTATGTATAGTTATATGTATAGAGAGAGTTATATGTGCTGTTGCATATAATTTTATAGCTTAACTGAAAGAATACATACTTAAATGACAGAATTGTATTTAACATGGAGAGAAGGGTCACAAAAGTTGATTATACATTTTGCTACATATGATATCTCCACATATTCAAAAAGCAAAAATCCTTTGGACCACATCCATTGACTGTAATTTAATAAAATCAAAAATTAATTGCAATAAGCAAGCCACTCCCATCATGGTCACCACACCCATACCTCACCATCCAAAGCTATTCAACCGGACATTGAAAATGACAACTTCTAAGAACTCTTCAATTAAAGAAAAAATAAAATTCAAAGTATAAACAACTTAACGATAAATGGCATTTCATTGTAAGGAAGGGTTACCTTCTTTCCTTCCTTCCATCTAACATCTATCTATTTATATCTGTATTAACTTCTGAATTCTTGTTTTATTCCGTAGAATATAATTTGTTATACTCATTATTTTGACATCAAAATTGTTCTAAATTTGGCCAGTGGGAACCCTTCAAAGTGGCTCCTGTGTCTTTTTGACATGACTCCATCATTTTTTGAGCACTATTTTCTCGCCCAAGATATTCCACGCTCACTTCATGCTTTTCCTGCCCCAGTTCTGGAATGACCCCCTTCCCCAAGAGCCCTGGTTCCTTCCATGAGGAATTCTATTTAAAAACCCAGCACTAGGCACGCTCACTGCCCTACGACTGCCATGGCTTCTAGACCCTTCCAGAGGCCAGGATTCACTCTCGTCTTCTGCCTCATATTTATGACTTCTCTGTCAATGGGAAACTTGACCCCCTTTAGCCACAATATATTCATTCATTTCCTCAAGCTTAAGAAGTAGTTTCAAAATTGTTAATCCATATCTCCGTGAGACAAACCTACTAACGACAGCTTCATTTACAGATCTTTACTCTTCAAAAATTTCAAGGCCATGATGACAAAGAAAGGCTGAGAAAAATTTTCCAGATTAAAGGAATTTTGAGAAACATAACAACTGAATGAAATGAGTAATCCTGGTTTACATCCTGGACCAGAAAAAAAAAGAACATTTGGACAATTAGTGTAATTGAATACGGTCTTAAAATTAGATAATAAAATTAAATCAATGTTATATTTCAAAGTTTGAAAATTCAATTGTGATTATATAAGAATTACTTAGGACTGCAGGGATAGGATGTCTGTACTTTACTCTCAAATTCTTTTAAAAATATATACAATATATTCATACATAGACATATATAAATGTTACACATTTATATACACAAAGATTCATACATATGCTTATGTATGAATACCTACAGATAGTGAGCAATAAAGGAAATGAGGCAAAGTGTTAACAACTGGCAAATCTGGACAAGAAGTATTATGCAGTTATTTGCACTATTTTTGTAATTTTTATGCAAATTTTAAATTACATATACAAAACCCAGAGTTACAGAGAAAAGGAAATGATAAATAAATGTCATTGCACATTTTACATATCAGCCAGTGGTATGGTACCAGAAAAATGCCTAAGGCAAATTTATAACTTCAAGAGCATGTACTGGAAGTAGAGAAAGTATGAATATAAATGAGCTAAAATACCATATTTTTCTACAACTAGAAAAATATCAACAAAAATTCCAAAAGGTAGAACTAAAGATAAAAGACAGATGCAGAAAGTAGAGAAATAGAAAAACAACAACAAAAAATAAATCATAAGTATTAACCAATAAAATGAAAAGTTTGTTCTCTGAAGAGCCCAGTAAAAGAAACCCATTGTTGGAGTGTCTGGTTCAAAAGGAATGGTGCTTGTACAGGGCAACCATGTTAAGTCACATACCTGTGGATATAGAGATGAATGCTATGCAAATAAACTTCAAAACCTAGATGAAGTGAATGTTATAATATGAAAAGCAAATTTCCAAAATTGCCACAAGATGGTAAGGAAAATCTGAATAGTATAGGTACATGCAAATAACAAAAATAAATCTAGAACTTCTTAAAAGACCACCTCCAATGAAAAGGGGATATTCAGGTTAATGAGAAGACTCAACACTGAAAAATGTCAATTATCCTCAACATAATCATAAATTTAATCTCCTCTCAATCAAAGTTCTATTATGATTTTCCTGCAACTTGAGAATCTAATTGTAAATCCATATGAAAGAGAATGAATACAAGTATAACCAAGATCTCTTGGAAAATGGGAAATATTGACAGCTCCCTTTTTTTCCAAATATTGTGCTATATTATAAAGTTCCCCAATTAAAGAGAGTAGTATTGATGCATAAAAACTCTGATCAGTGAAAAGTAATAGAAATCCCAGACACAGACCTATATATATGTGAGAATAGTATATATTTTGCATGCAGTGAAAAAGATGGTGTGATGACAAATAACTATTCTTTTAAAAAATTTAAAATATTTATAGAATATAAAATAATCTTAGATACCTACTTCTTACCATTCACAAAAATAAAACAAAATCCCAAATAGATTAAAGGTCTAAATTTACAAAAAATATGTATAAATCTATTTAGAGGAACTGCAACAAAATGTGTTTAGAATCTTAGAACAAGTTATGTATTCTTAAACAAGACATAAATTGAAAATGCCATTATGGAAAATTCTGCTATGTTCTACATTTAAAGAAAATGTCAGTAAGACAAATGATACAAAAAACGAAAACTAAAAAAATTTACAATACACACTGGGGACAATGTGTTTTCATTGTTTTTAACTGAAAAGGACTAAAAACCAGAATAGACTAAAAACCAGAATATATATATTAAACTTCTAAAAATTACTAAGAAAAAGACAATCAACCCAACTGCAAAAAACAAAAACAAACGGGTAAAGAATGTGAACAGACCATTCATGACAAACACTTAAGAGACGGTTAGCACCATTAACCGGGGAAATGCTAAAGAATACAATGAGACTGATAAAAATTGCAAAACAATAATATGAAGAGGTAGTAAAATGTGAGGAACTGGGTGTTTGTAATACTACTGATGAAAAATCAATTCACACAGCGACTTTGAAGGGGTCTTTCTGAATCCTTTAAAATTAAATAAATGAATGAATTGCCTTTAACCCAGGAATTCCACTTCTCATGATCTACCCTGGGAAACACATGTACGTGTGCATAAGGAGGCCAATGCGGTGATGACTACTTCAGCACTGTTGTGACGACAAGAACATTTAGGGAGAAAATTCTCATCAGAATGAGAAGGAAAAAAATAGAGCTATACAATGGGGTCTTATGTGTAATTTGGACTGAATATGGTCAATTTATGTAAACGATATGAAAGGATTATCAGGATATATTGTTGAGTGACAAAAGCACTGCAGAAGAACAAATATGGTATTGTGCCATTTTTTAAAAATTCATGCAAAATAAAACTATATACAACTATATATTATTGGGTGTACATTCATAGGAGAAACTCCTATGCCAAACTGATCTAATGAACAAAAAAATTCTTTGGCATCCTTAGGGAAAGCATAGGAACAGAGGTGACAGTTAAGGGTGACATATAACTCCATGTGTATTGGTTACGTTTTTTACTTATATCCAAATGGCATTGCTGTGATTAATTTTTTTTAATTTTTAAAAAGAAAAAGAGTAGAAAATTATTTGTTCTGCAGCCATAAATAAGCACGTGTAGTATAGCCACGTGAATTTGTTAAAGATCCCAAAGTTTACTTTCTCTAGTGAATTATAAAACAAATACTGCCACTGCCACATCTCTATACATATATACATACATGTAAGTGTGGCCAGCTTGAAAATTAACATTTAAAATAATCATGTAGGTTTAATTTCATGTAATATTTGCATTCCTAAAAAGTTAAACTTAAAAATTATTTTCTTAAATTGAATCATATTTTCAATGCACTAACAGAGTACAGTTATTTAAAAAAATATTCTTTGGTGAGTTTTTTTTTTTTGTAAATTGATTAAATACTCCATAAAATGCTTCACTTATGAATGTGAATTTTATATATCAACCTTACTTAATAGAAGATGGCCCTGCAGGTAACTTTGCTCTTCCTGTCCCCTGTCTTTCAGAAAAAATATAGATAGTTTATACAGATTATTTTTATTATATTCTTGGACAAGTTTATTTTTATAAAAAGCACTGTCAGAATGCATGCCTATCGTTTAAATACCAAAGAGCCTTCATAGATTTCTTTCTGAATCATCAAAATCTCCTTGGAAAACTGTGTGTTTGGGGCAATTGCTATATTAGTTTTCATACTTTAATTTTCTTGCCAAATATTTAAATATATTTGATAACTACCAATGCATGCTGAAGGATTTTAAGAATGTGTTTGAAAGGATTATATTAGAGGCCTCAGAGTAACTGGCAGATCTGGAGGGGTTTCCGAGGCTAAATGAATTCTTAATAGGTTTATGAGAAAACCTTCTGGAAATATTTTGTTAGTTTATTTGTTAATCAGCAAATCTGATTTCTACAATATCACCCACAGTGAATAATTAGCTATTTTCTATGGCTGTAATGCTTAGTTAAGAATGATAAATTTTAATTATAGATTTTTATTGTTTTCCTTTATAATAGAAGAATCCCAAGAATATAAGATTTTCCTTAAAGTAAAAGGTCATCCAATTTCAGGCCCTTCAGTAACCAAGTCTTCCGAGACCTCAATGATCCGAGTCATATGTTTTGCCCCCTCTTGGTAGGTAGAGGAAAGTAAAATATTATAAATAGTATTAAAGGCCATCTTATCCCTGGGCAGGTGGGAGATAATGCCCAGGTCTGATTGTAGAATCCAGCATATTTTCCTTCTAAATATCATTCTTTTTCTCTCTCCAGAATCTGTTGATAACCATATCCTCATGGGAGAAGCTAGGGTTCAAACTCAAAACTTTTCTCAGAAATTAGGAAAAATAGCCAAAGCCAAGTGGGATAAAAATCTATATCCACAAAGCTATTTTCACAATTCATTTGAAATATTTTTATTATTTGAAAGAGAAGAGTACAGAGAAGAGAATAATACAAATGAAGAAAAATTTACAGAAATTTAAATGTGAGTAGTCACATGACCAAGAAATATTTTTGAATACCCATTGACAGTTGGTAAAAATGCTTTTGTGTTTCATTTAATAATGAAAGACAGTCACCATTTATCTCTTACACTCTCTAACAAAGTACAAAAGTAAATCTACCTGCCCATAATTTTCCTTCATAGTTCAGGGAAAATAATTAAAACACCTCAATAATCATACATCAAGAAAATATGCACAAAAATTAACATACAACAAGTATAAAATAGAAAATGGAAGTGTCCCATAATTCCATGCTCAAAAGATAGAAAATGCAAATAATTTGATGTGTATTCAGCCAGATGTTTTTCAAAGATAAAGATAGGGGTATATAGATACATGGCTCATGTATATTTTCTTCCAATTTATCCTTTACTCTTTAAGATTCACTGTGACAGCACACAAGTAGAGAAGACAATGTTTTTTAAAAGCTGAAAAGAAGCAGATTAGGTCAGGAGATAGAGAATTCCAGGCAAACAGAGCAATATTATGAAAAGAATTAGCTGTTTGGCCAATCTGGAAATAGAAAAAATTATATATTTATTTGGCCAATTACTTCTGCTAAAAGCATACACATCAACCCTCACAACTATTAACCCTTTCACTAATAGGACATTTGAGTTTCTTTAATTAATTGTGCTCAAAATCCCAATACACACATAAAGAAGGGAGGCCATAACACATAGTAGGGCTGCTAGATCTTGGGTGCAGTTTTGTTTTTAACCATTTTAGCTTGTGCTGAAATGATTACTTTTTAAAAATTTCTAACTCTTAATCTCCATGTTTCTCATTTTCTTCATCCATAATATAGGAATAATTGCCTTTCTAATACAACTGGAAAAGATTTTGTGATGTCTAGATCATGTTAAAATATACCAATCTATGCTTAAAAACTTAAAAAATGAACTATGCATGGTGGTGTGAACTTAATGTCCCTTCTTCTCTGGATGAAAAAATTTATTGATGAGAGTCAGTTTGGGGATAACCTCATTATTTTTCAAACTGAACCACAAGAGATCCTTTCCCATGAAAATTGGCTGAGGAAGCAAATGATGCTGGATACTGGATAGCAGTGATGCTTGGGTTTCTTTTTCATAAGGAGTAGTTTTTCAACAGTAGAAATGTGCTTTGCTCATCTCAGACTAGAGTACGCCTGTTTGCTTTATCACCAAGAAAAACTAAGTTAATTAGAAACTACAAGAGAATCAAATAACATGTACAAGAAGCTCATAGTCTAAATATCACCGAATGGTGTTTTAAGAAGTGTAGTAGATGCTGTGGTGTGCTACCCAGATCCCTCTTTGTGTCCAACAACTAAGAGACTTACCTGCTGATGGCTCACAAGTGAGTCCCACTCTTAAGAATCATCATCTGCCAAGTGGAGCTGCTTCAGCCAAAATTAAGCCCCCACTTCAAAGGCAGCCCACAGCCAATGTTGGGTCTATGAGGATGTATAAATGTCCAACTCCCTTGCTTCAGTCAACTGAGGACAATTCTTTTTTTTTTTTTTTTTTGCGGTATGTGGGCCTTTCACTGCTGTGGCCTCTCCCGTTGCGGAGCACAGGCTCCGGACGCGCAGGCTCAGCGGCCATGGCTCACGGGCCCAGCCACTCCACGGCATGTGGGATCTTCGCGGACCGGGGCATGAACCCGTGTCCCCTGCCTCGGCAGGCGGACACTCAACCACTGCGCCACCAGGGAAGCCCAACTGAGGAAAATTCTAAAGGGCCATTCCAGCTTCAGAGCTGAGGTTCTGCTTCACAGTTGAACCTTTCTCTCTGCTCCATCCTGATTGTCTTACACGCGTCCCTTCTAAGAGTGCTCTGCAATAAATTTCCTACATATAAACTTCTTTCTCAGAATTGTTTCCTAAGGAATCCAATCTAAGACAAGATGCCGATAGATTTTGACATGAGGATCATTTTCTTTTCAGTGGCTTATTTGGAGTGGAGAATCAATAAATAGCATCTAAATTCAACAAATGAAAAAAATGAAGTAAAGTCCTATTATTTAAGAGTATGAAGGAAATCAACAAATAAACATAGAAATTGTTAAAATTGTACCTTTTGGACTGTGGAATAGAAGAACCTAACTTTTTATTATAAAGACCTTCTATGCATGCGGTGTGCATGTATTACTTTGAATTGTTTAAGAATAGGAACCTGTAAAAAAATGCATGTATTTCTGCTTTCTACCTTCAAAAATAACAGAAAGTTCTATGAAGTATAAAGAAGTCGGAGTGAAGCCCAATTGTAGAATTCACTCCTCCAAATACATGCTGGAATCATTTAACATTTGGTTTAAAACAAATAAGCCAAAAGACTATCAAATCACCAAACAAGGAAGGGGGTAAACATCAAACAATGGCAGGAGAGAAAGAGAATGTGGTAGTCTGATCTTGTTTGACACATCTCCTAACCATCTGCGTTCCAACACTCCATCTCACAATTTTGTAAACAATTTCTATGAATGGAAGAGGATGAATTTTTTTTTAATGATTGAAAAAATGTCCTAGCATTTTCCCTCCAAACTCACACTCACCCCGATTTGAAGAAAATTTCAATAAAAAGTGAGTAAAGGGGCTTCCCTGGTGGTGCAGTGGTTAAGAGTCCGCCTGCCGATGCAGGGGACACGGGTTCGTGCCCTGGTCTGGGAAGATCCCACATGCCGCGGAGCGGCTGGGCCCGTGAGCCATACACGCTGAGCCTGCGCGTCTGGAGCCTGTGCTCCTCACGGGAGAGGCCACAGCAGTGAGAGGCCCGCGTACCGCCAAAAAAAAAAAAAAAAAAAGTGAGTAGAGTTCAGGGAACCAAGAGAAACCCCTGTGAGTAGAAACTCCTCCTACCAAACTAATGTCAAAATCTGTCTGATTCATCGTTTTTAAAGCCTCCATGCTAAGACAGGAGAAAGAGTTAAAGCTTAGTGATATCTCTCTTAAAAAGGAAGTACATTCCTGAATAGGGAAGTGAACCCTAGTATGAGATGGAGAACAACCTGTCAGGAGAGAAAGCAGAGGTCTTCTTGCCAAAGGAGAAGACAGCCCAGTTGAGCCATAGTCTTCCCATGAGCACAGACACACACACACAGACACACACATACACACATTCTCTCTGTCTCTGTCTTTCTCTGCACTGTAGGGCCACAGAGATGACAAAAGGATATTATGCACAGTCCTTGAACTGTACCTTGCATAGTAAAAGAAACAGACTTTGGATCAAGCAATATGTGTCAAGGAAAATGTACCCACAGTGCATAAAACAATGAGATCTTAAGAGAACTTTCCATATGAAGCAAGAGGAAGATGAAAACAAATGGCCTGAGAAATAGCCTAAAAAAAAAAAAAAAAAAAAAAAAAAACCCAGGAAGAGGAGGAAGAGGAAGAGAAAAGAGGAAGGGAAGAAAGAAGGAAAAAAGGGAGGGAGGAAAGGTGAAGAGAAGGAAAATAACAGGGGAAAAGTCTGTGGAGAACCTATTCACAGTTGGCTTGACATTCAAAAATTAATCACTGTAATTCAGCATATTAACAAACTAAAAAAAGAAAAACCTTTTGATCAGATCATCTCAATAGATGCGGGAGAAAATCATTTAATAAACCGCAGCAGCCATTCATGATAAAAAGCCTCAGCAGGGCTTCCCTGGTGGCGCAGTGGTTGGGAGTCCGCCTGCCGATGCGGGCGACGCGGGTTCGTGCCCCGGTCTGGGAAGATCCCGCATGGCGCGGGGCGGCTGGGCCCATGGGCCATGGCCGCTGGGCCTGTGCGTCCGGGGCCTGTGCTCTGCAACGGGAGAGGCCACAGCAGTGAGAGGCCCGCGTACCGCAAAAAAAAAAAAAAAAAAAAAGCCTCAGCAAACAACTCAATCAAGGGATCTTCTGCAAGACACTTTACATTTTTAGCCGGCCCAGGGAAATGATCTTGAAGGTACAGGAAGCAAAACAAAAGGAAGGAGACAGGAGGAAGGGCAGGCATCACTAGGCTGTACCTACATCACTCCTCATTCCTGGGTACACTTGCAGACCATGACCTCCTCAGAAGGAACATTGTCTCCTACCAGCCGGAGGGGGCCAACGGATTAATTTAAAAGGTGGAAGGCCTGGGCTTCCCTGGTGGCGCAGTGGTTGAGAATCTGCCTGCTAATGCAGGGGACACGGGTTCGAGCCCTGGTCTGGGAGGATCCCACATGCCGCGGAGCAGCTAGGCCCGTGAGCCACAACTACTGAGCCTGCGCGTCTGGAGACTGTGCTCCACAGCAAGAGAGGCTGCGATAGCGAGAGGCCCGCGCACCGCGATGAAGAGTGGGCCCCGTTCGCCGCACCTAGGGAAAGCCCTCGCGCGGAAACGAAGACCCAACACAGCCAAAACTAAATTAATTAATTAATAAACTCCTACCCCCAACATCTTCGGAAAAAAAAAAAGAGGTGGAAGGCCTGGTCTCACGAGTTGAAACAACATCAAAACTCACCCAATATGATAATGAACATTTACCTTCCTGTTTTCAAATCCTCTAGAGCCTTAGAACCCTCTCCACTTTCTCCTTCTTCTGAACTTCTATTGAGGTATTTTTATCTCCCTTTCTTAGGCCACTTCTCTGGCATTTATTTGTGTTCATAATTTTATCATTCTATTCAACCGTAAAACCTTGGGGACAGGATTATGCATTGATCATCCTTCTATTTCCCCAGAGTGAGGATGCGAGTCTTTCTCACAGGTGTTTCTCAAAAACTATCTGTTTAAAATTTTTGAATAAAATGGAACTATAAGAAACAGAACCATAAACTAGAAATAAGAAGTCTTGAGTTCTAAGCTTGACTCAGTCATTAACCAGTTCTATGATCCTGTAGAAGTCTCTGCCTCTTTGGGTTTTGGGTTGCTTTTTTTTTTTTTTTTGTCTATTATATGAAGGAGTTAGAATTAACTGCAATGTCTTAAGATTCCTGCCATCTGTAAACCTGTGTTTTGTTATGAATTTTACAAGATAAACTTAAAAACGACTTCTCTTTTAGATACACGAGTGGCGCCAGATGTTGTCTTCACCAAAAACACAAGGGATGGGAAAGAAACAACCCAGAAAATAGGTCCCTGATGAAAACTGTAGTGATGACCTACCCAGGTGTTTAAAGTAGGACACCTCAGGGGGGCCCCCAGAGGGCTGCTGTGAGGCCGAAGATCAGAGGACCTAAGAAGTTGGGGCAAGATAAGAGTGTCACAGGTGTGTTTACAGTTAAAGAATTCTGTGCTCTAGATCACTCTGAAGTCCAGAGGGGCAGAGAGGAAGCTGCCAGATCAATATACCTTTTTTGGAGACTGAGTTTACATAGGAACAGTTGCCAGTGTGGGACTGGCCTAATGATTTATCTCATTCTCTGACTTCCCTCCAGTGAATCTTGTAAGGGAACCAGCTACCTGATCCTTTAATCCTGCTAACATTTTATAAAAGAAAATTCAAATGAGTTTTTCTTATTCCAGATGCTTTATATGCAAATGAGCTGCAGAATTGGTGGCAACTAAAATGTGAGGCAGACTCTATGGTCTTTTGGAGGAAACACTCCCACCTGAGCACCCTCCCTAAACAGCAGGATAACTCTCTTCTCCTTGCTGCTCAGGGCTCCCTTTTTTCAAGGGAAGAATTGCAGAATCCTCAGATATCCACTGTATCTCTTTGACCCCAAGGAGGAACTCTTCAGATTCCTTTTATGTGTAATTGGCTTCCACTTTCCCAAACAACATGTGGATTGCTATCCCTGCCTTCCATAAAAAGCATTACCTATGCAGTATTAATCAGAGTTTGCAAGTCAAATGTTAAGATCATTCCTTGGGGTAATCCAATGGTACAACTTTGCCGTTTTATTTTCCCCTTTGCAACTCTAACTAGACAAGGGAGAGTGAAACATTGAGCTAGGAATTATTTATTTAAAGCCGCAATCCGACACACACAGACGCTGGATAAAGATTGCTCACTCTCCTTTATAATAAAAGTGGCATCTTAATGCAGCGCAGTGTGAGGCCTCAACCTTGCCTGTGGGCCAGCTCTTACATCCTCCCATGTAGCCTGGCATTTGCCCTCTAGCATTCCCATGTTGCTTGGCTCCAAACTGAAGTGCTCTTAATTTCAAATGATTTATTGGGGCCAAGTGGGAGGCCCATCTGATCTAAGTCTGTTTGTACTTGGCTTCCTGTATCTCAGGGTGATTTGAAGACGTTGTCTTCTGTTGTAAAAGAGTAATAGGAAGAGGAGAAATGCCCACCTGCTTTGGGGATAGAGCTCGCCAGGGTTTAATGCAGCTGCCTGGTGCCATTTTCCGCAGCAATGAAAAGAATCAAGTCTGAGGAAAGCAGCTAAATCATGGACTGGCAAAGGATTTCTGTGCAATTCCCATCGAGTTATTTGTTCAGGGCAGTTCTGTTGGATTGTTCAAAAAACAGAGGGCAAGTCCTAGTGACTCCAACATCGGTGACAGTGTCACAGTTTCTCTGTTGTCCTGCTGCTACACTGCTTACTTCTGTGACAGCATGCTCCAGACTACACAGAAATTACATTATTTTTATGTTCGCTTGCAGCGTTAACTTCTGAGCTACTTGTAGGAAAGGAGCTATGTTTGTATTCAATTGATTCTTCACAATGCCAAGTAAACAGTAGATACACAAAAGCAATGTTAAGTGACTGAATATGCGTGTGAATGAATTCAAAATTTTTTCAGCTAAAGTAAGAGCGTCCTTATGGAGAAAGGTATTGCATTTAAACAGTGGTATCTGACGAGCGTATATTCCATGACCTGTTACTAATGGTTCTCTTTACAGAGAATGTCAAATAAAAAGATCAAAGCAGCACTGTCCAATATAACTTTCTGCAGTAACGGGAATGTTCTATATCTCTGCTGTCCAATGTAGGAGCCACTATCCACTTGTGGCTATTGAACACTTGAAATATGGCTAGTGTGACTGAGGAACTTTATTTTAAATTTTATTCAATTTTAATTATTTTACATTTAAATAGCCACATGTGGCTTATAACTACTCTATTGGATAGCACAGATCTACAGATATCCTCAGGAAAAAGCAAAGAAAAAGAAACTGCTTCTTGATGTTTCTCAGAAGGAAAATATGCATATGCATATGTGTGTGTGTGAATACATGTGAATAAGTGTGTGTGTGTGTGTGTGTGTGATGTGTTATAAGTGGTTAAAATCAGGTTCATCGTTAATATGGCAAACTATGTTAGGAGCGTGATCTGTGGAATAAGGCAGATGTCAGTTTGAATCTTTGGCTCTTCCACTTGTGTCCTTAAATAACTCATTGTTATTATTGGCATATAGAATTGCCCACCTGTCAAACACGTCAGGATGAACATCTTAATATTGGGGGTTAGATACGATAGGGTGCAACTTCATTCTAAAAATGAATTTCTGGTGAGGTTCCTGGACATCCTGGCTGCAGAGACTCTTAACAGAGTGCTGTCATCAAGATGGTGACAAAGGGCTTCCCTGGTGGCGCAGTGGTTAAGAATCCGCCTGCCAATGCAGGAGACACGGGTTTGAGCCCTGGTCCGGGAAGGTCCCACATGCCGTGGAGCAACAAAGCCCGTGCACCATGGCTGCTGAGCCTGCACTCTGGAGCCTGCGAGCCACAACTGCTGAGACTGCATGCCTGGAGCCCGTGCTCCGCAACAAGAGAGGCCACCGCAATGAGAAGCCCATGCACTGCAACGAAGAGTGGCCCCTGCTTACTGCAACTAAAGAAAGCCTGAGCACAGCAACGAAGACCAAACGCAGCCAAAAAGAGAAAAACAAATACCATATGCAGCCAAAAATAAAATTTAAAAAAAAAAGAAAGCATAACCTTTAAAAAAAAAAAAGATGGTGACAAAGGCCATTTCTGACTTCAGTCCCCTATATGAGAAGACCAACTAGGAACTATCCATGGACAAGACACCACTGTGAAAATCCTGGAACCCAGGGATGAGGCTGAAGCATTCCCTGGACTATAGAGAGAAAGAGAGGACAACATCAGAAGGATTATGAGAGTGGCTACATTCTGACAACATTGTCCTTCCTCCAGGCCAGCTCAACACTGCACTAAGGGGGCCCCTTGGTCCTATGGTTTCTCCAGTGAGGAAAAAGAGAGCTCTAAGTGGACATCCAGTTCACCCAGCGTTGCAAGACACTTCCTGTGAGGTCCACTCAATTCTTGAATCACAGGGATCACTGGGGACCTCTGCAGGTCTCTATCGCTGGGGATCAGATAGTGACGGAGACGAAGGGGTAGGGATTACAGCAACTAGCACTCAGATCTAGGTGAACATTATTCATGCTAACAGCAGAACCCATTCAGAGACCCCAGCCAGCAGCTCTGGCCACCTGCAGAGCCAGGCAGGTAGCCCCGACTGGACAAGACCTCAATTAGTAATTCTGCCTGATTTGGGTCCTCGGTCAAGGGGCCATATTGGCTGTAGAGTCTGGTCTATTACCCCTCCTGGGCAGGAAGCCAAATATGCAGTCCTGCTCAACTGCTGTCAAAAATCTCCCAACAAAGAAAAGTCCAGGACCAGATGGTTTCACTGGTGAATTCTACCAAACATTTAAAGGAGAATTAATACCAATCCCTCTCAAACTCTTCCAAAAAATTGCAGAGGAGAGAACATGCTCAAACTCATTGTACAAGGTCAGTGTTATCCTGATACCAAAGCCAGATAAGGATACTACAAGAAAAGAAACCTACAGAACAATAATTCTGATGACTATAGATGCAAAAATTCTCAACAAACTACTAGCAAACCTAATTTGATAGCACATGAAAATGATCATACACCATGATCATTTGCATCATCCCTAAGATGCAAAGATGGTTCAATATGTGCAAATCAATAAATTTGATACATTGCATTAATGAAAGATAGAAATCATATGATCATCTTAATAGATACAGAAAAAGCATTTGACAAAATCCAACATTCATTCATGATACAAACTGTCAACAAGTTGGGTATAGATGGAACATACTTCAACAAAATAAAGGCCACCCATGACAAGCCCACAGCTGACATCATACTCAATGATGAAAGGTTGAAAGCTTTTTTTCTGAAATCAAGCACAAGACAAGGATACCCACTCTTACCACTTCTAGTCAACATAGCACTGGAAATCCTAGTCAGAGCAAGCAGACAAGAAAAAGAAATGAAAGGCATCCAAATCAGAGCAGAAGAACTAAAATTGTCTCTGTTGCAGATGACATTTTCTTATATATAGAAAGTACTAAAGACTCCACCAAAAAAACTGATAGAACTAATCAACTAATCCAGTAAAGTTGCAGGATACAAAATCAACATACAAAAATCAGTTGCATTTCTAAACAACAATAACAAAGTATCAGAAAGAAAATTTAAGAAAAAAATTACATTTATAATAGTATCAAAAATAAAAAAAAAATATTTAAAAATCAATTTAACTAAGAAGGTGAAAGATCTATACACTGGAAACTATAAGACACTGATGAAGGAAATTGAAGAAGACCTAAATAAATGGAAAGCTATCCTGTGCTCATGAATTGGAAGAACTAATATTATTAAAATGTCCACACTACCCATAGCCATCTATAGATGCAATGCAATCTCTATCGAGATTCCAAAGGCATTTTTTTTTACAGAAACAGAAAAAACATTCTGAAAATTTGTATAGCAATTCAAAAGATCCCAAATAGCAAAATAAATCCCGAGAGAGAAGAACAAAGCTGGAAGTATGACACTTTCTGATTTCAAACTATATTACAAAACTATAGTAATCAAAACAGTATGGCACTGGCATGAATAGAATTGAAAGCCCGGAAGTAAACCCACACATATACAGTCAACTAATATTTGAGAAGAGAGCCAAGAATGCCCACTGGGGAAAATATGTTCTTTAATAAATGGTGTTGGGAAAACTGGATATTCACAGGCAAAAGAATGAAACTGGACATGTATCTTAAACTGCTCATAAAAATTAACTTGAAATAAATTAAAGATTAAATATGAGACTGGAAAGCATAAAACTCCTAGAAGAAAACATGGGGAAGAAACTTCTGGACATTGGTCTTGGCAATGATTTTTGGATATGACACCAAAAGCACAGGAACAAAAGCAAAAATAAACAAGTGGGAGTACATCAAACTAAAAAGCTTCTGCAGAGCAAACAAAGAAAATCAACAAAATAATGCACACTATGGGAGAAATATTTGCAAATCATATATCTGATATGGGGGTAATATTCAAAATATATAAGAAACTCATACAAGTCAATAGCAAAAAAAAATCCAACTTAGAAGTGGGCAGAGGAGCTAAATAGATATTTTCCCAAAGAAGACAAACAAAAGGCCAACAGGCATATGAAAAGATATTCAGCATCACTGATCATCAGGGAAATGCAAATCAAGAGCACAATGAGATATCACCTCACACTTGTTAGAACGGCTACTATTCAAAAATCAAGAGATAACAAGTGTTGGTGAGGATGTGTAGAAAAGAGAACTCGTGCACCGTTGGTATGAATGTATAAATTTATACAGCCACTGTGGAAAATAGTTTGGAGTTTCCTCAAAAAAATTAAAAATGGAAGTACCATATGATCCAGCAATTCCACTTTGGGTTATATATCCAAAAGAAGTCAAATTGAGGTCTTGAAAAAGATATCTGCACAACTATGTTCATTGCAACATTATTTACAGTAGTTCAAATATGGAAACACCCTAGTGTCCATCAACAGATGAATGAATAAAGAAAATTTGTTATATATAGATATAGATAACTATCTATATATAATGGAACATTAATTTTCATAAATACATAATAGAATATTAATCAACCTTAAGAAAGAAGGAAACTCTGCCACTTGCAACAACATGGATGAGACCTGAGGGCATTATGCTAAGTCAAAAAGAGAAAGACAAATACTGCATTGGTCTCACTTAATCTAAGAAAATACAAACTCAGAAACGGAGAGTAGATTGGTGGTCATCAGGGTTACGGGTGTGGAGAATGGGTGAATGTGGTTAAAGGATACACACTTCCTGTTATAAGATGAATAGTTCTGAGAATGTAATGTACAACATACTGACTGTAGTTAACAATACTGTATTATATGTTTGAAAGTTGCTAAGAGAGCAATGGTTAAAAGTTCTCAACACACACACATACACAATTGTAACTCTGTGAGATGATGGAAGTGTGAACTAACCTTATTGTGATAATATAAGCATCACATTGTACACTTTAAACTTATACAATGTTATGTGTCAATTATATTGCAATAAATAAAGCTGGAAAGAAATAAACAAAAAAAGAGTTGCTGGTAAGTAGTCCTGCCCACCCAAATATATGTATATTCGACACCAAAGATATATTGCCATTCTTCTTAGCTTAAGAAATCATCTGTCACTCGTCCTGATTGCCATGCCCCTAACTTAATGTCTCTGGAAAAAGAGTCATTTCATCTTCTGTGAGAGAACAGAGTCAAGAGTTTGGGTGCATTTTGGAATTTATACCAGGAGTGATAAACTTCAAATATAAAAAAAGGTGAAAAGAGAGACAGGGAAGAGAAAGAGGAAAAAAGCCTCAAGATGTAAGAACTCAGTTGCATGCCTGTGTTCATTTGTTTGTTCTGTTCAGTATCATAACTGGTTATCACTCCTGGGCTCAGTGGAGGTGGTATTGATATAGGGAAAAAAGTTATATATCCCTGGATCTGAATTCTCTGTTGGTAGGTAACTATCAGTCTTTGGTCAAGTTATTTAACTTCTTCCAGTATAAATTCTCCATCAGTAAAATAAGCATTAATTTTACTAAAGGGTTCAGAGATTATGAGGACAGTGGCTAGCACATAGCAGGCACTAAAAAAACTGCCTTTCTTCCCTTTTCTTCCTTGACCACTACTAGCATCTTCCCCAATTTCAACTTCCCCTGGATATAAGGGAGCAGATTATCAGGATAATCAGACTGTCATCTTACCCACCCTTTACATATTTTAAAAAATAAAAAAAAAACATATGACAAAGTTGGATCTATACTTTCGTGGTCTGTGTCTTGAGATCAACAAATCTGAGTGAATACAGGAGCTAAAAGGCAGCTATCCTAAGGAAACTAGCAGGTTTTACTGTTTGCAAAATGAATGAAAATTCTGCTCTTCTATTGTTTTTTCCACATTAGTGTGATGTATGCCATTAAACCAGTACTGGGAACAGGGTTTTATTTTTAAAAGGCATTAAACTGTGGTTTAAGCCTCATTTTCCCCAACCCTGGATAGCTTAGGCAGGCATCCTCTCTGCCTTCTGAACTTTAGGACTTAGAAATGAACCAGCTGGATCTGAGCTAATGAATGCAGCAGCTTTGGAAACCCACATGACTTCCAGACTATGATCAACCCATTGGAAACCATAAGTGATACTCTAGTCTCATGTTCCCATGAAGAAGGAATAGGGTTGGGTACCCTCTTCTTGCATGTGCCTTTGGGCACATTGTCAGGGATCAAAAGACTTCCTCTGAACTCTCTCTTTCCTTCACCAAAGCGAAACAATTTCCCATACAGAAACACCTGCACATTTTTAAGAACCTCTATCAACCAAAAAGCGTGGATCCATTAATCAACTGAACTTGACAAAAATGTTAACATTCTTCACTAGCACGCAGAAAAGCACGGTGGTCGTAGATAACTATCTCATATCTTCTTTCATTCCTCCAGGCACCGAAGGAAACAAGTCCCTTCCATTGATATCTCTGCATCATTTTCTTTCTCCTCAGCAATAATAACAAATAGTTATGCTTCTGGGGGAGCAAATTCAAAGCAAAAAATTTGAGCAAGTTTGGGTCTGTTGCAATAAATATTTCAGAGAGCCAAAATGAGTTCTTAAGTGTTTTATTATGACAGATGTATTCCTATATTTTGGGAAAAGTTGTGATCACCATCAAATACATTCACAAATTTGCAGTATCTTCCCTGCTAGAGCCTGGATGCTTGACAAGGCAAAATTTTAGAGTGAAGATCTTGAAGGATTGGTACTCTAGAAGAAAATATTTGATGGTCTTCCTAGAAATGTTGAAAAGACAGGAGGAAAATATAACCTGTATAATATTAAAGTACAAGACTGAAGCAGATGTAAATGGAAGTGGTGAATAATATTTTTTTTAATTTCTAGCACTTAACATAGACCTGTTATACAGTAATTGCTTGATAACTTGTGAATGGGTTAAACTGTTGAAAGATAAAAGAAAAAAGAAGATTCAAGGATGAATTTAGATTTTTAAGAGCCTAAGGTTTGAAAAGATGATATGCCTCTCTATGTAATTCAAAATAATATGAAAGCAATTCTGAACTGTAAAACAAGAGTAAGAAAATCTAATAACATTGCGATTTTCCCCATGGTACTTTTTAATAAGATCATAAAATAAAATCTTTCAAAATATTTTTCTAATTTTTTGGTGTCTCTGCTTTGCTGGTATCCTAACCATGTGCTTGGTTTCCTACGGAGTAATCTAGCCCTGAGGGGCCGCTAACCTTTCACCTAGAGATTCATTTACTCCTTTATTCCACAGACTTTTATTGAAGGTCAGTTATTTAGAGGCTGGGAATTCATAGAATTCAAGTTATTCCTCTGGAAGGGCCCAAAATCTAGTGGAGAGATAAAGGTTCGCATAGCAGCAATGTGGTGAGTATTACAAAGTTCTGAGCAGGGTTCAGTAGGAACAATGAAGAAGAAAACAAAGAGATGGAGGCTTTTCCAGGATGACACCTGAGATGCATCTGGACCACTGATCCACGTGGAGAATGAAGAGGACATTCTTGGTACATGACGTGGTGTTGGTTCCTCCAAAAAAGGGACACGTGAACAGAACCAGGGGAACTGCACTTGGTTCCAACTTCAGGGACAAAGGATCTCAGACCCACTTTGACCTGTTCCTTCTTCCTTGTCCCTTTGTTCTCAGGTTTGGCAGTTTTACAATCTCTCTTGCATTCTGCATTTTTTTTTAGGGCCACAGATGTTCTAGAGCTGCCTGAGTTGTTCAGACTGAGTTCTGAACCTTTGGGTCCCCCTTGTTAGGATGTTTATAATGGATCACACAGTCCTCTTACCACCTGACAGTTGGTATTTAAATATCTGGTAGCATGGCACATTTCCTTTTGTCTTGGTTTGCTCAAACAGTCCCCTTTGTGATATTATGTCAGATTTATGTAACTGTAATGTTCTTCTTAATTTGATGTGTGGACCCGGGTGGGGCAGGGGCGTGGGGACCTGCACAGATTTAAGTGATACGAAGTGCCTCAGAGTCTGAGCACCCAAATGTATCTGGGGACTGTTACACAGCTAACTGGCAGGTGTTGTACAAATACAAAGATCTCCCAAGCTTCAAGAAATAACCATCTCATGGGATCCCTAAAAAGAAACAATCAAGGGTGTGTCCATCCGATTTGTTAGTTATGAAAAGTGGATTGCCATAATGATGGGAGTGGGCTAAATTAGGAGGAGTATGGGGCCAGAGATACTAGAGTATGGAAGAGGTACCTGGCATGTATAAGCATCAAGAAAATTTTATTCCTTTGAGCCTAGCTGGGAAGATTCTATTCCCTGTGAGGGAAGGTGGGCATCATATTTCTTCAAATTCTCTGTGGAAAATGGGTCTTTCTGTTATCTGGTATCAGGAAAAGCCCAGGTAGCTCGTGGCTACCTGGAGATGGAGACAGTGTGTGCCTATGAATTTGAGTGGGGTAAGGAAGGAGTTCTGGTCCCAAAAGGAGACTGCAGCCAGTGGGAAAAAGACCATGGAGAACAGCCTGTGGCTTGGTATGGCCCCGCACAATGGCGGAGGGGTAGCAAATGGAACCAAATGTAATGCACATTACAAACCATGCCAAGAGTTTATGCTTTTGCTAGTAATTAGGCAATGGAGCTTGTCCCATGAGTTTTAAATTGGGAAGCCACATGATCAGATCAGTGTTGGAGAGAAACTTACCTACAGTTTGAAACATAGATTGAAGACACAACTGGCACCAGGATGATCTGCTCACAGCCTACGCTAGTAGTAAAAGTGATAAGGTCACAAAATAGAGAGGAAAAAAAACTGATGGGGTCCTGATTGAAGGCAACAGAGGCATTGGGAATGGAAATGATAGGAAAGGATTCAAGGGCACCCAGAAAACAAAACAAAAAAGTACTTGGTGATTAAAAGGGGATTAGAAAAAAAATCTAAAACATCTCTCTTCTGGCTTTAGTAAGTGGGTGGCTGAAGGTAGGCACCAGTAACTCAAATAAGTAGGTTTGGAGATAAAGCACAGGAAAGGAAATGATTCTGAAGCAGCTGAACCTATATTCATTCATTTATTCACTTTGAAAGTTTGATTTTTTGCTTTTATATTGGTATAGGGTGGGCTGTCTTCTCATTATTATAGTCCTGCTAGCCTGACTTTTTTTTTTTCTTAGCCAGCACTGTGTGTTTAAAATTTTGAGTTAGTTGCTAAGATTTAAAAATAAGAAGCATTTTACATAAAAATCTGGATTTCTGACTGCTATCGAAAAATTGAAACATCTGTGTGATGGCTAATTTTATGTGTTAACGTGACTAGGCTAAGGGATGCCCAGATAGCTGGTAAAATGTTATTTCTGGGTGTGTTTTTGAGGGTGTTTCCTGAAGAAGTTAACATTTGAATCAGTAGACTAAGTAAAGAAGAGCACCCTCACTACACAGGTGGGCATCATCCAATCTGTTGAGGGCCTGAACAGAACAAAAAGTGGAGGAAGGGTGAATTTGCTCTCTCTGTTTGAGCTGAGACATCCATCTTCTCCTGTCCTTAGACACTGGCATTCACTGTTCTCAGCCCTTTGGACTTGGATTGGGACTTACACAACTGGCCCCTTGATCCTCAGGTCTTTGGGTCAGACTAAGACCTACATCATCAGCTCCCTTGGTCACAGGCCTTCAGACTCAGACTGAATTACACCACCAGCTTTCCTGGTTCTTCAGCTTGCAGGCAGAAGACTGTGGGACTTCTCAGCCTCCATAATCACATGAGCCCATTCTTACAATAAATCTCCTCTTATATATACATATCTATATCTTTATATCTACATGTCTATCTCTATCTATCTATATCTCTATCTATCTATATCTGTATCAATATCTATATCATCTATCTATATCTATCATATCCATATCTATATCATCTATCTATATACCTGTATCTATCTGTATCTATCTATATCTACGTCTACATCTGTATCTATATCATCTATATATCCTCGTGGGTCTGCTTTTCTGGAGAACCCTAATAAAATCTGCCTGAATCAATAATCCCTTTACACCAGACGTGTGTTCTCCAATTTGGCACACTCCCTACCACTCTCTGTTGCCTCCTTCACAGGCCTATTTCCCTCAGTCATGTTTCCTGCATGACCTCTCTGTAGCAGGTGCTGTCCTAACCCTAGCCTAATCCCTTGGCCTGCACCAGAGGCTGCCCTCAGATAGTGCAGGTGGCTTCCTGTACCTCTCTGCCTGAGGCTCTTCTGTTCCCATAGGAGTGCACTTGGCACAGATGTAGACAAGGCCATAGAGCTAGCTACTCCCCACCCCAATAACCATCAACCAGTGAGAAATGGGAGTTATTAGGAAAGACCCAACTTCCTTTCCACCTCAGTGAGACAATTCTGACACATTTCCAGGTAGATTCCCAGAGAGTTCCCAGCAGGACTGAGTCCCCGTTGCCCACTGTGGTGACCTACCATTAACACACTTTAATGGTCTTCACTTTCCAGAGTCACTTCCTCACACTTTCACATGCTTCGTGGGATCACCTCCAAAATAAGTTATGGCACCCAAATCCTTGTCTCAGGGTCTGTTTGGGGGGAACCCAAACTAAGACAGGACCTGCAACCCACTAAATTTGTCATCTCTGATTTAGACCATCTTCTGGGTCTTAACTGCTCTTCAAGTGTAAGTTCCAGTCTCAGATTGTCAGAGACAGAAATGTCCTTAGAGGAGGCAGAGATGGAGGACCACAAGTGAATTGTCTGAGGTCACACAGCATCATTGACTCAAAAGACTGAATGAGCCTCCCTCTCCTGATCCTCAGGGTTGTGGTCCATCCACTACCTTATGGGGTAGGCCTAGTTGAGACAGAGACCATCCAGCACACAAGGCTCAAAATACTTACCCTCTGGGGGCAAAAATTTGCCAACCCCTGCACTACATCGTAGTTGTATCATGGGGGATCATGTTCTCCTGGGCTTGCATATAGGTGATGCAGTAAGAACAACTCTCCTGTTCACATATGCTCAGTGGAGCAAAACATCACAAGTACCTCCCTTTTGTTCAACTGGCACAGGATGTTTGTGGCAGAGCCAAAGGATCAGGGCTGCAAGTCTGAGTTCTTTTGATAAATTAATTTATTATTTAAGCACATCTGCCTGTTTATTTGAAGAGGTGCGGTGGCCTCCACTTGTGCACTTGTGTGGAGGAAAACATCACACTGAGATCTCAAGTGTCACGGCAATTAGTCAGATGGGGAAAGATGCTGCTCCCGGGTGTTAGGGACATTGTACTTGATAATCTTTAATTTGCTCGATATTACAATTAAGGTAACTTCAAATGTGTTATAACCTTAATAATGTCAACATGTTTCCATTATCTCCAGTGTACATATTATTTTTAACCTACTTCACACACAAGAATGTATTAATGCATTTTTTGGCTGCTGGAGAAGTGGCCCTCTAACATGCTTGTAAAGGACTTAATAACCTTGTAGAAATGTTTTACTGATGAGTATTTAAAAATTATTGGAAAATCACTCAGTGAAGATTGAAAAAAAAAATTCTACTACATTATCGTGGGCTAGGAGATGGATGTTTATGAGGAAAGATGTAATTAACAGAAGACAGAGAAAACTAACGTTTTGGTGACAAAGGAAGTAGAGTAGAATAGCAAGGGAAATGCAGCTGAATTAGAAGTCAAAGACCCAGGCATCTAACTTTGGCTTCACATCCATTAGCTGTGTGATCTTGGAAAAGTTGCTGAACTTGTCTGAGAGTTCGTTTCTATGTCTCCAGCTTAAAAGCACTGCCTGGTTCCCAGCTGGATTCAAATGAGAGTGTAATTAATTGATGCTGGTAAAAGAGTTGTGTAAGCTGTACAGAGCTATGCACTTATGCATTATTATTGCACAAAGCTGGGGACAAAAAATATTGGGATGATGACTGATGCTGTTTTCTGTAGTCATTCATTGCATGTGCTTCCAGAGATATTTTAAGACAATTAAATCTAAAGAAGGGGAAAAAGAGACAGAGGGGTCAATTCATTTCCCCCATCTTAGAGCTGCCTAGGCAGAAATGATAGATGATCAGTGTTCACTGCATCCATACCCCTGCCCAACACGAGGGTGTGTTCTGAGTGGGAGAGAAGCAGCCTGCTAGGTAGCAACTGGAATTTATGGGAGTTATATTATTTTATACCATGCTGAGAGTGGCCAATGACCAGTGGTTAGCTTTGATTTTCTGATTTGGGAAGCAACTTCACTAGCCTCGGGCAGCGGCTCCTTCACACACAGGTCAGGGGCAGGCATGACCCTGTGCCTGGATTATTAGGTAAACATTTATGTAACTCCAATGCTTTCCACTGGTGTGAAATTACTGATACATTGGGATCCTCCATTTTCCCTAATTAGACCAGTGAGTGAGGGATTTGCAAAAACAATTCCAGAGACTCTCACTTTAATATTACCTAATGTGCACTTGGCCTACTTTTTGATTTTCCCACTGAATATATAGGGTCAGTTTCTCATCTTGCTTGGCACCCCTGTGGAGTAAGCTCTGAGCTCAGAACTGCAGTGTTTTCAAGGGCAGTGTCTTCCCTCCCTTTACCTCTCTCTTGTCCTTTGCCTTCCATGAGGATTTGGGACACTGTCCATCCAAGTACAAAAGCTGTAGTTTCACGGGGCTCTAGAACGATTTTGATTGGCTTGTCCAGTACATACAATTAAGGGGATTAAAACTGTTCAGTTGATTGTTTTTTTAATTTATTTTAGTATAGACCTATATGATCACCATGTGTGAATATGTATGATAGAGAGAGAGAGAAAGAGAGAGAGAGAGAGAGTGTGTGTGTATTTCACATGGATTGAATTTTAGACTTACAGGGTACTCTTTATGCAGATAGATTTTTGGGAAGGGAACCCAAGAACATAAAAGAAAACACCGCATCAGAATCCCAATTAGATACAGTGGGAAGAATGACAGATTTTGGAGTCAGATGGATTGCATTCAAATTCTGGCTCCCGAACTGACTTAATTGTAATCTTCAGGTAGTCAATTTATCTGAACTCCAGATTCCCCGTCAATAAAATGGGGATAAAACTTAGCTCTTAATTTGGTTGTGAGGTTATAATAATGTAGATAAATAACTCCCTGTATCCTGGCATAAAAGAGGCACCAGATGAATTAGTGTTATTGCCAGAGAACTAGTATCATCAACTTACTCATCCTTTCTGAAGGTTAACGAGATATGTAAGAGATAGATAAGTGTGTTGAAAACTCTATCTATAAAAGTATATAAAAAATATTGACCCAGACATCAGAAAAAGTGGGGTCAAGGCATCCAGGAAGCTGCTTTGTCTTCTCAGAATTAGGTTTGCTCACCTAAAAATAAGGTGTTGAGACTCTCAGAGGTTTTCAAACTAGCCCTTCTAGAACCATGCAGACCTTGGGGTTGAACAGACCGACGCTTTGGAAGGGAAAGGGAGAGGGATGAGAAAGAGTGGACAGCACACTAGCCTCCCAACCCTCCTTCAACCAAAAGAGCAGTTTTTGTCTCTCTTGGGCACCGGGCTTCTGGCTAGAACTTGGATATCTAAAAAAGCTCCCTCATCTAGAACTTGGCAAATGATTGGACAAAATGATCCTGAGATCCCTTCCAGCTCTCATATTCTGTGAAGGTTTTGTCACCTCTTCCAAACTTTAGTTTGGCAGACTGTCAGGCTGCCTGAGGCACTGTGGGATTTCAAGGTGGTTACAGGGCAGAGTCAGCTCTTTGAAAACTCTTAAGTAGGCATATAATTCTCAGTCTTCATTTCTATGTAGAGATGGCTCTGCTCACTTACAGATTCCTTACTCTGACTGCCTGTCGTGCCCCTTCAGTTTCGGGGAATAGCTCCCTCCTCACTCTCCTTTGGTCCTCCACAGCCTCATGGCCCTCAGCTCTGTTTTGACACAAACACCTAATCCTTATCCCTGCACTGACTGTCCACCTCCAGTTCAACTGTGGCTTCATTAGAAGAAAGTTCTTCATGCTCTCCTCCTCGTGGAATAGCTTTATCACCCAGAATTACAAACCTCCGAGGGAAATACTTTTCTTCAGGGACATCTTTTCTCAACTTTCAAATCCCACTACAATGCTAGCTGTCTGGCTTGTCTGCCCCATAAAGCCAGCTTCGAGGTCAGATGTGACAGTGTCTGTTATCGTTATTAAATGATCCACTTTGGGGTCAAACAGAGCCACACTTTAGTCCCGACTGCATAAGTCTTTTGCTTCTTCACCTTGCATAACTTACTTTACTTCTCCAGTTTCTTGTATTTTTTTATAGTAGCTATCTTGGGGTTGTTCTAAGAATGTGAGCTTTCCCTGGGATAAAGAGCCCCTGAAACAAATCACACCACTTTTTTGTTATCATCATCATCAACTCTTAGTCCAAACCTAAGATACAAGAAATACTGCATTTCTCTATTTTGTGTAAATAAATAAAAACTTCTATTTTAGTTATCAAGGTTTCACCCTATACACACACACACACACACACACACACACACACACACACACACACACACAGAGTTGTGCCCAAAGGCCCTATTATTTTCCAAGCAATAAAACAGTGAAAAAGACTTTCCATCATTGCTAGTCTGTGGCTACCCACTGTCCAACCTCTGAGTCCTACTCAGGCCATGTGATGCTTTGTAAAGAATGGGAGCTCTCATGCCTGGAGTCTACTCTCATGCTCCCCACTATCACAGAATCTGAGGCTAGAGTGTCCACTCAGAGATATGCCAATCTCTACCCTCTTCCAGTCTGGGTAAAACGTTCTCTTTCCTCACTCTTTTCTTTCCTTTTGCCCTCAGATTTATGTTTCTCTTACTATCCCACTTTGGGATACCCAGAACTTTATGAAATCTTAGAAGAGCTAGACACACGTTTCTGGAGAAAAAGGAGAATAATGCTTAGAAATGAGTGAGAGAAAGTGTCAATGTATAAACATGTTATAATAATCCTCTGCCATAGTCAATACCATGATCATTGTTATCATAACCATTGTCATCCTCCTCATCATCACCATCACTATCATTACCACCATCATTATCACCAATCACCAT
This sequence comes from Stenella coeruleoalba, assembly GCF_951394435.1. NCBI lineage: Eukaryota > Metazoa > Chordata > Mammalia > Artiodactyla > Delphinidae > Stenella > Stenella coeruleoalba. The sequence continues at coordinate 8,012,492 of NC_137150.1, forward strand.
CATCATCACTATCATAATCGCCACCATCATCATCACCACCACCATCATCATCACCACCACCATCATAATCTCACCATCATCATCACCACCATCATCATGACCATCACCATCATCATCACTATCATAATCATCACCAACATCATCACTACCACCATCATCATGACCATCACCATCATCATCACTATCATAATCATCACCATCATCATGACCATCACCATCATCATCATCATCCATGCCACCAATACCATGAGCCATGACACTTTGCAATTCTTAAAAGAAGACAAAGAGGAGTCAGACTTGTATTGGCTTGGGAGATTTTGTTGTTCTTGTGAAGAAAAAGAGACACACATGAGACAGACTATGCAAAACTCTAAGCCTGAATAGCATTCATTTTCAACCAAGGTGTATATAAGTACCAAGAAATTCCTCCCTTGCACAATCCTTCACAGTCTTCTCACCACATCAAATTTTCTTTCAACACAAAACTGAGAACTGCCATGCTATATGGGGAAGGGGGAATATTATCAGGAATGATGGAATAAATCAGCTTGACACTAAAGTTTCAGCTTAAATTTTAAAACGATGGTGGCTTCTCTTTGTGAGCTAGTAGTTGTGAATGATTCACATTAAACCAGGCATCTTGGTGATGGATATTTACCTTATTTTCAGATAAATGGTAACTTCATATAAATCTCACTTAACTAATGAAAAGTAAAACACTTTCAAAGGTAAGTGCAGGTTATAATGGTGTCCCTATTTAGTAGATAGGGAACTTCACATCAAGGGCTTAATATCCTTAATTCTGGAACAGTACAACTCCAGACTCTCAGTGCTTACAGGCGGAGCCCAAAATACTCCTCCAATTCTGATTAAATAATCATAGCTAGTACGTATGAAGAGATAGCTGTGTGCTACCTGCTTCGCAGCAAGATAAGATCTTTACAAACAAGAGTTCAGTTAGTTGTTACATCAACTTTGAAAAAAAATGTTACTGCATCTCAGAAGGGCTACACCGCTTCTCAAACACACATAGGGAGGAAGTGGTAAATCATACTTCAACCCTTGTTTGATTGACTCCAAGACCTATACTCTTAACTACTAAGCTACACTGCCTCCCACTTCCTAACCTCTTCACCTAGGTGAAGGCAGTAAGATGTTGCTAAAACCAGATTTGGTTAGGGACAGCTACCCCTCTCCCCCACCAAAATTTTCAACATCTTTCTACTACCATAATTTTCCATTTATTTTCAGTTCAATAAATGGGAATGTTCAAACACCTTTCACAAACATGGTGCTATCTTTCAGTTCCCCATTTTACATTCCCCACATCCAATCAGTTGACAAGCACTTTTTTTCTACCTTTCAAATTTACCTTTAGTTTATCTCTCTCCCAATTAGTTAAGGCACTCTTTATTTGTCGTGTGGATGTAGAACTAGTTCCTACTGAGGTTTCTCTCCTGATCTTTCCTACTTTCATCTGTAAGAAAAGTTGTAAAAGACTTCAAACAAATTAGTTTGCCCAGTGTCCTATCTGGCATGCTCCCAGGTTATTTCTTCTTTTCATTGTCTTTGACCTAATTACAATTCTTTAAGTATAGATAACTGATAACAATACAAATAGATCCAGTCCATACACATGCAAATGATTTTACTTGGTAAAGGATCAATTGACCTTTCTGCTACAAAAACAAACCACCAATAACAACAACAACAACCACAAAATCCTACCAGTTCTGCATTCAATTAATTTCAGTAATCCTGATTGAGCTATTTTTGTGTAATACTTTGAATTCTCCTTTGAACTAGTCCTGACATCTTACTGGTTCCCTTATTAATTACTAAGTTAAATAAAATCTTTGACATGTGTTCATTTTATATTTGTAGGAGAGTCATGGTTTCATCTTTTTAAACCAACCTTTAACACATAACACATCTTACCTGACTTTGCTATTTATCTTAATTTGGATTTCCCAGAAAGCAGAGCCTGAGGCACAAATATGGTTGCAAGTATTTATCCAGAGGTGACACCAGGAAGCTACCATAGTGATGTGGGGAGAACAAGACAGGCAAAAGGGGAAAAATCAATCAAGGGTGTGCTACTGAGTTGGTTACTGCTGTGGGAACTCAGTCCTTCTGGGGGACACTCTGAGGAATAATGTAGAATAAGCAACCTCAGAATCGTCCCTCCAAAGTGTAAGAGGCTGGGACATTTCTCTTCCAACCACTGTCTCCTATTGATTGAGGGTTGCTCAAGGGATATAGATGTTGAAAACTCAGCCTCTGGGCACCAGTGCTGAATCAAATCTTGGAGACAGAGTTTTGGGTGAAGTAGAAAAGAATAGCTTTACTGCTTTGCCAGGCAAAGGGGGACACAGCAGGCTCATGCCCTCAAAATTGTGTGTTCCAACCCGGGAGGATTTGGTGAGGAGTTTTATAGCAACGTCTCAAGTGTGGGGTTGCTGATAAGGATCAGGGTATGTGCAGGGCCTGCACTCCTTTAACCTGGCCTCAGGTGGCCTCCTGATGAGCTTCTCTGGTTCTCAAGGTTATTATACAAAGAACTTCTTTAGAATGAAGAATGCTTCATCAAGTAGTTAGCATCTTCCATTTGTTGGGGGGTTTAGTTCTGCAGATGAGCTCAAAAATATTGTTATGTAAATCCCTTGAGGTGGAACCAGGACCCTGCCTCAAGGCTGCACTCTTGTCTCTTGTCTGCTTCTCCTCTTTCTCTACATCCCCTCCCTTCCCTGATCAGCAACTGTTTGAACCTGCTCTTTGGAACTCAGGGAAGGTCAAGAAATGGGGGACACAGAAAGGCTTCTGTGCCCAGGAGCATCATAAGATCCTGTTCAGTTTCAGTATTAACTCCCTTGTACTTTCCATGGCTTTGGAAAAGTTGTGAGGCAGAAAAGTGAAACCACTATTGTGTACACCTTAGGTGGCAAGCCGGCAGAAAAGCACAGAGTGGGTTATCCCAAGTACAGTGCAATCAAGTGGGCTGAGGGGATGTGGAGCAGGGCACAAAAGCAAAAGCTACACTGCCAGTGTGATCTGTCTAAACTGAAATTTGTTGTACTCTTCTCCATTTTAGAACATTGACATGATTTCTCTTTGCCTTTAGGGTAAAATGCAAACACACATGGCCCTTCATGCTCTGGCCTTAGCCTCACCTTTCACCACTCTCTGTCTTGCACCCTAGCTTCCTTCCATATGCTGATACTTGCTGTTTCCACTGACACTGTTGTGATGGATTCTTGTGTTCATGCTGCTTCGTCCTCCTCCTTTCTAGCTAACCCATTATTGGATGTCCTTAGAAGTGTTAAGCCTACTTCCTTTCTGCTTCCAGACAATATGTGACATTTTCATAGCTCATTCTTCTGTGCTTTCCTTTATCAAAGCATCAGCTACACTGTATTCCACTTGTCTTTCTCTCTCTTCCTCAGTATTCTGTGAGTTCTTTGAGGTCAGCAACAATATATATATAGTTTTTATCTTTGCAGCACCAATGCTCAACAACTTCTCCCCATAATAGGCACTCAACAACAGTTTGTTGATTTATGTAAGCACCTACTTGGCCCTTATCTGTACTTGTCATGGTCGACTCTAAGGAGTTTGCATTAGTCAGGAAAGGGCAAGTTCTGCTACAGTAGCAAATAACTGGGAAATCTCAGTGGTTTAAAAAGACCACAAATAACTGGGCAATCTCAGTGGTTTAAAAAGACCAATGTTATTTCCCACTTATACTACATATTGCTAATGATCAAAGTCAAGCAGGATCCTTCCAACGTTGAAAAGATGGATATATGTTTGATTGCTTCCATTGATGAAGTTTAAGCAGAAAATTCCCACAGTTCCACCTTAGCTAAGTTAGTTAGACACAGACTGTGTATTTGATAAGAGGGCTTCCCTTGAGTTCTTCTTACTCAGTGACATCTTCCTGGTAAGAGGTAGGAGTTGGGGGTAGCAGTTGGAGTGATGATGATGTGCTAGAAATGGTAGTGGTGATAGTGGTACATAATATGTTTGCAGATGGTCCTGTAGAGTCTAGACTCACTCTCCTGGTAAATGCCATTCTATGTACATTTGGGGAACAGAAATCCTCCAGTCCAAGTGTGCTCATCTCTAGACTCTAGTATTTTATACGAACTTTGTGTTTTGGAACCTCAAAATAAGTCTGTCTATTCATCTATCTGTCTATCTTCAACTATTCTCTATATTTAATTTTTAACTCTACGAGATAGAACACAGTTAGGAGAAAACCTCCAATGAGAAAACAGAAGGCTCATAAAAGAGGAAGAAAAACAATTTTGGTAAGGAAAATATTTCCATATTATATTTTCAAGAGGTCGACATAAACAATAGTGAGTTAAAAAATATTTTAAAAATTATGCGCAGTGTCACTTGCCAGTGTTGTGTTAATTAATGCAAATGTGGAACACTGCATCAGTTCTTGCTTGAATTCTACCAAGTACATCTGTACAGTAAATATGTTAGTGAATAACCCTCAGCCACTGTCAGAGATTATTTTCTCAACTGCTAATTCCTAGAAAATCATTGCCAGCTTTCTAGGCATATTTTGATATGTTCAGGCAGATCCAAAGCAGCCAATAGAAGCCTCCAGAAGGGGTGTGGCCCTCTCCCATTCTTGGTATGTATAAATTCTAATACCCAGTAGTAGGCAGAGAAAAGAAGTAAAACCGCATTAATTGAACACCTATTAAATAATTGGCTTTTACGCTAGCTATATAATTTAAATATTACAAGATAGGTATTATTGAAATGTCTGCTAAAATGCCTTAGTTTTCTCAAAGTGGTTGAGAACAGAATCAGTGAGGAATTAACACAAGAATAACTTTTTTTTGTCAACACTTTGTTAGGGTACCAGCCCACCATTCCCATGACTGACATTTTTACCACTTCAGAAGTATTTCAACATTGGCAATTTTTTTTTCTAGTGAACAGGAAACACAAAACTAATGTCTAAGTATCCAAAACCTCTTATCCCTTCACACTATTCAGGAGAAATCTGTATCTTCCAGCATGGATCCTGAGTCTTTCTTGTATAGAATCATGAAAAGAACTGAAGGAGAGAACAGCAAGTCACTGACAATTGCTTGAGTGATTGACATTGGAAAAAGCAGAGGGTTAATGGTGGAAGAGAAATGAACATATCCAAATAGTTTAAAAAAAAAAAGTAGGGAAGACAAAAGCCCATGTGGGTGGTTTTGGGGATGATGGGGGAACAGAATTCAATGGGCTTTTAGAGAGAATAGAAGAAGACTTAAGACCTGACTTAGATGAAAGAAAGGATTGTCAAGGTAAAAGAACTTAAAAACATGATGATATCAAATGACATCCTTTTCCCACATTTACAGGAAACTTAAAAAGAAAACATTGCATTTTTAAATTAAATGTTGGACTAATTTTTAAAATGTATCTCAAGCTTAGACTGGACCACAAGGTTACTCAGTCTTTTGTGGTTTACACTAGCAGTATAAATTACATGCTCATTTCTCTGGGGATAATGGTATTCTTCTTCTATATATTTCTAGATATTCCCCAAATTTCAATGGTCAGTTTCTGTTCTTGATATTTGAAGATTTCATATCCTTGACTCTGACTCATTATACAAATAGGAAGGAAGATAAACTATTACATTTCTATTAAGAGTTTTCAAGAACATGAAAAATTCCCATTTTGAACAAGACTCTGGAAGACTTTTGAACTTATAATGAAGTGAACACAAATCCATTACTGAGTTGGAATGGCAGTGTGAGGAGCTCTGCAGATGCTTTCCTCCACAAAGCAACCATAACTGGTGAAAATTGCATTAAGAAAAAAAATATTTAAAGTCTTCGGAAATTACCCTAAGCGCATGCAGCAAATGAAGTGACAGTTATTTAAGAAAATTTACTAGGTCTTGGTAAGAATAGTGAGAGTCCGTGGTATTTGAACTACACCCAGATTTACTCCACTTCTGACCCCTGTTAATGTGAGGGAAGCTCTGCTCCTGGTGGATGCAGCAACATTGCAGGGTCCCAACTCCTCCCAGTGATCAGTCTAGGGCCAAGGTTTTTCTCTGGAGAGACAGGATACCAGCATCTCTCTTCTCCTATGTTCCAGCTGGCAGAATTTCTATTCCAGTGTGGCCCAAGTTTTGGAGCTCCTTCTTTTACCCACTCTCCACTCGTAGGGTGGGAGCTTTATCCAAGGTTTTCAGGTGAAGAATATTGTGCCCTGATTGCCCTCTTCCCAGCTCATTCATAGGGCTACCTCCTGGATCTAGTGCCCACCTCCTAGAGTGGGGGCTTCACTCTGAGAGAAGCTGGTCACTTTCCATGTCCCAGCTCCAGAGTAATGATCCTGAGGTTCTGCCCAGGGGGAGAGGCAGGCTGTAAGAGTGTTCCACAGCTCTCTGTAAGGAGACTAACTTTATTTGGAACAGAGCATAGGGAAGTTCAAACTTCAAAAAAAAAAGGGGGGGGGGTGGGGCACTCTCAAAGACAGTGAAGATTTTGGTGATGAGCAATTCAAAAAAGTCTAGTAGCTTCATAATAGCAATAAGCAAAGTGGTAAAACAGCCAGAAGTTTAACAACGAGAACTAGGAAAAGAGATGCCTAAGAAGCTATCTTCAGGGGTCTGTGGAAGGCTCAAAGAGTTTCCCTGCAAAGGATTCCATTTACTATGTAGTAGCTTATGCACTGAGACATTACTAAAACAATAGAGCAAATGACTAGCAATTAGTGAAGACTAATAACGGGGTGTATTACCAATACAGGCAGACCAGCCGGGAGCTTATCATGGAAATAAGGCAAAGAGATAAAGACAGACTGGCTAAAACTACTGTTAACCTAGAGGCAAGGAGAGAGGAGGAAATCAGGGTGACTGTGTGTATGTCCAAGGTTGCACCCTCTGAAGAGCCACATATAAGGCTGGATATCATGGGCAAAATAGGCAAATTTTTCTTAGAGCACCATAAACATGAGTAGACAAAGGTAAAACAGGTAAATTGGACTTAGCAAAATTAAAAAGCTTTGCGTCTCCCAACCCAATAGTTGTTTTATTTTTTGTGCACTTTCTTTGCCCCTCTGTGTTGGGTATCCCAGGTTAATTTTTAAAAGTTACGAGTAAATCTGAAAGTCTAGAGAGACATTGACTAGATTACCTGACATTTAAACCTATCATCCACGCTGATGGAGGAGGTGTGAATGATGTCGAGCCTGCTTTTCCTCCATTGTTGTCTGGCATCGTTGCCGGTCAGTGACTGGCAGTTTCAGGCCTATAAGAGGGCTTCCTGAGCCTTCTAGCATCACTCAGTGGGTACCATAAGGGATGGCACTGCTTGTGGAACTCACAACCCCTCATAAGTAGATGCTCAGGCTATATTCAATTTAAAAAACTTTCCGAAGATTAAAATAATGGTCCATTAAAAGGAACTATCTGAAACATAAGAGACATGGAGATCTGATGGCAAGCATGCTGAAGACTGTTCCAGGATATTTTCATAAATGCCTTAGTAGCTTCCACACTGAGTTTCCATGTAGTTATAGGATTTCTGTTACTCAGGGTGGGTTTTTGTCTGATTGACTTTTTTTTTTTTAATGGAATTACTGTTTCATGGCACTCAGACCAAGACCAAACCTTTAAGTATAGGTTCTGTTTATTTTTCTTTTTTCCATCCAGTGTCACTTGCTTTTTCATTTCCTGATTTCTTCCTAAGGTGAGGGAGCCAAAATACATCACAGATCACAGCTAGATTTAGACAACAGGCATCTCCTTCACAGGGACCTTCTCAGAGCCTGATTTATTTATGACCATTTCACTGCTCACTGTGTAAAGTTATGGACTCGTTGACTAGTTACTGATCTTATACCTTCTAGTGGTTAACCCAACCTATATTCAAAAGTCCAATTGAACATCAAAGTAAAATAAAATATTTTTTCTTGTTTGTTTCAAAAAAAAAAATATCTTTGCATCTCAAAGGGCACCATCAAGAAAATGCAAAGATACCTCACAGAATGGGAATATTTCAAAACATATATTTGATAAGAGAATTGCATTTAGAAGGTATAAAGAAACCTTATAACTCAAAAACAAAAAGACAAGTAACCCAATTTAAAAAACAGATGATGGATATGAATAGACATTTCACCAAGGAAGAGAAACAAATGATAAATAAGCACAGGAAAAAAATGCTCAACATCATTATTCTTTAGAGGAATACAGATTAAAACCATGAGATACCACTTCACATCAGTTAGTATGACTAAAATTAAAAAGGTAGACAATTACAAGAATTTATGAGACTGTGGAGAAATTAGAATGCTCATACATTGCAATTCTACTCCTAGGTATATACTTAAGAGAAATGAAAACATATGTCCATACAAAAGCTTACACACTAATATTCATAGCAGCATAGCAGCATTATAGCCAAAAATTAGAAACAACCCAAGTGTCCATCAACTAATAAATGGCCCTCAAACATGTGGTATAGCCATACAATAGAATATTATTCAGCAATAGAAAGAAATGAAGTACTGATACATACTACAACATGGATGAAAACACTATGTTATCTGAAAGAATATGGTCACAAAAGATCTTATAATGTATGATACCATTTATATTAAATATCCAGAATAGACAATTCTCTAGAGACCAAAAGCAGATTAGTGTTTGCTTAGGGTTAAGAGGAAGGAGGAAATGGGAAGGGACTGCTAATGGGCATTGGGTATCTTTATAGAGTGATGGGAGTATTTCAAAATTAGATTGTAGTGATTGTATACTTTATTTTTTTAATTTTTAAAATTGAAGTATAGTTGATTTACAATGTGTTTTGGTGTACAGCAAAGTGATTCAGCAATATATATATATATATATATATATATATATATATATATATATATATATATATATATTCTTTTTCAGATTCTTTTCCGTTATAGGCTATTACAAGATATTGAATATAGTTTCCTGTACTATAGGACCTTGAAGTTTATCTATTTTATATACAATAGTGTGTATCTGTTAATCCCAAACTCCTAATTCATCCTCCCTGCCCCCAACATTTCCTCTTTGGTAACCATAAGCTTGTTTTCTATGTCTGTGAGTCTATGTCTGTTTTGTAAATAAGTTCATTTGTATCATTTTTTTAGATTTCACATATAAGAGATACCATATGATTATTGTCATTCTCTGTCTGACTTACTTCACTTGGTATGATAATGATTGTACACTTTAAATGGGTGAATTGTATGATATGTGAATTATCTCAATAAAACTATTTTAAAACTCCATTAATGAAACTCTATCAGTAATCATTTCTATTTTACAATGAGGAGATTAAAGTTCAGAAATGGAAAGTGGTTGCCCAAAGCTACATAACTAAAAAGTAGCAGAGATAATTTTGAAATGCAGCTACATCTGAGTCAAAAGCTATTGCTCTTTGCATATCTCCAAATTGTAGACCAAAGCATTGAAAGAAATATTTTTTAGAAAAAAGATTTGGGGAATACAGTGGTTTCATACTATTTACTGAAGCAAACCATGTAAAGTTTCTCAAGTATTACATTTAATAAGCATTTACTAAACATAACTTTGGGCTAGGCTTAATTCTGAGTGTGGTGATATGAATTCAAATAAAACATACCTTCTGATTTCAATGAGCATAGAGTAATATGGAAAACAAAGTGCAAACATGTGTTGTGGTAAAGTTATACTCTGGGAAAATACAGAGAAGAGGGATTGGAATCTCGTAAGACTTTTTGGAGGTGACCTTTGGGCTGATTCTTGGAGGAGATACAGATTTTGGGGTAGACTAAAAAAATACTTTCCAGTTGAGGAGTCTTGACCAGTCAGTATACAGTATTGCTTTCTTCCTCTCCAGAGTTTAGATTCAATTGACAAACAGACCCTAGAATAGAAAAATGGAGATTTTTAAAATGTCATTTTGATTGCTGGTAAAGCTATTTGTAGAATATGATTTAAGTGTGTGTCCAAATGGGCTTGCTAAGTCTTCAGCCCTAAAATTACAAAAAGGAGATAAGTTATCTACTGCTGTGTAACTAACCCCAAAAGGTAGTGTGTTGAAACACTTTATTACTTCTGATGATTCTGCATGTTGACTGGACAGTGCTGCTGCTCCAAGTGGTATCATTTGGGGTCACTCTTATGGCTGCATTCAGGTGGCAGGCATATTGGACTGGATGGTCCAAGAGAGCTCTATCACATGTCTGGAGGCTTTGGTGTTGGGAGTTGGCTGTGGTACTTTGGGTCCCCTCCGAATGGCTCCTTATTTCATGTGGTACTTTCTCTCCACGTCCTCTCTCTCTCCAGCAGGACAGCCTGAAATTCCTTAGCATGGCCAGATTCTAAGAGGGGGAAAAATGGAAGCTATCAGGCCTTTAAAGGACAAGGCCTAGAACTCATAAAACATCACCTCCTCTGCATTCTTCTGGTGTCACAAGTCAGAAGGCCAGCCTGGATTTAAGTGGTGAGGAAATAGATTCCACTACTTGTTGAGAGAATAAGAAGGCAGGAAGAGGAGGAATTGTTAACAGCCTATTTTGGGGGACAATTCCAGACTTACACAACTAATCTTCATTATAGACAGATAACCTCTCTGACCCAGGGGCATTGATTGTATGGCAGAGAGAAGACAGAACAGGTACCTACTACAGACAAGGATTCAAAAGAGAAGAGGAGGTCCTACACTGTTGGGGGGAATGTAAATTATGCATCTACTGTGCAGAACAGTATGGAGGTTCCTCAAAAACCTAAAAATAGAGCTACCATATGATCCAGCAATCTTACTCCTGGGCATATATCTGGAGAAAACTATAATTCAAAAAGATACATGCACCCCAATATTCATTGCAGCACTATTTTAAATAGCCAAGATGTGGAAGCAACCTAAGTGTCCATCCATAGATGAATGGGTAAAGAAGATGTGGTACAAATATACTATGGAATATTACTCAGCCAAAAAAAAGAATGAAATAATGCCATTTGCAGCAACATGGATGGACCTAGAGATTATCATACTAAGTGAACTAAGTCAGAAAGAGAAAGACAAATACCACATGATATCACTTACATATGGAATCTAAAATATGACACAAATGAACATACCTATGAAACAAAAACAGACTCACAGACATAGAGAACAGACTTGTGGTTGTCAAGGGAGTGGGAGGTTGGAGGAGGGATGGATTGGGAGTTTGGGATTATCAGATGCAAACTATTATATACAGGATGGATAAACAACAATGTCCTAGTGTATAGCACAGGGAACTATATTCAATATCCTGTGATAAACCATAATGGAAAAGAATATGAAAAAGAATGTACATATTTATATGCATAACTATATATGTATATATATATGCATTTATACATAACAATCACTTTGCTGTAAAGTAGAAATTAACACAACATTGTAAATCAATTATAGTTCATTAAAATAAATTTTAAAAAAAGAGTGAGGATGAGGAAGGCACTGCTCCAAGAACTCCAAATTATTTCTCCCAAGTTCACTGATCAGTTGAGTTCTCTTTCCCTGGGGAAGAAATGAATAAGAGAGTGGAGTGGAGCCTAGGATGTTTCTCAGGGAGAGCTCCTTCTTATTGAAGGTTGAGGGAAAAGTGGACACCAGGCAGAAGTCACGTGCAATGTTTGCAAAACAAAATATCAGGTGAGAACTAGGGCACCTGCAGGATGCTGGTGGGGGACGTCGACGTCCAAGGTGATGGAAGGAAGTCCCAAGCAAACTGGTAGGATGTGGGGGGACTGAGAGGAGAGGAGAAGTGGATGCCAGACAGGATCAGAGCCCCTGAAGGGTGGCTGGGGGGGGGGTTCCCATGTCTGGAGGGACCCTTGGGGGCTCAAATCAGGGGGTAGCACACCCAGTGTATCCCCTGCTCAATCAGCTGGAGAAGCTGCCCGGCTCTCAGGCTGGGTCCTACAACCTCAGAGATCCCCTCTGGGCCATGTGTGTCCTGGGGGCACAGGAGGGAGGCTGCAGGAGAGTACTGGAGGAGTGGGAGATGAATGGAGGATGTTTGCCCTGCCCACTCAAGCCCAGGAAGCCTGCTGGGCTCCTAGGTGGGGTCCTCTGCCCTCTGACACCAGAGGCAGGGGGAACACATGGGGCCCTGCTCTTCCGTTGAGCCTAATCCCCACCTCCCACAGCCCCCAGGCCATTTCCTTTTCTGTGGATCCTAAGCTTAGGCCCCGCCCTCCACAGACAAGACCTTTTCCACTTTTTTTTTTTTGCTCTTCCTCTTTTTTACTATTGTTGTTCTGTTTTACCTTCTAGTTGTTGTTTCATCTATATTTTTATTTTTATATTCTTTCCAACATATCTGTTAGTTTCCTAGTCTAATTGTATTTTTTACTTTGTTACTGTTCTCCCCCTTTTTTTGTGTGCCACTCTGCATGGCTTGCAGGGTCTTGGTTCACAAGCTGAGGGTTGGGTCGAAGCTCCTGCGGTGGGAGCTCTGAGTCCGAACCACTGGACTAACAGAGAACCTCAGACCCCAGGGAATATTCATTGGACTGAGGTCTCCCAGCAGTCCTCATCTTGGCACCAAGACCTAGCTCTACCCAACAGCCTACAAACTCCAGTGTTGGAAGCCTCAGACCAAACAACGAATTAGGCAGGAGCACAATCCCACTCATCAAAAAAAAAAAAAAAAAAAAAAAAAAAGAGAGAGATGGCAAAAAAATATGTCACAGATGAAGGAGCAAGGTAAAAACCTACAAGACCAAATAAATTAAGAGGAAATAGGCAATCTACCTGAAAAAGAATTCAGAGTAATTATAGTAAAGATGATGATCCAGAATCTCAGAAATAGAATGGAGGCACACAATGAGAAAACACAAGAATGTTTAACAAATATCTAGAAGAACTAAAGAACAAACAAACAAAGATGAACAACACAATAACTGAAATGAAAAAATACTAGAAGGAATCAATAACAGAATAACTGAGGCAGAACAATGAATAAGTGAGCTGGAAGACAGAATGGTGGAAATAACTGCCAAGGAACAGAATAAAGAAAAAAGAATGAAAAGAATTGAAGAAAATCTCAGAGACCTCTGGGACAACACTAAACACATAAACATTTAAATTATAGGGGTCCCAGAAGAAGAAAAAAGGGAAGGGTCTGAGAAAATATTTGAAGAGATTATAGGAGAAAAATTCCCCTAACACGGGAAAGGAAATAGTCACCCAAGTCCAGGAATCACAAAGAGTCCCATACAGGATAAACCCTAGGAGAAACACAGCAAGACACATATTAATCAAATTAATAAAAATTAAATTCAAAGAAAAGATATTAAAAACAGCAAGGGAAAAACAACAAATAACATACAAAGGAAACCTCACAATGTTATCAGCTGACTTTTCAGCAGAAACGCTATGAGCCAAAAGAGAGTGGCAGGATGTATTAAAGTGATGAAAGGGAAAAACCTACAACCAAGATTACTCTACCCAGAAAGGATCTCATTCAGATTCGACTGAGAAATTAAAACACTTACAGACAAGCAAAAGCTAAGAGAATTGAGCATCACCAAACCAGCTTTACAACAAATGCTAAAGAAGCTTTTCTAGGCAGAAAACACAAGAGAAGAAAAAGACTTACAAAAACAAACCCCAAACAATTAAGAAAATGGTAATAGGAACATACATATCGATAATAACCTTGAATGTAAATGGATTAAATGCCCCAACCAAAAGACACAGACTGGCTTAATGGATACAAAAATGAGACCCATATATATGCTGTCTACAAGAGAACCACTTCAGATCTAGGGACACATACACACTGAAAGTGAAGGGATGGAAAAAGATATTCCATGCAAATGGAAATAAAAAAAAAGCTGGAGTAGCAATACTCATATAAGATAAAATAGACTTTAAAATTGAGACTGTTACAAGAGATAAGGAAGGAAACTACATAATGATCAAGGGATCAATCCAGGAAGAAGATATAACAATTGTAAATATTGATGCACCCAACATAGGAGCACCTCAATACATAAGGCAAATACTAACTACCATGAAAGGGGAAATTGACAGTAACACAATAATAGTAGAGGAATTTAACACTTCACTTACACCAATGGACAGATCAGCCAAAAAGAAAATAAATAAGGAAACACAAGCTCTAAATGACACAGTAGACCAGATAGATTTAATTGATATTTGTAGAATATTCTACCCAAAAGTGGCAGAATATACTTTCTTCTCAAGGGCACACAGAACATTCTCCAGGATAGATCACATCTTGGGTCACAAATCAAGCCTCAGAAAATTGAAATCTTATCAAACATCTTTTCTGACCACAATGCTATGAAATTGGATATCAATTACAAGAGAAAAACTGTAAAAAAACACAAATACACGGAGGCTAAACAGCGTGCTAATAAATGACCAAGAGATAACTTAAGAAATCAAAGAAGAAATTAAAAAATACATAGAAACAAATGACAATGAAAACATGATGACCCAAAACCTATGGGATGCAGCAAAAGCAGTTCTAAGAGGGAAGTTTATAGCAATTCAATCTCGCCTCAAGAAACAAGAAAAATCTCAAATAAATAATCTAACCCTATACTTAAAGCAACTAGGGAAAGAAGAACAAAGAAAACACAAAGTCAGTAGAAGGAAAGAAATCATAAAGATCAGAGCAGAAATAAATGAAATAGAAACAAAGTAAACAATAGCAAAGATCAATAAAACTAAAAGCTGGTTCTTTGAGAAGATAAACAAAATTGATAAACCTTTAACCAGACTCATCAAGAAAAAAAGGGAGAGGGTAAAAATCAATAAAATTAGAAATCAAAAAGGAGAAATCACCACTGACACCACAGAAATACAAAGGATTATAAAAGACTACTACAAACAACTATATGCTAATAAAATGGACAACCATGAAGATATGGACAAATTCTTGCAAAGGTACAATTTTCCAAGACTGAACCAGGAAGAATAAGAAAATATAAAGTGACCTATCACAAGTAATGAAATTGAAATTGTATTTAAAAATCTTCCAACAAACAAAAGTCCAGGACCAGATGGCTTCAAAGGTAAATTCTATCAAACATTTAGAGAAGAGCTAACACCAATCCTTCTCAAACAGCTCGAAAAAATTGCAGAGAGAGGAATACTCCCAAATTCATTCTACAAAGCCACCATCACCCTGACACCAAAACCAGAAAAAGGTATCACACAAAAAAATTATAGACCAATATCACTGGTGAACATAGATGTAAAAATCCTGAACAAAATACTAGCAAAAAGAATCCAACAACATATTAAAAGGATCATACACCATGATCAAGTGAGATTTATCCCAGGGATGCAAGGATTCTTCAATATATGCAAATCAATCAATGTGATATACCATATTAACAAATTAAGGAATAAAAACTATATGATCATTTCAGTAGATGCAGAAAAAGCTTTTGACAAAATTCATCACCCATTTATGATAAAAACTCTCCAGAAAGTGAGCATAGAGGGAAACTACCTCAACATAATAAAGGCCATATAAGACAAATCACTGCAAAGATCATACTGAATGGTGAAAAACTGAAACCATTTCCACTAAGATCAGGAACAAGACAAGGATGTCCACTCTCACCACTCTTACTCAATATAGTTTTGGAAATCCTAGCCACAACAATCAGAGAAGAAAAAGAAATAAAAGGAATACAAATTGGAAGAGAAGAAGTAAAACTTTCCTGTTTGCAGATGACATGATACTATACCTAGAAAATCCTAAAGATGCCACCAGAAAACTACTAGAACTAATCAGTGAATTTGGTAAGGTTGCAGGATACAAAATATTAATGCACAGAAATCTCTGGCATTCCTATACACTAACAATGAAAAATCAGAAAGAGAAATTAAGGAAATAATCCCATTCACCATTGCAACAAAAGGAATAAAATACCTAGGAATAAACCTACCTAAGGAGGTGAAAGACTTGTACTCAGAAAACCATAAAACACTGATGAAAGAAATCGAAGATGACATAAACAGTTGGAGAAATATACCATGTTCTTGGATTAGAAGAATCAATATTGTGAAAATGACTATACTACCTAAAGCAATCTACAGATTTAATACAATCCCTATCAAACTACCAATGGCATTTTTCACAGAACTACAACAGATAATTTCACAATTGGTATGGAAACACAAAGGACCCCAAATAGCCAAAGCAATCTTGAGAAAGAAAAATGGAGCTGGAGGAATCAGGCTCCTGGACTTCAAACTATACTACAAAGCTACAGTAATCAAGACAGTATGGTACTGGCACAAAAACAGAAATATAGGTCAATGGTACATGATAGAAAGCCCAGAGATAAACCCACACACATATGGCCACCTAATTTACGAAAAAGAAGGCAAGAACATACAATGGGAAAAGACAGTCTCTTCAATAAGTGGTGCTGGGAAAAGTGGACAACTACATGGAAAAGAATAAAATTAGAACACTCCCTAACACCATACACAAAAATAAACTCCAAATGGATTAAAGATGTAAATGTAAGTCCAGACACTATAAAACTTTTAGAGGAAAAACACTCTTTGACATAAACCACAGCAACATCTTTTTTGACCTATCTCCTAGAGTAATGAAAATAAAAACAAAAATAAATAAATGGGGCCTAATTAAACCTAAAAACTTTTGCACAGCAAAAGAAACCATAAACAAGATAAAAAGACAACCCTAAGAATGGGAGAAAATATTTGCAAACGAAACAATGGACAAAGGATTACTCTCCCAAACATACAAACAGCTCATGGAGCTCAATATCAAAAAACAAACAATCCAATTAAAAAATGAGCAGGAGACTTAAGTAGATATTTCACCAAAGGAGACATACAGATGGCCAAGAGGCACATGAAAAGATGCTAAACATCACTAATTATTAGAGAAATGCAAATCAAAACTAAAATGAGGTATCACCTCACACCGGTCAGAATGGCCATTATCAAAAAATCTAGAAACAATAAATGCTGTAAAGGGTGTGGTGAAAAGGGAACTCTCCTGTACTGTTGGTGGGAATGTAAATTGGTACAACCACTATGGAGAACAGTATCAAGGTTCCTTAAAAAAACTAAAAATAGAACTATCATATGACCGAGAAATCCCACTACTGGGCATATACTCTGAGAAAACTATAATTCAAAAAGAAACATGTACCATAGTGTTCATTGCAGCACTATTTACAATAGCCAGGACATGGAAGCAACCTAAATGTCCATCAACAGATAAATGGATAAAGATGTGGCACATATATACAATGGAATATTACTCAGCCATAAAAAGAAATGAAATTGAGTTATTTGTAGTGAGGTGGTTGGACCCAGAGTTTGTCATACAGAGTGAAGTAAGTCAGAGAGAGAAAAACAAATACTGTATGCTAACGCATATATATGGAATCTAAAAAAAAAGAATGATATTGATGAACCTAGTAGCAGAGCAGGAATAAAGACATAGACATAGAGAATGGACTTGAGGACACAGGGTGGGAGGGGGAAGCTGGGGTGAAGTGAGAGTAGCATCGACATATATACATCAACAAATGTAACATAGCTAATGCAAAACAGCAGCATAGCACAGGGAGATCAGCTTGGTGCTTTGCAGTGACCTAGAGGGGTGGGATAGGGAGGGTGGGAGGGAGGCTTAAGAGGGAGGGGACATGGAGATGTATGTGTGCCTATGGCTGATTCACTTTGCTGTGCCGCAGAGGCTAGCGCAGTATTGCGAAGCAGTTATACTCCAATAAAGATCTATTAAAAATAAATAAATAAATAAAACCCCCCAAAATATCAGGTGGTGTACACAAACTCTACAACTTCCTATTAGTCAACATGGCCTGGAAAAGTGCCAGGATGTTGCTGTTCAGGGCAATAAAACAAAACAAAACAAACAAAACCAAATGAGTTTCTTTTTCTGAGATAATCTCCGCGGTACCTCAGCTACCTTGCCTAACTCCCAGTGGAGTTTTTCGAGAGATGTCAGCTCTTCTTCTAAAATAGGATTTAAGTTTGAGTGCATACTTGTGATGCCTGAAGATGGTTATTTTAATGACTGATGGGAGTAGGGTCCATGCTGTAGGGGGGTTATATAAATTACAGATACAGAAAGCCCCAAGAGGCATGGCCAGGTCGGGTCCTAACACCCAGGCTCCTCCCATCCTGCCAAGGTGTACCGAGGATGTGTATGACTGCACTACTTAATTAATGAGGCAAATTCTGGGATCTGTTGATGCTCACTCCTAATGAACAAATACAGTAAGGCAGGATGCTTCCACTTAGATATGCTAATGAACATAATTTTAATTTTGCTCCATATTTCTTCTTTCCAAAGCAATTGAGGTTTCACAATCTGGAAAAAAATGTGGTACGAGACAAGGAGCATTAGAAATGGGCTTTCTCCCTGAGGTAATTTACCTGAAACAAGAACCCTCATGCAAATAAATAAATAAATAAATAAAATATAAAAGTTACCATTTGGTGCAGATTAGAGAAGCCTTCCTGTCTTCATTTTGGAGTCCCACTGGGCCTAGAACACTCTATGCTCAAGGGCTCTCAAAGTTGTTTGTTCTTTTTGTTTGTTATTCCTTCCTTTGAATTTATTTTTAATGACTTGTTTGTAAGAACAATGTATTTGAAAAAAAAACATGTTAGGAGTGAATTAGGATATAAAGATGTCATATCCAGCTGTGTTGAATAACTAGCTGAGCTTGGAGGTTATAAAAGAGGTTGGGATAAAGAGTGAATCCAGGGCTTCCCTGGTGGCGCAGTGGTTGAGAGTCCGCCTGCCGATGCACGGGACACGGGTTCGTGCCCCAGTCTGGGAAGATCCCACATGCCGTGGAGCGGCTGGGCCCATGAGCCATGGCCACTGAGCCTGCGTGTCCAGAGCCTGTGCTCCGCAACGGGAGAGGCCACAACAGTGAGAGGCCCGCGTACCGCAAAAAAGAAAAAAAAAGAGTGAATCCAGGTTTTGTGGAGTCCAAAGCTTATATAAGCTGAGGTACTCCCTTTAAGAAAAAAAATCAGATTAAGAATATAAAATTAGGTACTGGGCTTTAGAAGGAGTCAGTGTAATTGGGGGACCTTAAAGCTTAAGTTTCATTGGTTTCATGGCAAATTAACCTTTGTTGGGATCAAATCTTATCAGAAAACCATATATGACCTGATAATTTATATTGTTTTTTATAAACATGAACAGGACATTGATCAGTGACTTATGTGTTTTGTAGCAGAGAAGAATAATTATAGACGATAAAGTGGTTACAGGTATGTTAGTTTTCTAGGGATGCTGAAATGAAATACCACAAACTGGGTGACTTAAACAATAGAAATATATTGCTCTCAATTCTGGAGGCCAGGAGTTGAAGATCAGGGCGTCAGCAGGGTTGATTCATTCTGAGGACTGTGAGGGAGCATCTCTTCCATGTCTCTCTTCTAGCTTCTGGTGTTCTGCTGGTAATCTTCAGTGTTCCTTAGCTTGTAGATGCATCGTCCTGTTCTCTGCCTTCATCTTCACATGGTGTTCTCCCTATGTGCTTATTTGTTTCTGTCCAAATTTCCTCTTCTTATAAGGACACAGCTATATTGGATTAGGACTCACTCTAATGACCTCATCTTAATTTGATTATCTGCAAAGACCTTATTTCCAAATAAGGTCACAGTCATAGGTACAGGAGTTAGGACTTCAACATCATTTGGAGGGACACAGCTCAATCCATAACAATAGGTGACACAATATTAATATATGAACTATCTTAAAAAAGTCAATGTCCTCAGTGAAAAGGCTCCAGCATACCACTTACATCCTTCTTATTCTAATAGGTGGAAATGTACTCAGACAATGTCAGAATTTATCATTTTATCAACATAAAACCAACTTGTAAAGTAAGTCTAAGTTAATCCCTTCCATTATGTACCTAACAAACTCCTATGAGTCCTTCAAAATGTTGTTGAGATATCACTTTCTTGGAGACACCATTTCTAGCCCACTTATCCTCTGATTCTTGCTCCAAATCCACCTCCATGTTTCTCCCCACTGACCTCTGCCTGGAAAAGCAAGTTCATGGACACATCAACTGGGCTCCAAGTCTTGTGACTTCAGGCTGGGATCAACCTGTGGGGGACCTAGGAGAAGATGGGAGAGCATCAAGTGGGTGAGATCTGGGGATGTATTTCCCCAGATCCTTCCTGTGATCTGATGTCTGGCTTTGTCTCAAGTGAACACCATTATTCCTCTCAAGGCCTCTAACTCTATACAAATGTTCCTCCCCTGGTACCATTTCATCTCCTTTGAACCTTGGATGAGAATAACTCAGCTTCTTCTATGTCCTTGGTGAGGGTTCTTTGCCCTATATTTCTTTACATCCACACTTGGGTTAAAAATTTTCTCCTAGAATTATTCTATTTTAAATGTCCTATCTGTTTTGTGTTAGGAGCTTGACTGATACATCCTCAAATACACAAATTTAATCACTCCCTCCTCTATCCTTCTAGTATATTGGACTTAATTCTGTTTGTCTACTGGGTTGGCCAAAAGAGAAACCTTCCATAAGATGGCTCTAGTAGCATTTAGTTTTCTTTAACTTCATTCAAAAAAATTTTGTTAGATTGTATGTGACAGCTGTCATATCAGCGTGCATTTAAAAACAGACATCAAAATTGGTGAATTTTTGTGTAGCCATTGTCATATTGAAGGTGGAAGAAAAAAGGAACATTTTTGGCATATTGTGCTTTATTATTTCAAGAAAGGTAAAAATGAAACTGAAACGCAAAAAATGGATTTGTGCAGTGTATGGAGAAGGTGCTGTGACTGATCAAACGTGTCAAAAATGGTTTGTGAAGTTTTTTGCTGGAGATTTCTCACTGGATGATTCTCCAGGGTCTGGTACACCAGTTGAAGTTGATAGTGATCAAATCGAGACATTAATTGGGAACAATGAATGTTATGCCACGTGGGAGATAGCCGACATACTCAAATTATCCAAATCAAGCGCTGAAAATCATTTCCACCAACTTGGTTATGTTAATTGCTTTGATGTTTGGGTTCCACATAAGTTAAGTGAAAGAAACCTTCTTGACCGTATTTCTGCATGTGATTCTCTTCTTAAATGTAATGATGAAAATATTCTGTTTTTAAAACAAATTGTGATGGGTGAAGAAAAGTGGATACTGTACAATAATGTGGAATGGAAGAGATCGTGGGGCAAGTGAAATGAACCACCACCAACCACACCAAAGGCTGGTCTTCATCCAAAGAAGGTGAGGTTGTGTATATGGTGGAATTGGAAGAGAGTCCTCTATTATGAGCTCCTTCTGGAAAACCAAACGATTAATTCCAACAAGTACTGCTCCCAATTATACAAACTGAAAGCAGCACTTGACGAAAAGCGTCTAGAATTAGTCAACAGAAAATGAATAATCTTCCATCAGGATATTGCAAGTCCACATATTTTTTGAAGACCAGGCAAAAACTGTTACAGCTCGGCTGGGAAGTTCTAATTCATCTGCCATATTCACCAGACATGGCACCTTTGGATTTCCTTTTATTTTTTTATCTTTACAAAATTCTCTTAATGGAAAAAATTTCAATTCCATGGTAGACTATAAAAGGCACCTGGAGTAGTTCTTTGCTCAAAAAGATAAAAAGTTTTGGAAAGATGGAATTATGAAGTTGCTTGAAAAAATGGCAGAAGGTAGTGGAACAAAAGGGGGAATATGTTGTTCAATAAAATTCTTGGTGAAAATGAAAAATGTGTCTTTTATTTTTATTTAAAAACCGAAGGCACTTTTTGGCCAACCCATAGAATATCATACGTTGCATTCTGTGTTGATAGTGGTCTACACCTGCCTGACTCTCCTATTAGGTTAAGAGGAGGAAACTATCAAGTTAGACCACTGCAGAGGTAACAAGGATATCCTGTCTTTTCAATTTAGAATTCACGTACTCAATTAGAATGACTAAATCTGGCATTTGATTAAATCTGCCTCTTTCTCCTTTTTCTCTCTGTCACTAGCAATTGACCTCTAAAAGCAGCCAAGTTAGCAATGTTTATTTCCAGATAATAGGTCTTCCCTGTATAGCACGTTGTTTATCAAAATTAAGTAATTGAAAAGATATAATCATAGTGAGAAAAAAGGTGAAGGTGTTAACTTCATTCCATATAATAACTGTGCAAGAAACACCACTCTCCTTTTCCAAAAATCAATCTATTTCACAGGTTTAGAGGAAAATTGGACCTTAGCAATTTTCCATGTTCCACTCCTGAAATTTTACACAGTGACAAGATGTTTGGAAAAGATGCTGTGGGACTAGTCATGGGTCATTTGTCCACAGAATTATGCCAAGGTCTCCACTGTCCTGGAATATCTCTGTTTCATCTGTTTCAGGTTTGGGGCCCTAGCATACTTCTTTCAGGCTTCCTCTGCTCCTATAGGCTTAGGCATGCCTGATAAACCATTTTCCTTCTGAAATCCTTCATCACTACCAGACTGTATGGAAGCTCTACCCCAGTCTCCCCTTGCTCTTCCCTTTTGACTCTCCAATCCTCAACCAAAGGTATATTTCTTCCCCTTGATGTTTTTCACTAAAACATCTTGTCTATAGCTCAACCCTCTTTCTTCAGCTGTTTGACATGTCTGCTGAAGTCCCCTAAAGTCTTAGCATGGTGGAACAGAAAAGCCACAGAGAATTATGTCTTCAGCTTTGATCACAGAGGCAGCGGAGCTGGGAGGAAATAAAAGGTGAAAACCCCCTCCACAGTGATTGGAATTTTAAAATATTATCCTACCATAATATCATACATTGAGTTGGAGAGGCAAGCACCTGACTATGAAGAAGAAATGAAGCAGGAATCTGGAGCTAATGAGATAAGGACTGGGTTAAGAAGTAGCTGCAGACAGATGGAGGTAAGGAAGTTGAGAATACCAGCCTGAATCAGAAACAAGTTATCTCCAGGCCTTTTTAATGGTTGAATCTACAGGCACTGACTGTCCTTTGGGTGGACTAGAGATGTTCCCAATGAAAAACGTGATCACACATGAGCTTGAGATGGCAATTCAGCCGTGTTACCATTTCATGAACATTTACAACAAAGTGTATGAGTAACAGGGTGGGAACCCATGATATCATTCCTCAGTTTCACCAGAGCTTCCCCAATAACAAGAAATCAGCAACCAGGGGCATCCGTGGAAAAGGTCCTGCCATGTACCACTGGAGAAATCCCCTACATTGCCTCTGAGTGACGCTGTCCCTTACCTGCAACCGCATGGGGTATCTGTTCCTAAGAGCACTTGCTTCTACCGGCTGCTTTCTGCCATTTCCACTTTTGCCTCACTAACCTGAATTATCTAAATTGCAGCTCTGTGGTTTCTTGAATCATTTCTTATACTCACCAAACGTGTAGATTCACCCAATGAAACCTACTTCCACTTCTTTTATTCACTTGTTCAGGAATTCAGCATTTCTTGATCAGTGATTCTGAAACTTGAGCATGCATCAAAATCACCTGGGGCAAGGGGGTGGAGGGGGGGCTTGTTCGAACACAGATTGCTGGGCCCCATCCCCCAGAATTTCTGATTCAGTGGATCTGGGGTGAAATGTGAGAATATTCATTTCTAACCCTTCTCCAGTTGATACGGATGCTTCTGTCTCCAGGTGATGTTCGTCTAGCAATGCCAGAACGCAAATGCTTACATTTAGAAATGGGAAACTTAGTTCTGCTCCCCTGAAAGTGTTTCCATGACAAAGAGATCATTCTATTTTTCTCTGTCAAAAGTGGTTATTTGTTTTCCACCCCATGTGCTTTGCTACAGTTTAGGCAATTGAAAGAATGTAAGAATTTTGATTCTGTAGTTACTTTCAAGTCAGGCTTATGCAATGCCATCTGAATTATTTATTTACTAAATATTTAGTAAGCACCTACTTTCTGTGGTAGGTATTATGAGATATATGAAGAGGAGACATACTGCACCTTGTATGAAGGAGGTAATACTATGTCATCAAAAGCCCCCAACTTTTGGAGTCCCAAAGTCTAGGTGAAAGCTCATCGCTGCTACAAGGGATGCTAGGTATGGCTGTGCCTAGTTTGTGTTGATTGCACACCCCAGGGCCACTACGTCATTTATCTAAACTAGACCTACATTTCCAGGAATTCTGTTCTGTGTGTGATTCCAGCTAGGCTTGTACACAAGAGGAATTTGTGCAAGATTTGGAAGCAGCAACCGTTATACCCTAAGTCACTGGAGGGCAACTTGCATTGTACATTTTGTCACTGATCTCAGGGCTCACCTCAAGGGCATTGGCAGCAGCCAGGCAACAGTTCCCCAGTTCCTATCATCTCCTCCTTCAGCTTCTCCAGGTGCAGATGCATCTACAGCCACATGGTGAAATGTACCAGTCTCTCCTTAGCATTGCTTGCTTCACTCAGATTGGGGACAGGGAGACACAGACGTGGGCTCCAATTTGTCCTCATTTGGGATCCAGTTTGTTCTTGTGGGACCCACATTTTCCTTGGGCTTCCAGTTTGTCTTCCACTTTATATAACATTTTCTTAGGACTATTAGCCCTGGTCACATATAGTGAATTCCATCCCACACCAGACAAACAGACGACTTTTCATAGACTCTTCATCAGCTCTCAAAGTTATGTATGGTTCAGTCTCTTACCAGATCCCTTATTTCACATCATTCTTGGTGGTTCTGTCCCTCTATCAAATCCTGGTTGATAGAGACACCATTCACATAGACTATGACATGAATGCCGCTCTTTAGAATTTTGCAATGCACAACCTGTGCCATCATAGACATTATCCCTGTTCTAATACTCATGATCTGAATGACTTTGGTCAACCTATAGAACTTCACTTAACTTCAATTTGCTCATCTGTAAACTGATAACAGCAAGAAGTAGCTCAGAGTATTATTCTGAGGATGAAATGAGCTGGCATATAAAAAAGGTCTTGACCACTCTGATTTAATGCAATCATACCATCCTGAGTTTTTATTCTCTGGACCATTATTCTGTTTTATTTTCTACATATCACCTATCACCCTGTAAATCACCCTATTTATTTATTTTGCACATCTTTATGATCTATCTTCCTCCACTAAGATATAAATTCTATGAAGGAATGTGCTTCATCTACCTTGTTTACCATTGTATACTCAATGCCTGGCCCCAGAACAGGCTTTGTGGCTCACTAAGTTGAAGTTGATAGATGGATGTATCGAAAAAAGGAGGAGTATGTATGGATGAATGAATAAATGAATATAGTGCCTACAAGACTGGCTAGTTCATGGTGAGAACTCAATATAGGACAGTATTCTTTTATGAATTTTTAGACTGGTCATGGAAATGTGTCCACCATTAGCTACAATAGCTAACAGGTTAAGATATAGGCTATAGGGCTTCCCTGATGGTGCAGTGGTAAAGAGTCCGCCTGCTGATGCAGGGGACAAGGGTTCGTGCCCCGGTCCGGGAAGATCCCACATGCCGCGGAGTGGCTGGGCCCGTGAGCCATGGCCACTGAGCCTGCGCATCCGGAGCCTGTGCTCCGCAACGAGAGAGGCCACAACAGTGAGATGCCCGCGTACTGCAAAAAAAAAAGATATAGGCCGTAAAATGGTACTTATAGAATCTGAGACCACAGGGAATTCATATTTAGTTAAATAATAAGCCAAGATGTTATGGATAAGAAGACATTTCTTGGAGTCTTCAATTATGGATAAAATTAACTGGAGAGGTTTGGATTTGAGAGTGATAAAAAGAGGAAAAAACACAGGTGTTCAGGCTGTGAAAGCATGTGCTTGGCTTCTCGAGACACCCCTTTCTCCTTTGTGAGTACAGCCTGGGTACAGAATGTCACCATCCTTTGCTTGATTTCATCAAACAGGCCTTCTGACAGGTCTCCCATCCTCTAGCTTTCGACTGATTTCAGTCCATTTTCTCCAGGATGACCCAGGGTCTTGGTGCTCTGGCCAGGTATCAGGCCTGAGTTTCTGAGGTGGGAGAGCTAAGTTCAGGACATTGGTCCAACAGTGACTTCACAGCTCCTTGTAATATCCATCAGCGAGAGCTCTCCCAGAGATCTCCATCTCAATGCTAAGACCCAGCTCCACTCAATGACCAGCAAGCTCCATTGCTGGACATCTCATGTCAAACAACCAGGAAGACAGGAACACAATGCCACCCATGGCCTAAGATCATAATAAGTTCACTGACACCCTAAAATGCACCACTGGATGTGGTCCTGCTACCAGAAAGACAAGATCCAGACTCATCAATCAGAACACAGGCACCAGTCCCCTCCACCAGGAAGCCTGCACAACACACTGAAACAACCTTACCCATTGGGGGAAGACATCAAAAACAATGGGAACTACAAACCTGCAGCCTGTGAAAAGGAGATCCCAAATACAGTAAGTTAAGAAAAATGAGAAGACAGACAAACACACAGCAGGTGAAGGAGCAGGTAAAAACCCACCAGACTGAACAAATGAAGAGGAAACAGGCAGTCTACCTGAAAAAGAATTCAGAGTAATGATAGTAAAGATGATCCAAAATCTTGGAAATAAAATGGAAAAAATACAAGAAACATTTAACAAGGACTTAGAAGAACTAAAGAGCAAACAAACAATGATGAACAACACAATAAAAGAAATTAAACATTCTCTAGAACGAATCAATAGCAGAACAACTGAAGCAGAAGAACAGATAAGTGACCTGGAAGATAAAATAGTGGAAATAACTACTGAAGAGCAGAATAAAGAAAAAAGAATGAAAAGAATTGGAGACAGTCTCAGATACTTCTGGGACAATATTAAATGCACTAACATCCAAATTATAGGGGTCCCAGAAGAAGAGGAGAAACAGAAAGGGTCTGAGAAAATATTGGAAGAGATTATAGTTGAAAACTTCCCTAATATGGGAAAGGAAATACTCAGTCAAGTCAAAGTGCAGAGAGTCCCATACAGGATAAATCCAAGGAGAAACATGCCAAGACACATATTAATCAAACGATCAAAAATTAAATACAATGAAAAAATATTAAAAGCAGTGAGGGAAAAGCAACAAATAACATACAAGGGAATCCCCATAAGGATAACAGCTGATATTTCAGCAGAAATTGCAAGCCAGTAGGATGTGGCAGGGCATATTTAAAGTGATGAAAGGGAAAAACCTAGAACAAAGATTACTCTACCCAGCAAGGATCTCATTCAGACTTGACAGAGAAATTAAAACATTTACAGCAAAATCTAAGAGAATTCAGCACCACCAAACCAGCTTTACAACAAATGCTAAAGGAAATTCTCTAGGCAGGAAACACAAGAGGAGGAAGAGACCTACAATAACAAACCCAAAACAATTAACAAAATGGTAATAGGAACATTACATTTAAGGAATAATTAGCTTAAATGTAAATGGATTAAATGTTCCAACCAAAAAGCATAGAATGGCTGAAAGGATACAAAAAAAAAGACCCATATGTATGCTGCCTCTGAGACCAACTTCAGACCTAGTGACACATACACACTGAAACTGAGAGGATGGAAAAAGATATTCCATGCAAATGGAAACCAAAAGAAAGCTGGAGTAGCAATTCTCATCTGAGACAAGATAGACGTTAAAATAGAGAATACTACAAGAGACAAGGAAGGACATTACATAATGATCAAGGGATCAATCCAAGAAGAAGGATATAACAATTGTAAATATTTATACACCCAACATAGGAGCAACTCAATACATAAGGAAAATGCTAACAACCATAAAAGGAGAAATTGACAGTAACACAATCATAGTAGGGGACTTTAACACTGCACTTTCACCAAGGACAGATCATTCAAAATGAAAATAAATAAGGAAGCATAAGCTTTAAATGACACATTAAAGAAGATGGACTTCATTGATATTTGGATGGACATTCCATCCAAAAACAACAGAATACACTTTCTTCTCAAGTGCTCATGGAACATTCTCCAGGATAGATCATGTCTTGGGTCACAAATCAAGCCTTGGTAAATTTAAGAAAATTGGAATCGTATCAAGTAACTTTTCCAATGGCAACGCTATAAGACTAGATATCAATTACAGGAAAGAAACTGCATAAAATACGAACACATTGAGGCTAAACAATACACTACTAAATAAACAAGAGATCACGGAAGAAATCAAAAACAAAATCAAAAAATAGCTATAAAAATGACAATGAAAACACGATGACCCAAAACCTATGGGATGCAGCAAGCAGTTCTAAGAGGGAAGTTTATAGCAATACAATCCTACCTTAAGAAACAAGAAACATCTCAACTAAACAACCTAACCTTACACCTAAAACAATTAGAGAAAGAAGAACAAAAAAATCCCAAAGTTAACAGAAGGGAAGAAATCATAAAGATCAGATCAGAAATAAATGAAATACAAATGAGGAAATTATAGCAAATATCAATAAAACTAAAAGCTGGTTCTTTGAGAAGATAAACAAAATTGATAAACCATTAGTCAGACTCATCAAGAAAAAAGGGAGAAGACTCAAATCAACAGAATTAGAAATGAAAAAGGAGAAGTAACAACTGACACTGCAGAAATACAAAGGAGCATGAGAGATTACTACAAGAAACTCTATGCCAATAAAATGGACAACCTAGAAGAAATGGATGTATTCTTAGAAAAGCACAACCTTCTGAGACTGAACGAGGAAGAAATAGAAAATATAAACAGACCAATCATAAGCAATGAAATTGAAACTGTGATTAAAAATCTTCCAACAAACAAAAGCCTGGGACCAGATGGCTTCACAGCCAAATTTTATCAAACATTTAGAGAAGAGCTAACATCTTTCCTCCTCAAACTTTTCCAAAACATAACAGAGGGAGGAACACTCCCAAACTCATTCTACGAGGCCACCATCACCCTGATACCAAAATCAGACAAAGATGTCACAAAAAAAGAAAACTACAGGCCAATATCACTGATGAACATAGATGCAAAAATCCTCAGTAAAATACTAGCAAACAGAATCCAACAGCACATGAAAAGGATCATACACCATGATCAAGTGGGGTTTATCCCAGAAATGCAAGGATTCTTCAATATATGCAAATCAAACAATGTGATACACCATATTAACAAACTGAAGGATAAAAAACATATGACAGGGCGAGAGAGAGTCATGGACATATACACACTAACAAACCTAGTAAGGTAGATAGCTAGTGGGAAGCAGCCGCATGGCACAGGGATATTGGCTTGGTGCTTTGTGACAGCCTGGAGGGGTGGGATAGGGAGGGTGGGAGGGAGGGAGATGCAAGAGGGAAGACATATGGGAACATATGTTTATGTATGACTGATTCACTTTGTTATAAAGCAGAAACTAACACACCATTGTAAAGCAATTATACCCCAATAAAGATGTTAAAAAAAAAAAAACATGTGATAACCTCAACAGATACAGAAAAATCTTTTGACAAAATTCAACACCCATTCATGACAGAAACCCTGCAGAAAGTAGGCATAGAAGGAACTTGCCTCAACATAATAAAGGCCATATATGACAAACCCACAGCCAACATCGTCCTCAATGGTGAAAAACTGAAACCATTTCCACTAAAATCAGGAACAAAACAAAGTCACCCACTCTCACCACTCTTATTCAACATAGTTTTGGAAGTTTTAACCACAGCAATCAGAGACAAAAAGGAAATAAAAGGAATCCATATTGGAAAAGAAGAAGTAAAAGTGTCACTGTTTGCAGATGACATGATCCTATACATAGAGAATCCTAAAGACTACCAGAAAACTACTAGAGCTAATCAATGAATTTGGTAATGTAGCAGGATACAAAGTTAATGCGCAGAAAACTCTTGCATTCCTATACACTAATGATGGAAAATCTGAAGAGAAATTAAGGAAACACTCCCATTTACTATTACAACACGAAGAATAAAATATCTAGGAATAAACCTACCTAAGGAAACAAAAGACGTGTATGCAGAAAACTATAAGACACTGATGAATGAAATTAAAGATGATACAAACAGATGGAGAGATATACCATGTTCTTGGATTGGAAGAATCAACATTGTGAAAATGACTATGCTACCCAAAGCAATCTACAGATTCAATGCAATCCCTATGAAACTGTCAATGGCATTTTTCACACAACTAGAACAAAAAATTTCCCTATTTGTATGGAAATACAAAAGACTCCGAATAGCCAAAGCAATCTTGAGAAAGCAAAACGAAGCTGGAGGAATCAGGCTCCCAGACTTCAGACTATACTACAAAACTACAGTAATCAAGAAAGTATGGTACTGGCACAAAAACAGAAATATAGGTCAATGGAACAGGATAGAAAGCTCAGAGATAAACCCACGTACATACGGACACCTTATCTTTTTTTTTTTTTTTTTTTGTGGTACGCGGGCCTCTCATGCTGTGACCTGTCCCATTGTGGAGCACAGGCTCCCGACGCGCAGGCTCAGCAGCCATGGCTCACAGGCCCAGCCCCTCCGCGGCATGTGGGATCCTCCTGGAGCAAGGCACGAACCCGTGTCCCCTGTATTGGCAGGCAGACGCTCAATCACTGCGCCACCAGGGAAGCCCCTGGACACCTTATCTTTGATAAAGGAGGCAAGAATATACAATGGAGATAAGACAGCCTCTTCAATAAGTTGTGCTGGGAAAACTGGACAGCTACATGTAAAAGAAGGAAATTAGAACTCTCTCTAACACCATACACAAAAATAAACTCAAAGTGGATTAAAGACCTAAATGTAAGGCCACACACTATAAAACTCTTAGAGGAAATCATAGGCAGAATACTCTATGACATAAATCACAGCAAGATCCTTTTTGACCCACCTCCTAGAGAAATGGAAATAAAAACAAAAATAAACAAATGGGAGCTAATGAAACTTACAAACTTTTGCACAGCAAAGGAAACCATCAGCAAGACGAAAGGACAACCCTCAGAATGGGAGAAAATATTTGCAAATGAAGCCACTGACAAAGGATTAATCTCCAAAATATACAAGCAGCTCATGCAGCTCAACATAAAATAAACAAACAACCCAATCCAAAAATGGACAGAAGACCTAAATAGACACTTCTCCAAAGAAGACATACAGATGGCAAACAAACACATGAAAGGATGCTCAACATCACTGATCATTAGAGAAATGCAAATCAAAACCACAATGAGGTATCACCTCACACTGGTCAGAATGGCCATCATCAGAAAATCTACAAACAATAAATTCTGGAGAGGGTGTGGTGAAAAGGGAACCCTCTTTCACTGTGGTGGGAATGTAAATTGATACAGCCACTATGGTTGACAGTATGGAGGTTCCTTAAAAAACTAAAAATAGAACTACCATATGACCCAGCAATCCCACTACTGGGCATATACCCTGTGAAAACCATAATTCTAAGAGAGTCATGTACCACAATGTTCATTGCAGCACTATTTATGATAGCCAGGACATGGAAGCAACCTAAGGGTCCATCGACAGATGAATAGATAAAGAAGATGTGGCACATATATACAATGGAGTATTATTCAGCCATAAAAAGAAATGGAATTGAGTTTTTTGTAGTGAGGTGGATGGACTTAGAGTCTGTCATACAGAGTGAAGTAAGTCAGAAAGAGAAAAACAAATACCATATGCTAACACACATATATGGAATCTGAAAAAAAAAAGGTGCTGAAGAACCTAGGGGCAGGATAGGAATAAAGGTGCAGATGTAGAGAACGGACTTGAGGGCACCAGGTGGGAGAAGTGTAAGCTGGGATGAAGTGAGAGAGTGGCATGGACATATGTACAGTACGAAATGTAAAATAGATAGCTAGTGGGAAGCAGCCACATAGCACAGGGAGATCAGCTGTGAGCTTTGTGACCACCTAGAGGGGTGGGATAGGGAGGGTGGGAGGGAGATGCAAGAGGGAGAGGATATGGGGATATATATATATATACATAAGCTGATTCACTTTGTGATACAGCAGAAACTAACACAACATTTTAAAGCAATTATATTCCAAGAAAAATATTAAAACAAAACAAAACAAAAAACAACACAGGTGTTCAGAAAAGCAGAGGATATGTTTGCATAACATAGTCTGCAATGAAGCTTTAGTAACAGGAAATTTGTAGAAGGTAAATAAGATAGAATGGGTTGAGAAAGAAGGACTAAAGCATGGAAGCCTTTTAATTACTCTAAATATTAAAACGTTACCTGTTGAACAATATTTCATTAAATGCGTGCTCCACAGAGCCCTAGCACTACTTACTCAAGATGCCCTAGGGAATAAAAAGGTATTCCTGGTCAAGAACAATAGCCTTTCTGTTCCTCTGGGAATATTTCAAATACATCACCATATTTGTCTCAGGGAAATGCTGCAGTCAAGTAATTTATTTAAGTTTTGTTAAGCTGGTGGTTCCCATATTTACTGGTGGAAAATTGTGCAAAACTCACCTTTATATCCAGCGTCCAATGGATAAATTTTGAGAAGTACTCTACCAACTTCCTTTGGTAGTTATAAAGGAAATACAAGGATGAATCCTATATATTCCAGACCATGAGTAATGTAATGCTGTGGAGTGAACAAAGCCCAAGGTTTATGGCATGATTTAGAGATGGAGAACAATATAATCAGAATAAGAACATTGACCTATACATCTTGAAATGGCAGATAATAAACTTGAGAGTTGGGGAATACGTACAGAGAAATCAATTATGAAACATCTACACTTGTCCAAAAAGGAGAGAGTGAAGCGTTGAGTTAGGAACTAACAGTGAATGGGCTCCTTTATCCCCCTTCTCCAGTGGTGATGATGGGGTCCAGGCCAGCTGAGAAATCCCGTGAGACCCAGAGGCTGGGTAAGGCTGCACCCTGGACAATTCTTGACATCTGAGAAAACTTGTCAGGAGGTCAGAGCTGGGAGAGTGAATGCAAACCAGGCGATAAAGTAAGAGGGCTAGAAGGAAAGATCCAAGTGGAAGTTGAGGTGTAAGGCAAAATAAAAAGTTGGTTAAGGAAATAGCATAAAGAGGAAAGAGAAGTCACAGTTAAGACAAGTGGGAGATGCACGGATGCCGTTAGGACTTCAGTTCAGTGTATGTGATCAAAGCCAGGTTACTTTAAAGGGAAATGAGGTTAAACGCATTGGAGAGGAAGCATCCTTACAGTATGGAGGCTGATGAGGGTGGAAACAGGCACAGTCTTATAGCGAAGATGGACCTTTTTCAGGTGACCTGATGGAAAATTTGTTTTCATTGCTCTTTTCTTTAAGGAGAGATGAAAATGTTGCCAGGGGGACATGGAAATGGATTTGGCTATGGAAAGCTGCCTGGGTTTTCTGTAGCTGTGTAGAAGCTAGACCTCTGGGAAGAGAAGGAGCGCATATCCCTATATTTAGCTAAGACTCCTGTGGCTGTCTATCCATGTGAACCACAAGCAAAGAACTTCAACTTCCATATTAATGACTACTTCCTTGAGTGTGTCATGTATACCTCTGTACCCGTAGATTCTGGCTCAGCACTGAGGCAGGAGGTAGATGGGCCCCCGGGGCAAACGGCTGGAGTTCACTCCCTGTGGACCGACACTCCAAGATGAGAACAACAGGACAATTGAGAGAGGAGGCTGGGCCCTGCCCAGATAGAAGATAAGAGACCACATATTTCCCATTCTATAAGTCAGGAGACCTCCCTGACTACACATGCGCAAAAAGGCTCCTTGGAGGTCAAAAGGGGAGTGATGCTAAGTGATGCTAAGTCTACCCATAGGCCTCTTCGGTAGAATCCATCTTGGCTAAGAGATGTGTGCACACACATGGGAAGATACTGAGATATGCCAAATATGGACTCAGAACCAGGCAAGTCGAAATGATTGGCTATAGGACATCCTGAAGACATGCCCCATATCCAAACTGCCACGAGGGTGTGACTCTCTCTCTGAGCCTGCCCCTGTGTCTATCCACACGTACTGTACTCTTTTTTTATCCTAATAAATACTTTACTTGTTTCACTACTTTTCCACCTCTGTGAGAATTCTTTTCTGCAAAGCCATAGGGCCAGGGTCTCGTCACTGACCACTGGTCTAAGGGCCAGAATTCGGTACTCTCACCGCCGAGACCCGACCTCAATCACTGGCTGCGAACAGAAACCCTGCTTCAAGCAGCTGCAGGCCGAGGCCATCCAATATCAGCAATAGTATGTAGTGTTAGTATGTAGTATGAATTCAGTAAATATTTGATGAGTGAATGAAAGGAAAAAGAGAGGAAGGAGGGAAGGGCCGAGAGGGAGGAAGAGTAATTCTGCCCAAGATCAGAGAACACACAAAGATTATTTAACATCATGAGAGCCTCTGATAAAACCTAAGGACATGATGCAAATGCCTAAGGACATGAGACATGGCCCCCCGAGTTTTTTCTCTGACTTTTCTGAGGCACCAAATCAAAATCAGTGTATCTTTTAGATGTTTTCTAATTCTTCACCTTTATCCCATAGTGTAAACAAAAGGCAATTTTGCGTTTGCACGAGTGAGTCAACTTTCAGTGACAGTCTGGTGTACTTGCTGTGAATGCAGGACCCATCTGAACACCCACACAAAAGCATATCCGTCAGTCCTCAGTATCTGTGGGTCCTGCATTTGTGGATTCAACCAACCACAGACTGAAAATATTGGGGAAAAATTCCAGAAAGTTCCAAAAGCAAAACTTACATTTGTCACACCAGCAACTACGTACATTTACATTGAATTAGATGTATAAGTAATCTAGAGATGATGTAAAGTATACAAGAGGATACACATAGGCTATATGCAAATACTATGTCATTTTATAACAAGGACTTGAGCATCGGCAGATTTTGGTATCAGAGGGTGTCCTGGAACCAATGTCCCTTGCACACCAATGGATGACTGTGTATAGACACAGAAATAATGAAGAAAGGGAGCAAAGCAGAGTGGGGCACTGTCATGTGATGAACTGAGCAATATTGAGGAGAAGTCGGGTATTTGGGGTCTAAAATTAGTCTAGGGTATTTTTACAGTTCACAATTTTTGTCTGCACAGACCCAGTGAAGACGTCCTTCCCTCAATCAGAGAAAAAGCACTTTTTATTTGCCATTAACATTTGCCTAATGCATAGTGTCAGTCACCATTAAGAAAAGTTGGCCAGGTAGAGTTAGTTTAGACTGAATTCTTTGGGGGAAGAGGAAACCTGGATTATTCCAGTAGTGAGGTAATTTAAAATCCATAATAAATAAAGTAATGAGATTTTCAGAGAATCACTTAAGCAGAAAAAATAGTATGAAGTTACTAAATCTATAGCAGAATAAGGGTTCTTTAAAAGTCTTAGCTCTTATTTTATTGAACAGTAATTTCATGTTTATTTTCTAATAAAAATAAAAGATCTATCTTTCAAGTTTTGACTAAAATCTAAATATTTTCTGTTACTTGTATAAATTTACTGCTGAAATTTTAGTGTTGAGAATCTGCATAGCATTGCACATTAAATGGATATTGATCTAACATTAGAAATAAAAAATAATACCCATTAAATTAATCAATAAGGATTTAATTCCTGATGAACTCAGCAGCCTGAGGGGGGGTATTTGCTTGCTTTTCCCCTTTCCAAATAAACTATTTCATGTTATAGGAAATAATCCAACATTTAAAAGATTATACTGGGGGAAAAACAGCATTGGTGAAAGCTGCAGTTTGTAATTGCAAAGTTAATTATCTTTCCTAAACCATCAGTTGTCACTTAGAGAGACCAGATTCTTGCAGACTCTCCTGGGATTTCCTTTATTTCATTCCTAATGGCTTGGGACCCACCATTTTGCTGTCTCTGAACATTTGGTCACTGAATGCACCATTTATGGAGTATTGTTTAATTAAGGACAAATTAAGAGAACTGTGCACAGAATTTAATTTCACAGACTCTGTAAATTCTTTTAAAGAGGATACTAACTATAGGCATGATAAGTTTTCATTATCCATTGCTTCTATAAGGTATTGAAAATTTATTGTTTGCCACAGTTCCAAGTTTTGTTTACTCTTCAGGGGATTTTGTTGGCACTGTATTTTTGTGTTTCACAGAAATCCTATGGAGGCATCCGTCTCCTCATTAACCCCTTCGGTTCTGAGTCAACCCAGATGCAGAAGACCACATGCTTGGAAGATTGCGTTTGACTTTTGTAAAGACTAGTGATTTATGGCAAGGGTCAAATAAAAACTGACATCATTAGGACATGTGCTTAATGTTCTAGATCTTGGGATATAAAGTATTTCAAGTGGATAGTCATTCATTTATTCTTTCATTTGGCAAATATTTACTGAGTGCCTGCTATGCACCAGGAAATATTCTAATGAAGAATGTACCATTTACTAAGAAGTTAAATATTTTGCTTTAAAAATTTTTGAGAATAGATTTTACCAAGATCCCCACTGCATTCTCTGAGAAGTCAAGTACAAATGATAAGTTTTTTCTACTGGTGCTTTGATAGAATAATTCTGTATTTGATATGAAGTGGAATCTTAGAGATCTTATTATCCAAACTCCCATATGTTACTAATGAGTAATTTGAGTCACAGAGAGGTTCTTTTACCTGTCCAAGTTCATTCAACACATCAGTATCACTTACCAGATACTTCAATCCTCATGTATAAAATTATTTTACGATAACTATAATTATAAAATATCTGTAATGTTAAGGCTCTTATATTTGCATGTAACAGAAGCTCAAGCCAAACTCTACTAAGCTGAATTTATTATAAGGATATAGAAGCTTCAGGACAAATCGACACCAGGAATCTGATCATCAGGGTTTTTGGCAATCTTACAGTTGTGCCCCTTTGGACAGCTCCTTTATTCTTCTCTCCCTCTGCAGATATTTTAATTTTTTTCTCCTGTCCATTTGGAAAACATGGCTGCCGATAGTTCCTAGAGTTACGGGTTATATTCTAGCAAGTCAGAGACATACACTCTCCTTTTGTTCCAATTCAAAATTCCCAGGAAGGCACTCATTGGTAAAACTTGAGACCAAGGATCATCCGGAACCAATCCATTATGGCCAATTAGGAAAGATGTCTTGAGGGCACTTGATTAACTCTATGCCAGAGGTTCAACTGTGGATCAGTCCGCTAATAAGGGAGTCCGACAAGAGAGTATAGGGGGGAGTGGGGGCGGGATTAGGGAAGTGAGGAGACCCTCTTTTGAATCGTGAGTGCTCCTACTAAAGTCATGGGAGCTTTATTCTTAGAATTGAAAGCAACACAAATGCCCTTCAACAATAAAATGGCTAAATATATTGTGATGTTTGTATATAATGGTATACTACACAGCAGTGGAAAATGAATGAATTGCAGCTACACACAATCATATTCATCAGTTTCACAAACTTACTTCAAAAACATGATTTTTGTATGTGAGAAAAACCACAGACGAAAAATTTACACTGTGTTACTCCTTTTATGTAAAATTTTAAACATAGACAAAGCTAGTGTCTAGTAATTCATACTCAAGCAGAGAAACTATTAATAAAAGCAAGAAAAACATATTGAAAAATCAGGATTACCTTTGGGTAGAATGATAAAATGATTATGGAGAGGGCCCATAGGAAGATTTGGGGATCTAGAAGTTTTATTTTTTGAACTGGAAGGAGTGACGTGGGTATTCACTTCATAGGGATTCACTGAGCTATATATTTATGTTCTGTGTACCTTTTTATAAGGGAATTATGATTCATAATAGAAAATAAGACAAATTTTCTAAGAAAGGGTCTTGGCCCATGCACGCTATCCCCAATCCAGAGATATTATCAAAGAAATGGAGGGACAATGGAACTCCACATCATTTTATGGCTCTAAGAGTGGAAGAGGCTTAAGTTTTATTTCTGCTCTAGTATTCTAGGTGTTCCCAGGTCTCATCAGAATGTCCTCTTGCTAATAGATCAGGAGCCTAGGGAAGGAGTGTTTGCCCTGTTTGCTTGGATGGACTGGCTTGAGCAGCCCTGCAAGGACCTCTTGTGCCACCTCTGGTCATGGGAGAGTATGGAATGACCGTCTTGTGGAGCCAGGATGTCATCCTGGGAGACAGCCCACCTGAAGGGCACATGTGGTAAGGACATTGGAAAATGCAGCAATGAGAGAGCAGATGGGAGATTCTAGTTCAGAGGAGGGAGGATGATTAAGTCTTCAACTGAGAAAATTTGTCTTAACAGATTCCCTGTCTCTGCTGCTTCTGGACTATAGTTAGAATACAGAATCTTAGTGAAGCTTGGAGTCCTGGGCTTCAAATTAGCCCCTTGATATTTCACAAACCCACATCCTCACAACTCTCAATCCTCAGGGTTCACGAGACCCACAGACCCCTCTGGAATCCTGGAAATCAGGGAATTTTTTTTTAGACTGTAGGGTACCCTTTCCTCAAAATCTAAACTTCTCAATGGATATAAACATTTGAAGGAAACACCCTGGTAGTATATTGTAAACATCCTTAGCATCAAAGCATAGCGTATAGGACCTACTTGAACAGAAGAATAGAGAAAAGTACAGGCAAACCAACAATAACAACAGAAAACAAAATCAAAATTATAACTTTAATATCAACAAATGAGACCTTTATATAAACTCATATAAAGTAGTTAGAACTGGTTGATAGCAACAAGACTTGACGTGATAGTTGAAACAAGTAGAAAGTTGCTATTTTAGTTTGTAATAAATCATAGAAAAAGACAGTTTCTAGCACGGGCTCAGCAGTTGTACACTGTCAGGGTTTGTAAATGTATTAACTTTTTCCATATAGGCACAAGGTGGTTGGTACATATTAGCTGTCACAACCTCATTCAAGGCAGCAAGAAGGAAAAAGTGGTGGGAGTGACACCATCCCTTCTGTAAAGGAAGGAAACTCTTCCCAAGACATGGTCAGTGGATCTCTGCTTACAAAACTCCTTGTTCAAAGCCAAGTTCGCTCTTAACTGAAATGAAGGCTTGAGACATGAACAGTTAATCAGACTTACAGTACCCCAGTTGCCAAGAAAGAATAGTGAATTAGATGAGGAGTAGATAACCAAGAACATCAACAGCATTGGTGTAGCCTCTTATTATTTATAAAAACAGTTTCACATCAAAGGATGATCCCTGTGGGGTTAGAATTATTTAGGAGCACTTTTTAAAAAGTAACTAAAGGTAACCCTGATCTAAACAGTATCAGAAGCAATAGCTTACCTTATTAGAGACAAATTTTGGAAAGGCCCATAAGTTTAAATGAGTCATATTCCTACCTAAAACAATGAATTTGTCAATATGCATTTGTTTCTTTTAATTTACTTTGTTTGAATAATGTTTATATAACATCTATGTTTTCGAGGCAAAACTGGGATAGAGGAGGAGGAAAACATTTAAAAGTACCTCTAATTCTTTCTGGTCCCATTTCTTATTTTCATCTATTAATAATCCCACATAGTCTTCACTATATGGAATTCGGAAGTTCTAGCATCATTACAATATATGAGTATTTCTTTACTACTGTAGCAACCAGTTCTTAACTATTTTTTCCCCAAACTGCAAAAATCTTTCTTTTGTATAGATAGTGCTATTCTTTACAAAGTCAACATCTGGTCACTAGTCTCTCATTCACCAGAAAAAGAGATAAATATACTCATTAAAGAAAAAAAAAAGACAGTGTGTGTGTGTGTACCTGTGGGTGTGTGTCTACACATAAAGTGGGACCAAGACAGATTTTATAAAAGACTGGATCACTGAGCATAGGGGACAGGACAAATTCTTGCAATTTGTATTTCTACCATCACAGAAGAAATAAGAGTATATACATTTGGGTATGGGAAATAAAAAATAATAAATCAATAGATAGATAGGTAGATAAAACTCTGATATGCACCCTCAGATTTGTAGATGTGCACACTTGGATTTGCAGCCAGTCTAGAGGGTTTTGTATTATCATACTTCATAAAGAATCCCCTAGCCATGAGCTCACTGCTAAAATATTTAGATATGATTGAGTGTTTATAGAGGGAGAGAAAGGGGAAAAAAGAGGAGGGTGTGGCAGGGAAGAGAGTGAGGACTTGGAGGGGAAAGACTAAAGAGCTTAGACGTGAAATGTCATCTGAATCATAGCTAATGTATTGCTTACCCAACACTCAAACGCTATAGAAAAATTATACCAAATCCAAAACCTGTCAAATGAGATTTACGAACACAGTTCAGAAGTTATCCTCCATTGGGTAACTGTCTATAATCTTGCAACAAACCCCATAAGTGTTCACGGTAGTTATTCCATATGCTAAGGGTAGCATAACATTGCAGAGCTGTCAGTTTTAATTTCGGCTTTATTAATTTTACCATAAGCCTACAGATGTCTATTTCAGAAGGCATATATCTCAAAGATCATAAACTCCCACAAAGAAGCTGGTGATAGTTATAGGTTATGTCACAGGTTTCATGGATATTAGATTCATCAAGGGAATAGTAAGAGAAGGTTTAATGTATATGTCAAAGCACGCATGGAGAAAATAGCCTGTCCACAAATTGGCAGTCAGGACATGTCCAAATGATTAAAAATACTGTGGTGAGGAGTTTGTTTTTAAAATTAACAACACATTGTGTTACAAAAATGTGGGTTTTAAAAAAAACCTAAGAGCTTGTGATGAAGGGCTTATTTTTTTTTTAAAGAAAACTATTTTTATTTCTAAAAGTACTGCTTCTTACATCAGTATTTCTCAGTAACTTCATTATTTTTTGAGAACTGGAATAAAAATTTTTATAGTGTATTAGCAAACATCTTTCTATCACTGATTGGCTTATGTCTGTGGACTTTAAATTTTATACACTGAAAAATATTGTGGTGAATTAAAGATGGCTGCACAATTTTTACTACTCATCCCATTGAAAGATAGAATCTGTTTCCCTCCCCTTGAATCTGGGGTGACTTTGGGACTTGTTTTGTCTGGTGGAATGTGGTAGGAATCACTCTATTTAACTCTCATGGATGAGCCTTAAGATATTAACTCTATGGTAAACTTAAAATAGATTCACCTATGGAAAGGCAGTCATGAAAAATTTTTAAATCTCAAAGATGACCCACTGGTAGTTGCTGGACCCTTTGATTACTATGACATAAGAATTTAGAACCCTAGGGCTCTCACCATTGCGTCTTAGCGCATTTGCTCCAGGAAGCCACAGCCACCATGTAAGAAGCCCAACCACTGTGACACCTCCATGCTGAAAGGAAGCTCAGGTCACTTGGAAAGAGAGAAGCTATCTGGAGGAGAGCTGCAGTGCCAGATGCATGAGAAACTTTCTTATATCTTCCAGCCTAGACTTATCAGTAGCTGAATGCAGCTAAATGAATGACTTTAGCTGACACCATGTAGCAGAAGTACTACTCAGAAGTGCACTGTCCAAATTCCTAATTCACAAGACAATGAAAAATATTAAATTGTTTTTCCTTTAAGCTACTATGTCTTGAGGCAGTGTGCAGTAAGACAACAGATAACCTACACAGTTTATGCGTATGGTGTATGCTCATGTGCAACTACCTATAATACAAACACATGCATATTCGTAATTTAGAGAGAAGTGATGTGAAATAAAACTTTTGATAAGAGATTACTTTTGTATATTCATAAAAAACTAATAAGCATGGATATATTGGAAAATGGGCACAAGGTGGAGAGGAAACACAAATAAGAGACTTGTCACTCTGTACTTTTTAAAAATGTATATTTTTTCTAGGTGAATTTTTTTTTAACATCTCTATTGGAGTCTAATTGCTTTACAATGGTGTTAGTTTCCGCTGTATAACAAAGTGAATCAGCTATAAGTATACATATATCCCCATATCCCCTGCCTCTTGCATCTCCCTCCCACTCTCCCTATCCCACCCCTCTAGGTGGTCACAAAGTATAAATATATATATATATATATATATATTATTATTATTATTATTATTATTATTATTATTTTGCGGTACGCGGGCCTCTCACTGTTGTGGCCTCTCCCGTTGTGGAGCACAGGCTCAGGACGCGCAGGCTCAGCGGCCATGGCTCACGGGCCCAGCCGCTCGCGGCATGTGGGATTTTCCCGGACCGGGGCACGAACCCGTGTCCCCTGCATCGGCAGGCAGACTCTCAACCACTGCACCACAAGGGAAGCCCTATAAAAATATTTTTAAACAATGTGATCGTATTTTTTTAAATTAATTAAGTAATTTATTATTTATGTTTGGCTGCGTTTGGTCTTCGTTGCTGAGCGCAGGCTTTCTCAATTTGCAGTGAGTGGGGGCTATTCCTCATTGCGGTGCACGGGCTTCTCATTGTGGTGGCTTATCTTGTTGCAGAGCACGGGCTCTAGGAGCGTGGGTTCCAGTAGTGTGGCACGTGGGCTCAGTAGTTGTGGCTCACGGGCTCTAGAGCGCAGGCTCAGTAGTTGTGGGACACGGGCTTAGTTGCTCCGTGGCATGTGGGATCTTCCCAGACCAGGGCTCGAACCCGTGTCCCC
Source organism: Stenella coeruleoalba (assembly GCF_951394435.1). Lineage (NCBI taxonomy): Eukaryota > Metazoa > Chordata > Mammalia > Artiodactyla > Delphinidae > Stenella > Stenella coeruleoalba. The sequence goes on from NC_137150.1 coordinate 8,055,072, forward strand.
TGCATTGGCAGGCAGATTCTTAACCACTGCACCACCAGGGAAGTCCTGTGATCGTATCTTATCCATTTAAAAATTTAAAACTAAAATTTAAAAATAATTACTCGGGAGAGAGAGAGAAAGAGAAAGAGAGGCCGACAGATAGAGACAGAGAAAGAGACAGGGGTGGGGAGAGAGAGAGAGATGCAGAAGACTGTGGTTTGAATGCTATGTACTTTTAGTTAATTAACTTGCCAAGTAGTGCTCTTCCAAATATGACTTGGCTTTGGAAAGACTTCTTTCAGGGATTATATTTTAAGTAGCCTGGATGCCAGCCCTATGGAAGTCTTCACATAGGCTGATCAACGGAAGCGCTACCATGAAAAAGTGTTAAATCTCAAATATGGACCATTGATGGATACTTTGATTGTTGTTACCTAACAATAGCTCCCCAGGGCCAAGAAAGGTAAACCTATTCATTTTATATACCATGTTGAAACTGAACATCTTTGCTCAAAAGAAGCCTCAATTTTACTTTGCAAGTAAACTTCAGTTTTTAGCAACGATCCATATAAATCTCCTAAAATCTATAAACAATTCATTTAATATTGAAATGGTCCAAACAAGAAGCCCTTTTTACCCAGTAGACATTTGTAAGGGGTGTGTGTGTGTTTGTGTAGAGGAATGCAGTTATCTTCACTGAGTCTGATCTTTTAGTAAGTATACTGTTGACTCGAGCATTTCTTCAAAGAAAAAAAAGATTTTTAACTGGATTTTTATCAGAAATCATCTTGAGCTCCTTCTCAGTCACAAAACTGCACATATTTCTGTCCTAGGATCTTTGCTATGTTCCATGAAAACATAGTATCATAATGATAAAGCATGCAATTCAATTCATAAGCATTTTTTAATGAAATGGCTGAAACAGCTTCTTAGTAGAATAAACTCCAGTTTATTTTAATGATTACTATGCTAATTATTAAAACAAGCAAACTGGTCAGAGTATTCAGTTAGTACTGCACTGCAAAACTGGATGTGAATATGACATAAGAAGGCACATCCTGGGACTTCCCTGGCGGTCCAGTGGTTAAGACTCCATGTTTCCACTACAGGGTGTATGGGTTCAATCCCTGGTTGGGGAACTAGGATACCACATGCTACGTGGTACAGCCGAAAAAATAAATTATCATGCTATATCCAAGAAGGTATATTCCTCCCCTTATAAAACTTTCATTCTCAGGAGAGATTCACTGACTCACAGCCAGAGGAAAAGATATTCCTATATTCCTGCATCCATATTGTCTTAATAATTATTTTAAAATATTATTTCAGTGTTCTAATTTGTTAAGGGTTTGAAAATTAAGAACAAAGTATTTGAAGAAAATTTACCTCTCCACAACAAGCAAACAAATAGTGAGTGCACATGTACACAAAGACACACACACACAAAACTTTTAACAGCATGGTCATTTTTTTTACTTTGAATAGAATGTTGGACCTTTAATTATTTATTTATTAACATCTTTATTGAAATATAATTGCTTTACAATGGTGTGTTAGTTTCTGCTTTATAACAAAGTGAATCAGCTATACATATACATATACCCCCATATCTCCTAACAGCATGATCTTCAACCATATGAAAAGGTTTTGATTGTGGTTGCTACAAACTTGAAAGCACACACATAGTTTCAACTGAAAAAACGATTAAATGTTTGATGAAATGAACATTTTATTTGAGGACAGGCTTACCGGGGTAGCTTTAGCCACAAAATAAGTATTTTGCCCAACATCGTTTGAGGCCAAATCTATCCTGGTACCTTGTTTGATTGTGCTTGCCATCTAATGCCTCTTCCAACTTCATGTGAAGAAATACACGAGAAGAAATACACCAGGGGTGGGTGGTACCGTTTCAGCCCCAACCTCAGACTGAAGACATGCAGAACAGATCCAAGACCAGCTCAAAGCAAAACACCAAACCTAGCTGGACCTATAGCCAGATCCACCTACCAAAGCTCAGCCTAGAGATCTCAACTTCAGTTGGCCCAGAGATAGGTGAGAAATGAGTGGTTCTAAATGAGTGTCTGCTGCTATGATTGTGTGAATATCTGTTACGCGGCAATATCTGACCGATATAATTTCTTAGAAGATTTTGGGAGAAAGGGATAAGTGGATTTTTGAAGAGCATTTGCTAAATACTCTCTGTGTACACTGGGATTTCTGTCTCTACTAAGCAAACACTAGACAGAGAGAAAATATAGAGGGGAATTGATATAAACAACTGATTTTCTAAAAAAATCTGACTGGGTCCAGTGTCAGGGGAAGGACAAACGAGTTTAGAAAACAAGCAAAAGGGAAATCACCATGGACAGACGGACACCATCCCATTACACCTCATCAGTAGCTAGGACTGCGATGTTAATCATAAAAATAGGGTTACTTACATTTATATTAACCTTTACCAAAAACAAAAACAACAGAAAAATCTATCTGGTATATGATAGTACTTTTTGTCATTTGACCCTCACAATATGCAAATGAAGAAAACAGAGAAGATTTTTTTTTGTCTTCATTTCATAAATTAGAAAAACAAAGCTCAGAAAAGTGAAATGCCTCATCTGGTGTAAAAACTTGACTCTAAGTCTTTTTTTCCTGAGGCCTGGCTCTTTCACAGCAATGTTTTTCATCACATTTTTATCAGGAAAAGAAAAAAGGACTTATTCCAACCTGGAATTCAATAGAGTACCTTGCCTAAGAACCATAAAATGCTTTAAAGCATTAGCTGTGCTTATCTAAGGACCCTGTCTGTATGCTGCTTTGGGTCCATTTGGTTTTGTCTGTGGTACAAATGTGTCATGCAGGTCAATCATTCATTTTCCTTAGTGGTTGGCCTCCTACCTAATGATGCTGACTGAAGCTGAGTCCTATCAATGGATGAAGTCAGAAACTGGGGGGAAAAAAAGGCATAGTGTTGGCTCCTATGTAATGGATTAAGCAGAAGCAAAATGCCGACAGTAATTAAAAATATATCTTGGTCCTAGGTTGATATTTAGTATCTTGTCCATTAGCTTACTGGCTTGAGAGTTCATAGCCTTTGTGGTCATACCATTTGAGGGTTTTGATTTGGGTATTGTGGTCAACTCCATTGTCAGCACTCATTGGGGCTATTAATAGCAAAATCTAAAAAGTTCTAGTGTATTAGATTTTCTTGTTTTGGCGTATTTTTCCATGGGAATAACAGAACCACTGCCTTTCTCATTAAAAAAATATTCTATGCCCATATTCCATTAGCCAAACACATCATTAGTTGCTCATCTAGGGTGTTCTCTGAATAAAAGCCAAGTATTTTATTCTACGAACAAATATCACTACTATATGCCAAGCATTTTGATACAGGTTAAATAACACAAAATTCCAAAAACGTTCCTTTGGCTGGGCTATTTGCTAATTTTTATGATAAGAAAATTATTAAAACTTCCTAGTCCACTTAAATAAATTAAATTCATCTGTTTGATGATTAGTTTATTCAAGACACTTGTAGACCATCTCCTATGAGAAAAATGTCCTAGGAGCTCATTAAGGGATCTTCTCCAATTAAAATGTGTGAGCAGAAATGGGAGACATGATATGCACGCATGTAATGCATGTATGCACCCCTCTCCTCCTCACCCCATGAAGTAAGTACACTGCTTTTACTTCATCTGAGGGGGTCTTTGGATCATGTGCCTGCTAGAGCAACCTTCACAAGACCACTCTCTCCACATTCCCCCACCTTCAGATTCTGCTGCAGAGACTGGACCTACTGCAGATCCATGGAAACATTGGAAAGAGGAGTTCTCCATCCCACTTATGCCACCTCTTCACCTGGCTCCTAAGGCAATAGTTCCCATGCCCTGAGCTTCCCAATTTTCTCCACCAAAATGACCTCATGTTTAACCTACATCTCTGTGATATGGTGCTATAATAAGAAATACATATAGTTTGGTTTCTGTTCCCATCTCCTGGCCAGAGCTCCTAAAACTTTTCGTAATTTCCTGTGCTAGGTGCATCTTTTGTTCTAATAGTTTATCGTTGATCCCAGTTTCTGACACAGACCTCCTAAATCCTTTGGAATTTCCTGGGTGATAGGAAGGTCTTTTATTCGAATGACCCTTCGTGGGCTCCTGGATGGGGGCTGGTCACCAGAAAAACCAAGTCAAGATTAGAAGTTTGAACTTTCATTCCTACCCCCCATCCTCCAAGGAGGAGAGAAGGGCTGGACATTGAGTTAATAATTGATCACAGCTACATAATGAAGCCTCCATAATAAACCCTGAATTACAGGGTTCAGAGGACTTCTAGGTTGGTTGGTTGACTTGTGGAGGTATTGAAAAGGTGGCTTGCCTGGAGAGGGCATGGACGTTTCACCCCATCCCACATACCTCATAAGCTGTATCCTCTTATAATAAATGGTAATCTAGTAAATAAACTGTTTTTCTGAGTCCTGTGAGCCATTCTAGCAAATTGTTGAACACAAGAGGGGGTCATGGGAAACCTGACTTATAGCCACTCAGTCAGAAATACAGATGACAACCTGGGACTAGCAAGTGGTATCTGATGTGGGGACAGTCTCGTGGGACTGAAACCTTACCATGTAAGATTCGATGCTAACACGCTGTAGATACGTCAGAACTGAACTAAGTTGTAGGACAGACAGCTGGCATCAGAGACTTGGTCAGTGTGGATAAAATCCCACACATCTGGTGACATAAGTTAGTGGAATAGTAGAAGAAAACAGTGCATTTTCCTTTGTATCCCTTCCCTCTCTTGTCTAGGTCACACTGTCCAATATATGTCCACTTGAAAGGTGGCTAGTCTAAATGGAGATGAGCCTTAAGTGTAAGATACATACATTTCAAAGATTTAGTATAAAAAATAATGTAAAATAGTTCATCAATAATTTTATATTGATTATATGTTAAAATGATAGGAGGGGTATGTTGGGTTAAATACATTATTAAAATAAATTTCACCTTTGTCTTATTATTGTTTTAACAGGCTACTGAAAATGTAAAATACATGTGTGGCTTGCACTAAAATTCTGTCAGCCATCACTGCTATAGGCTCTCAGATCAATACCATGGAGTAGCTTGTTGATACTTCCGTTCTCAGTATTCTTGTCTCTGTCCAGCACCCCCTCCTCCAACTTCAGGCAAGAATCTAATTTCTGCAAAGCATATCAAAGAATTAAAACAGATGCCTGAGGGTGGGTCCCTCATCAGTATTTAATACCTTCAAAGTTAATTAAGGTTTAAGTAGATCATCCCATCAGACCTGGTGGAGGTTACATACTATATTAGCTTTCTATTGGTTCCATAACAAATGAACACGAACTTCGTGGTTCAGACAAAACCAATTTATTATCTTATAGTTCTGTAGTTCAGAACTGACCTGGATCTCATCAGGCTAATACTAAGGCCTGAGCAGGGCTGTGTTCCTTTGTGTAGATCCTGGGCCGGACCTATTTCCTTGCCTTTTCCAACTTCGAGAAGCAACCTGCATTCCTTGGCTCATGACCCCTTACTCCATCTTCAGAGCCAGCAAAAACAGACCAAGTCCTTCTCACGTCACATCACTCTGACCTCTTCTGCCTCTCTCTTTCAGTTTAAAGACTTGTAATTCCACTTGGCTGTTGACTGAGAAATAAATGTACAACCTAAAAGTTGAGAGTTATATTTTAATCAGCAGAAATTTTGGGGAGGCGGCAATTCAAGTAGTCCTGAAAGAACTGCTCCATGGAGACCAGGGGGGAGCTAGGATATATAGGGGTTTTGCAACAAAGGGCAGGTAGTCTGAATGTCAAACGATTATTGTTAATTAAAGAAAACCAGATATCTCAAGTTAAGGAATTTAGCGCTTTTCTTTGTATGGGAAAATGTGAGAGTCTGGGCTCAATGAAATCATTCGTTTGATATGCACCTCAGCTATCTGGGGCCAGCATCCTGTATTTTCCTATCCTGAGTTTCCTCAAGGCTCACTGTGGGGAGTGGCTGTGGTCTGATGGCTCCTAAATGGCAGGTATTCTTTTCCTTCCTGAGTTCCCTCAGGGCTCACTTGCTCACCTTCTGCAGTGGCTGCACTTGCTGATGACTGTGACATACTTTGTTTACTGATATGGCAGGCAATATTCCATTTCTCAGGGCCTACCCAAATAAACCAGGTTAATTACCCCATGGCAAGGCTTTTAACTTAATCACATCAGGAAAATTCCTTTTATCATGGGTTCCCAAAATTGGAACATGGATATCTTTGGGAAGGTCGGGAGCATTATTCTGCCTACCACACATACCAACCTTCGCTTAACCTAAAGTAAATACATGCTTTAATTTTGTCCATATTTTATAGGAAGTGTGTCTTCAAGGGAATGGAAGAACCCTGGATATCTGATGAGCAAAAATTGTCACCTTGGTGTATGAGGTGTGGATGACCTTATGAGTTGGTACAAGATTAAACGTGGGTGCAGATGATAGTGTTTCTGTAATTCTAATAATTGTAACTTCTACTCCAGATGATTTATGAAAACGTCTTATAATATGTGAGGAATTTTGTTTGGTTTGGTTTGAAACAGGGCTAATCATCATTCCCAGAAAACTTAATCAGGGCGTCATTCTCTAGCTAAGAAACTTTAGAGTAGACTTGCAAAAAAAATTCAAATAGGCTAAAAATTATGTGTGGGTTCCCATCCTGGTCTTTTTACCCTCTTATCTTGCTCCTTTAAAGCTCCTGGAATATGTAGATCAGAGTTTCTCAATTTTGGCACTATTGATGTTTGGGGCCAAATAATTCTGTGCATTGCAGGATGTTTAATAGTATCCCTGGCCTCCACCCAGTACATCCCAATAGCACACACCTCCCACCCGAGTTGTGTCAACCAAAAATGTCTTTGGAGATTTCCAAATGCACCCTGAGTGGGTTGAGAATCATTGTTCTATATAAGCATAATGTTAATGGGATTTGATTCAACTACCCCATTCCTTCAAGCCCTCAAAGACTGAATTTTCCAGTGAAATTTACTACTGATTTTACTACTATAAAATCCTACATTTTTCTAAATGATTATATATCTAAATTAAACCCTTCCTCAAATAATCTAACTAGGTCTCTCCCTTTTCTGTATAAATCATCATTTAGTAAAAAGTATGAGGTTTGGAGTCACAGAGACTTATTGTGACCTTGGTTGACATTTCTGAACTTTAATTACCTCATGAATGAATATGGTTAATATATCTCCTTTTATAAAAAGTGTCTGGCACAGAACTCACTGGTACTCAACAGCTGTTGCTTCCTTCTCCTAGATAACAACAACCTCCTCACAATTCCACAAATATCTGCTGAAATAAGAAAATGCAGATCTCCTGTAAGATTGCAGACTATCTTACACATGTGTGTATACACAGATGCACACACACACACACACAAACACACACACAAACACAATGATATGAAATCACCAAAATCAGAGGCATAGACAGCTTAACGCTGCTTAAACCACAGTCTGAGTGTTCTGGACCAAGTTTGATATTTGGACTGGACTATGATGGCAAATGCTTCAAGACACATCTACTCCAAAGATGAGACAAATGACTACTTTGGTTTATCCTGGAATCCTTGAAGTCATATTACAAAATCCTGGAATTTTAGAAGGGGAATCATGCTTGGAGATCATCTAGTCCAGCAGCTTTCAAATTGTGTGAGTAATAGGGAAGAACAAATCTGACTCCATATTAGATCTGTTTCTTTTACTTTAACCTTTGTATTCTATTGCTTTTGCTACAAGTTAATCACTAAAGTCATGTTGCCTATAGCTTGAAGTATACATAATGGCCCATCTCCCAGAACCCTCCCATGCCTGAGCATTAAGCTAAAATACCTTTGTTTAGCTCACAGGAAACATCCTGACCACCCATGTATGGCTGCAGAAAAGAAGAAATTAACACATCCCCTCTGGAGTCTGGTGGGACCAGGAAATATTTGCAACAATTTATCACATTTTTACTCTCCCTCCTCATGTCCCATTCTTTGTTCTATTAAAGAAGCTAGCATCTAAACCCAGACAAGATGGTTCTTTGGGACACTAGTCCGCCATCTTCTAGGTTTGCTGACTTTCCAAATAAAATCACTATTCCTTGCCCCAACACCTCATCTGTTGATTTGTTGCCCTGTTGTGCAGTGAGCAGTACAAGCTTGGACTTGGTACCATGTGTCCTGGAGTTCTTCAGCATCTGCTTGGGTGGTAGGAGACAAGAACTGGGTCAAACTCTGCACTTCCAACCTTGCTTCAGTGAGAGTTAACACCACTGGGGCTTGTTTTACATACACAGCTCCTACATAGAATTTGTCTGATGAAGGAGTTCTGCTGAATTTTTATTTTTCAAATCATTGATTTAGTTCAACCCTGTCATTGTACAAAAATGAAAGTGAGCTGACCTTTGATACTCAGTGAATTGACTGTGTACCCTTTTCACTTCGGCCTGCTGCCTTTCTAGGGGTAGTCATGGCAAGAACAGAGGTGGCTGGAGATCACTGTCAGACACAGCATCAGCTCCTCTGCAGTCAGCCAAGGGCATTGTTCTGAGAAGCCATCAATTATCCTGAGTAGTCAATGAGAGTTTGCTGTTGTAAAGGGATTCAATTGAAGATAATCCATAAAAAATCAATTACATTATTATTTCTTAATTAGGGCACTTGACAATATAGCTTTCCTCAGCAAAGCCATCAGTGAATAAGCACATAAATACACATAAATAAATGCCACTTCCATCCCGTTGAGCTCCTCTATAAGTTCACAGTGACCTTTATCACCAAACATTCTTCCAGAAAAGAATGTTTGCCTGTTTAAGAAAACTCCCAAGCTGTTTTTCTCATTTGGTTGGAAAAATGAGTCCATCACAAGTGTTAATAATAATAATATTTGTAGATTATTAAAGTATCATTTAATATTTGTGTAAGTGTTGTCACAGTTTATTTCCTCTCTTTGAGGCAGTAGTGAACTCAACTCTATACCTTGAAGTATACCAAATATGCCCTTGCGCCAATAAACAATAAGGAGGTACCTCACCATGTGACATTATTTTCAGTGACCCTTCTCCATTCCCCGACCTTATTCCATTTCAGCTGAACTTCTTATTTATTTATTTATTTATTTTGGCTGCGCGGCATGTGGGATCTTAGTTCCCCAACTAGGGATCAAACTTGGTCTGCCTGCATTGGAACGGCAGAGCCTTAACCACTGAACCGCCAGGGAAGTCCCCACAGTTTCTGAGTCATGGCTATATCTCTCATTTGCAGCCTTGGGAAAGTCCTCTGGACTTAGCATTGTATTGGTTTTATTTGTTCATTCAACCACCATTTGTAGAATGTCTGATATGCAGCAGACATTACCGAAAAGTTTCCTGATTTACAGAGTTTGTATTTCAATGGACAAGTGATTACAATGCAGTGTAAATAGCAAAGCTCTACAGGTTTTTGGGACCAGTGATCCGAGCACCTTGCCCATCTTTAGGAGAGGGGAAGTCTTTCTAAATGAAGTACCAGCTACACTGAGACTGAAATAATGAATAGACCAAGAAGGAGTGAACACCATGTTCAAGGGCCCAGGAATAAGAGAGTCTATGGTGTAATTTGAGATCTAACAGCAGATCTAAAATGACTGGGGCTCAAATGGGACGAGGGAGTTTGATTAGAGCCCCATGTAGGAGTAGAGAGTCAAGGAAAGCTGTGGGGAAAAGGTGTTCCAAGCAAGAACTTCAGCATATGCAGTCTCAGAGAAAAAAGAAAACAGGAACAAAACAGTTGACTATGACTGGTAAAGTATGAAGGATAATGGTGAGCGATGAGAATGGAACCAGAACCAGACCACAGAGGACCTTGCAAAACTTGTTAAAGGGTTTGAACTCTTCTCTAAACGTTTAATAGTTTGTATTCTCCAGAGAAACAGACCCAATAAGATATACAGTTGACCCTTGAACAACACGGGTTTGAACTTTGTGGGTCCACTTACATGCAGATTTTTTCAATGGTAAGTACTGCAGTACTTCACGATCCGTGATTGCTTGAAGACCTGGATGTGGAACCAGATACAAAGGAACCATGTATACATGGGGCCGACTACAATTTATACGCAGAATTATGAAGGAATGTATTATGAAGCAATAGATAAATGGAACAGAATCAGACTTCAGAACGCCTAGCTCACCCAATAAAATGCATACAAAGTATTTTATTTATTTATTTATTGGTATACCAAATATTTTTAAAACCCACACATACAAAATTACGAATGTAAACATATTTATATTATTCTGATCATAGTGGAAAAACAGTCAATTTCTCAGATGGTTATCCTACTCAGGAAGATTATAACATACCTTCAGACATCAGCAGAGCCTAAAGCAGGGATCAAATGGTTTCCTTTTTTTCTTTTTTCAGAGAGTTGAGGATAATAAAAAATTTTAAAAAAAAGAAAGGTTTTATTCTCTTAGGGACTTGTGTGCATGAGTCAGGGTGATCCTGTTAGTTTGAGTTTGTCTCAGGATGCAATTCATTTTTTCTGACTGTGGAATGTGAGATGCATAGTCATAGTGGAAATAGAGCAAAGTGTCAGTTCTGCTTTCCAACATACACAGGCTTTTCTGATCACTCCATTTGTTGCGGCATGCATCCACAAGCTGTTTAATATAAGATCAGTGTCATTAAAACATTAGTTATCCTTATAAATGGCTGTAAAGGCAGTATACTATAGGGCAGTTGTTCCCAAACTTTAGCAGAAAAGAGAATCACCTATTGGGCTTGTTAAAAATCCAGATGATGGCCACACTACAGATTTTCCAATTCAGTTGGTCTGGAGTGGAGCCTAAAAATCTGCATTTCTTTTTTTTTTTAATAGCCACGTGGTTCCAATTGGGTTTTTTGTGTTTGTTCTTTATTTTTTGTATTTATTTTTTCTAGCTTTATTGAGATATGATTGACATACCATGTAAGTTTAAAGTGTACAAATTGATGAGTTGATATATGTATATATTGCAAAATGATGACTACAATAAGGTTAGTTAACACTTCCATCATCTCAAATAGTTACAATTGTGTATGTGTATGTGTTGAGAACTTTTAACAATTGCTCTGTTAGCAACTTTCAAATATACAATTCAGTATTGTTAATTATAGTCGCCATGCTATATATTAGATCCCTAGAATGTATTCATCTTATAACTGGAAGTTTGTAGCCCACCTTTGCCCATTATCCTCCCCCCAACCTCTAGCAACCACCAATCTCTGTTTCTATGAGTTCAATTTTTTTTTCAGATTCTGCCTTTGAGATTGTGCGTTATTTGTCTTTGGCTTATTTCACTTAGCACAGTGCATTCAAGGTTCACCCTTTTTGTCACAAATGTCAAGATTTCCTTTTTTATGGCTGAATAATATTTCATTGTGTTGTGTGTGTGTGTGTGTGTGTGTGTGTGTGTGTGTGTGTGTGTGTGTGTGTATACATATATATATCCTGTTTTCTTTATCCAGTCATTCTTCAGTGAACCTTTAGGTGGTTTCCATGTCTTGGCTACTGTGAATAATGCTGCAATGAACATGGGAGTGCACATATATCTCCCAGAGAGTGATCTCATTTCCTTTAGATATGACCCAGGAGTGGAATTGCTGGATCATATGGTATTTCTATTTTTAATTTTTGAGGAATTTCCAAACTATTTTCCACAGTGGCTGTATCAATTCACATTCCCACCCACAGTACACACAGATTTCCTTTTCTCCACAGCTTTGTTAGCACTGGTTATCTCTTGTCTTTTTGAAATAGCCATTCTAACAGGTGTGAGGTGATATTTCATCATGGTTTTAATTTGTATTTCTCTGATGGTTAGTGTACCTGTTGGCCATTTGAATAGCTTCTTTGGAAAATGTCTATTCAAGTCTTTTGCCTTTTTTTTTTGGCTGCGCCACGAGGTATGCGGGATCTTCGTTCCCCAACCAGGGATCAAAGCTGAGCTCTCTGCAGTGAAAACATGGAGTCTTAACCACTGGGCAACCTGGGAAGTTCTTTGCATAGTTTTTAATTGGATTATTTGTTTTTATGCTTTTGAGTTTTATGAGTTCCTTATATATTTTATGTATCAACTCCTTATCATATATGTGGTTTGCAAATATTTTCTCCCATTCCATAGGTTAACTTTTCTATTTGTTAATTGTTACTCTTGTTATGTAGTAGCTTTTTAGTTTGATGTACTCCCCCTTGTTTATTTTTATTTTGTTGCTGGTGTCATATCCAAAATATTCATTGCCAAGACCAGTGTCAAGGAGGTTTTTCTCTGCTTTCTTCTAAGAGCTTTATGGACCTTACTTCTTTTTTATTTTCTCTTTTTTTTTTTTCTTGCCTGATTGTTCTGTCTAGGACTTCCAGTACTATGTTAAATGGGAGTGGTGAGAGTGGGAAACCTTGTTTTGTGCTTGATCTTAGAGAAAAAGCTTCCAACTTTTCACCATTGAGTATAATGTTAGTTGTGGGCTTGTAAAAGATGGCCTTTATTTTGTTGAGGTATACCTCTATACCCAATTTGTTGAGAGTTTGTATCATGTATGGATGCTGAATTTTGTCAAATGCTTTTTCTGTGTTTATTGAGATGATCATATGATTTTAATCTTTCATTCTATTAATATGATGTTTCACATTTCTTGATTTGTGTATATCAAACCATCCTTGCATTCCAGGGATGAATCCGACTTGATCATGTTATGTGATCCTTTCGATGTGCTGTTGAATTAGGTTTGCTAGTATCTTGTTGAGAAGTTTTACATCTATATTCATCATGAACATTGACCTATAGTTTTCTTTTCTTTGAGTGTTCTTATCTGGCTTTGGTATCAGGATAATGTTGGCCTCATGAGTTTGAGTGTTTCCCTTCCTCTTTAAATTTTTGGAAGCATTTGACAAGGATTGGCATTAATTCTTCTTTAAATGCTTGGTAGAAATTATCAGTGAAGCCATCAGGCCCTGGGCTTTTCTTTGTTGGGAGGTTTTTGATTATTGATTCAATTTGCTTAATCATTATCAGTATGTTGAAATTATTTATTTCTCCATAATTTAGTCTTAGTAGGTTTTATGTTTCTAGGAATTTATCCATTTCTTCTAGGTTGTCCAATTTATTGCATATAATTGTTCATAGTATTCTCTTATGATCCTTTATATTTCTGTGGTATCAACTGTAATGTCTCCTCTTTCATTTACAATTTTATTTATTTGATTCCTATTTCTTATTTTTGATTAGTTTAACTAAAAGTTTGTCAATTTTGTTTATTTTTTCAAAGAACTAACTCTTAATTTTTTTTTTTTTTTTTTTTTTGTGGTACACGGGCCTCTCACTGTTGTGGCCTCTCCCGTTGCGGAGCACAGGCTCCGCACGCGCAGGCTCAGCGGTCATGGCTCACAGGCCCAGCCACTTCATGGCACGTGGGATCCTCCTGGACTGGGGCACGAACCCGCATCCCCTGCATTGACAGGCGAACTCCCAACCACTGCGCCACCAGGGAGGCCCAATTTTGTTAATTTTTTCCATTTTTTTCTTATTCTCTATTTCATTTATTTTTTCTCTAACCTTTATATTTCTTTCCTTCTCCTAAGTTTGGGCTTAGTTTTTTCTTCTTTTTCTAATGCTTTGAGGTGTATAGGTAGTTTTTTTTTTTTTTTTAATTTGAGATCTTTTCTCTTCTCTGATATATGCGTCTACTGCTGAAAACTTAGCTCTTAGAATTTCTTTTGTTGCATCCCATAAGTTTTGGTATTTTGTGTCTCTATTATCCTCTGTCTCAAGACATTTTTAAATTTCCCTTTTGGTTTTGTCTTCTATCCATTTGTCGTTTAAGTGTGTGTTGTTTAATTACCATGTATTTTTGTGTTTTCCAGTTTTCTTCCTGTTATAAAATCTTCATTTCTAACATTTCCCAAGTAAGGCTGTTGCTGTTGTTCCAAAACTCACACTTTGAGAAACACTATTTTATAGGATGGTAGTTACGTGGTGTTGCTGCTGCAGCTGCAGACTACCTGGGTTTGAATCCTGGGTCTGCCAGTTACTTGTCTTTTGACATTGTGCATCTACTTCTTCATAGTAAGGTAGAGATAATAAGAATTATCTACATTATAGAGTTGTTGAGAATACCAAACAAGAGAATACCTGTAAAGCTTATAGAACAAATCCTGGTATATAGTAAGCACCCAATAAGTGCATTTGTCTTTACTGACACACTGTTTTACTCAAACTTAGGCTTTATAAGTTATTATCTATTAATAAAATCACTATGGAAATGTTCAAACTTATGCCATTTTCCTCTATAGTGTTTTTAAAATTTTTCTCTGCTTTCTTCTTTGATCTCTCCTTATTCTTGGTCTTCCTTTCAGATTGTATAACACAATTAAAACATGTTCAAGATTAGTTCAGTAATTAGCTTGCTCTCATTGACTATTTCATTTCAAGAACAGCCAAGCACCATAGAACTGTGATTAGTCATCTGTTCAAAGGACATTATCTAATTTGCCACTTCTAAATTTTAGTATATATCCATATTACATATTACATATTAAAGACTCCACCAGTCACTTTTTCTAAAAGGAACACAGGACAAAAGGTTTTTTAAAAAATAATTTTACAGGCTCAATGTTTGCTGTTATTGCATGAAAGATGAAATGTTGTCAAGAGGAAATGTCAGCAGTACCAAGAAATGTTTACAAAGCAGAAATGACTCTTAGAATTCTTACAGCTGCAGAGTACATTTTATTTTGGCTGACAAGACAATCAAGTATTTTCCAATTTTTTTTACTTCTTACCCTGAACATTGCCAAAGCTGATCTATTCACCCAGTCTATAATCATTTGGCCTTAAAATCAGGTTTTTGTTACATACATTTGTGTTATCCCTTTGCAAAGTTTTATTTTTCTTCAGAGGTTTTGCCCACGAATTGCCCCATGTCTGTATAAATCATAAATGGAGCTTATTTAAAATTCAACCTCCTTAGCTGATCTTACCAAGCCATTCACTACATCCCCTTATTTAACTTTTCGGACTAACCTTCTCAAAACTGCCAGTTCTAACAAGTTGTGCACTGATGAATGTTTAACATTTAGCTTTCTGAGGGAAAAGAACAACAACATTAACAACAAACCCCGATTTAGACTGTTTGCCTACTTTCCAGGTGTAAATACTCCCACAATGGCCAACTGCAAACTACCAACATGGTATCAGTGAATGAAAAGACAGGAAGAAATATGGACAACTGGCTCTCGTGTGTGAGCTTGTGTGAGCTGACACCAGCAAACCACTGCCCCTAGCACGCATCTACACTTCAATACCATAATCATAGCAGGGGAGCTGTAATTTTGAGTACAATAGTAGCTTCAAGTTCCCCTGCCTTTGGTTATGCTGTGAATACTGCCAAAAATACCCACTCACATGTGTATCTGACAAACTTCTACTTAACTTTTAAGGTCCAGGAAAGAATGTTAGATGTTCATAATTTTGCTACTTCCTTTTAAGAGAAAAATTCATTATTCTCCTTCCCTTTTTATAAAAACAACTTTATTGAAATACCTTTGACACATAACACTGTGTATGTTTAAGGTGTACGACTTGGTATTCTGTACACATATACATTGTGAAAAGATCATCATAATCAAGCTAAATAACTCATCCACCACCTCTATACTGTTATCATTGTGTGTGTATGTGTATGTAGTGAGAATATTTAAGATCTATCCTCTTAGCAAATTTCAGGTATATAATACAGCATTAGCTGTCATCTCCATGCTGTGCATTAGAACTCCAGAACCCATTCATCTTGCGTAACTGGAACTTTGTATTCTTTGACAAAATCTCCTTACTTCCACCTCCCACACCCTGTCCCTGGCAATCACCATTTTACTCTCTGCTTTTATGAATTTGACTATTTTAGATTTCACATGAGATCATGCAGTATTTGCCTTTCTGTGTCTTGCTTAATTACTCCTTTTCCTGTGTTCACTTCAGTAATTCTTTAATTAAACACTATCACATTGCCTATGTGTGTATGTATTTGTCTATCCCTAGCACAGTTCCTGGCATCTATTAAATAATCAATACATTTATATTGCATTACCCAGAAAAAGGCTCCAAGTAAACAAAGGTCCAGAGGTTTAAAAAACAGAAGAAAATATACTTTCAAATAATAAAACAGGGAGAATAGCTTAAAACCTATTAAAAATTATATTACAACCCTTTTGAGGGTAAAATATTCAAGTAAGAGCATCAATCACATAGTATTTTTTATTTATAGAATACAATATTTAAATATTTTAAACATATTCTTTTACTTAAATTTTACTACATTTCAGAAAGGCTAAAAAGCTAAAACACAGAGGTAAGGCAACCCACTCCCCAAATCAGCAACCTAATTATTAACAGTCAAGATTTAAAATTTTTCTAATCTGCCTTTTCTACTGAAATATGAAGTCAGTCTACTCTATACCCAAAAGCACTATAAGCTTCCTACAGCATGGTGCACATAACAATCACAATAAATATTACTGACTTTTCCAGCCCAAGCCTGGTGAAAAGTAATTCAGCATTTAATTCATTTTAGTCTTTCAAGTTTTGATAAACTAATGTAGAAATATGACTTGAAGGACATGTTAAAATTATAAAGTGTATAATTTTCTAATTCAGTGATACAATACTAATTCAGTCCTTCATCACTATATATTGAGTGCCCATTATGAAATAAGTAATATTTGTTGTCTCCTTAATATGTGCCAGGCAGTATGCTGAACACTTTACATGTATTATCTCTTTCGCTCTTACAGCAATTTAAGGCAGGTACTATTATTAGCTGCATTTTTTTAGATAAGGCTTAGTAAGTTAAAATAACATGACCAAGGTCACATGGCTGCCATGTTTGTTTCAAGTCTGACACCTGCACTCTTAACCACTATGAAATGCTGCTCTCTTTCTGTTGTAGAAATAAAGCTATTGAAGACTCTTGGCATCAAGAGCAACAAATACTCTTTCTGGTAACAAGGATTTAAGAGTCAGAGAACTAGTCCCTGACTTTAAAAGAATTTAAGGTCTGCTCAGCAAGACAGATATTGGCATAAATATATTTAGATAAAGACACTTTTGTGCTTATACATGTTTCAGAAATTCAGAAAAGATGGGATTTATTGGCAACTAAAGCAGACTAATAAGTGTCAAAATTTGTGGTGGGTACCAAAGGTGGGCAAGGAAAAAGAGCAGGAGGAATGTGTTCCAATGAAGTAAAAATGTCACCCTTGGAGGCAGGAATGCAAGGTAATGACACGTCACCCAATGATTAGGATCACTGTACATGGATGCTTAGACAGTAAGATTAAGATTGAATGGGAGAGGGTCCTGAATATAACGGGAAGGAAATTAGACCTTATTCTTTAACCATTTCTTATAGAGGCGCAAATAGCTGGCCAAAAACATGGTATGATAAACATACTTTCTTGGGCACCAATTTGTCAGACAGATCAGTGAGAAGGAGGGCTATAATATAGATCTAGACGCTGAAGATTGGAGATGCAATTGTGGTGGGAAATGCAATAAAAGGACATGCTGTAGAAGTCATTATGAGGGAAGACTCAAAACTATTTTGTAGGTATGGATAGGGGAACTTCAAATTTTGTAAACCCAGTACCTAGGTGCAAAATAAGAATATGTGGGAAAGAGATACTAGTTTGTGAATATGGATAAGATCTTTGTTTGAAGATATTCTAAGTGTGATACAGTAGAAAAACTTACAAGTAGAAACAACCAGTAGGCAGCCAGATAATTTTATGGAAATGAAATGTAGGAGAGTATCCTAGACCAGTAGTAAGAGACTTGTCTATTTAGAGATAATAAAGTCTTGATGGAGGAATACATCTTGATTCAATACAATTACAGAAAAGTAAGATCTAAATCTTTGAGTAAATTGACATTTAGGAGGTGGGAAGAGAAAGTGTCATCACTAAAGAGGAGATGAAGAAATATCAGCAAGTGTCAAGGATGCCAGATTGAAAATAGGCGCTGAGTCCCCTGTGATCAGCCGTGCTGAGTGCTCATCAGAGGCCAAGTAGGATGAAAACTGAAAAAGTCTCTTGCTTTTATCAACTGGTTTAAAGGATTCCTGGAGAGTCCTAATACAATGAGATGTACAGAAATTGCATTGCTTTGAGTTAAGGAGAGTGAAGAAGTGGAAACAGAAAATAAAGACCTTGTTTACAGTGACATTTTAAGAGAAGAGGCAGCAGGATGTGGGAATGCTTTTGTTAGGATGGAGGAGACTTAGGTAGACTACAGGAGGAAGACCCAAGATTGGAGGAAAGACAGATGGAAAAAGGTCCTCGAAAAAGCAAGAGCAGACGATGAGGTCAAAGGAAGAATTGCAGGAACTAACATTAGACTGGAAGATAATCATCTTTGCCTTCTGGGGAGGCTCTGGAGAAAGAAGGCAGGGGCAGAGAAATGATTCTGCAGTGCAGGAGAGGGGAGAGCTCTCAGGGAAAAAATATCTTTGGTAATCTACCTGCATCCAAACCCAGTCTGCCTGCCAATCGTCACAATCACTGTTTAATGGAAAGTCCTCCCGTAAAGGGAGTAGGTGTGACTGGGACCAGTTCAAGTGTGAAAGAGCTAGTGCTTCCTTTGACAACCTCCCACCTTTCTTCTCACTTTCTTCCACCACATCCTGCAGGTGCCCAGCAGCCCCCAGCTGGGGAACTGCATCCAGGTCTGCTCCCTGAGGACAATTTTCAAGACGGTACTCATTAAAAATATGGGTCATTGTTTATGCCTACCAAGAGAATTGTGATAAAATACTCGATGACCTAGCAGCTGACATATTATTTCTTCCCTCATATGTTGTTTCCACCAAAAGATTCTCTATGACTAGACCTTTGTCCAAAGAAATGTGTAGAGTTTCAAGTGCTGGACCAGTGCACTTGGGGACGTTGTTTGGGGTAGGGAATCCTGACAATCTGAGACTGTATCATCGGGTTGAAATTGATGTGATCTTGATGTACTACCAGCCCACAGAGAGGTGGTTGAATAGAGGTAGGCAGCAGGGTACAGGAATAAACACTTGTCTGACTCACACCAGTGTTGACTAAATAGTAGCCAGTATTATTCATAATAATAAGTGTTACAAATTATTGCCATCAGTTTTTTCTCTAAAACCTGCTTTAGAAGAGAAAATAAGATGGGTGGGAAATTTCAAGTGGGAGTGGGGCCAGTACTGGTAGTTGGTGTTCTCCAGAGAAACAAAAGCAGTACAATAGATAGATGGATAGATGATAAGTTGATAGATTTTATTTATTTATTTCAAAAAATTGGCTTACACCGTTGTTGAGTAGGGCTGGTACTCAGGCTGGAACTCTTAGGCAGGAGCCGATATCTCAGTTGTAGGTAGAATTTCTTCTGGGAAACCTCCATTTTACTCTTAAGACTTTTCAAGAGAGTGGAGGAGACCCTCTCACATTATTGAGGATAATCTCCCTTATTTAAATTCAACTGATTATCACTGTCAACCACACTTACAAAATACCTTACCAGCAATACCTAGCATTTGATTGAATAACTAGCCAAGTTGACATGTACCGTACATCACGGGGGGTAAGTAATGACTTGTAGGAATAAGGATGCATAGGGCGTGGTTTTAAATTTATGGTTGTGTTGCACTATCTCCATGCATTCACACATCTGCTTTGCATAGGTGATTCTTTAGGGATAGCCAGGGCAAGAGGAGAAATATGAAGGATTTGAAGAATTCAGTAGAAGCAGGAAATAAAATAAGATTTATTTAGGAGAAATTATCAGAGTCCAAGAATCCCCATTGGGGGACTTGAGTATTCATGGGATGGTTTCAAATTATTTTATTTGAGCAACTAAAAAAGAGTGGCTCCCAATACTGGAAGATTTGGGGATACTCAGACAAATGACACAAGTTACATAATAAGGAATGAATTTGATGAATGAAGTAATGTTTCATCCGTTGTATTTAGTTCTTTTGTGTTGATGCTTTTCTTTTGCCTATGAATTATTTCTTAAATTTAGGATGTAAAACCAGCTATAATTTTCTTATTAGTTTATTACACTTGGGAGCCCTGAGTAAGACATGTGGCTTATTAAGAGAAGGAGACACAGCTAACATTTATTGCGTGCTTACTACATGCCAAGGCACCTTGCTAATTTCCTTACCCTTATTTTCTCCTCAGGAGAGCTCTTTTAAGTTAGGTATAATTATCACTATTTTGCATATAAGGAAGCAGGATTAAGGAGATTAGAGATGACACCTATGATAAATGGCAGAGTCCAAAATGGATATAGGTCTCAAGATAGGGCCTCCAAAGTCCAGGCCTTTGACCAATATGCTGAAGTGCAATTCCAAAGCAGTAAGACTATTGATTCTGGACGAGTTACTAAATGTTTTCCTTAGCATGCCACCAACTTGCCTTAAGGGCAACCTGGGAAGATCAGAAGAAGGCTTTGGAGTTGGAGGACTCAACCAGGAGCCTCACTTCAGCTCGATCAAGCTCCACATTTATCAAGTATATTTTGCTTCCCAGTACTCAAAAAAATATAAAAAAACATTGTTTTAGAGATTCACTCCAGGTATCTGTTACATCAATTAGTGACTGAAGTTTTTCTTGAATTAACATTTATGATCTAAAGAACTCAATATGGTTTATGGTTTGGTGATTGAGGTCCAATCATAGTGCAGAGAACTCCCCATTTCAAACAAAAATCACCTCACTAGGAAGGCCAACTTCAGGTTGAAGTAGGATAAATGTTCTCTGAATAAGTAGCCTGGGACAAACCAAACTAATTTTTAGATTTCATTTCATCTCGGGCTGCCTATAGAAGTCCAGCCATAAATCAGACCCTATCCTTACTGGATTTCTTTGTAAACGTAGATTAGTAGGATATAAGCCTCAGCTCCCACTATATTAGGTAGTATAATTCAAAAATCAAAACATAAAGAGTCTTCAAGTTTTATCAAATCTATTAAGTCCAAAATAGTTCATTGATGACCAATTTCCAAGTGCTTAAATGGTGCAACTGCATCTCAGCTTATGTGAAAATCAATGCAAAAACATGAATCACCAGAGAGTATGCTGGAGTCTTCAAAGACGTTTTGTAATTAGCAAACCATTGATCTGAATAGACAGGAAAACTACAGAGACCAGGCAGGTGAAAAGCCAGAGTCCCTGTCCTTTATAATTAATCATTACTGCTCTGCTCCCTCTCAGCATTACGCAAGGGACTTCCATCCAGACTGGAATCTTGGCATTTCAGTTGGTTTGGGGGTAATAACTCAACTCTGGCACCAAAGAGAAATATGCAGGATGTTAAAGGGAACTCATTACATAACTTATATATGCTCCATTATAAGGCCAGCACTATTATCATTAATATTTCTCATATCTTTTTTCCACCACACCATATTCTGGTCAGTCTTAGATAAATCCAAGTAAAGATTATAATTCATAGAATTACAGAAGCTTGGAACTGAAAGGAAGCCGAGAAACCCTTTCGTCTAACCACTTCATATATGGAGGTGATGAGACAATTTTTCTACAGTTACAGGGTGGTAGATAGGAGGCTAGAATCATGGTCTCATTCCCAGCAGTGCCATTCCCACCACATCTCATAGACTAGTAGCACAAGAGGTTTAAACTGGTGGTCTAAATCTTTTATCTTAAAGTGATTGATCTAACTGTTAATGACACCATTTTCGGCAAAAAGATCTCACCTTTTCTAAGAGACGGCTCTAGTCAGGCCTGCATTCATGCCATGGAACTGACATGCATTTGTAGTCGTTAGACAAAGAATTCCCATCTCCTTTGCTTCCAGATTCAAGCTGTTGTACAGATTCCACCTGAGGCCAGCTGTTCTACTGTTCACTAAGATCCAATTTCCCTCATGAGAACTTGTGCTTCATCATCTCTTTGAAGATAGGCAAGGTCATGATTACTTCCTGGTCTGTCAGGGAGCTAGTTGATTGTGGGCAGAAATGACCTGTGTCACATTTGGGACAAATCACTGAATTGCTATTGTAAGCCTTTGCTCCTTGCCCTTTCCCTGTGTTTCTAATACAGACCACACACATCAGGGCAGATTGTCCATCAGCCTGGTCCCCGAGTGACTCTAATGAGCAGAGCTGACCACTGCTGGGCGAGTCGTGTGAACCACTGAGATTTGGGGGGCCATTTATCACTGCAAAATTACCAAGCCTATCCTGACTAACACTCTAATACATGATCCAATCAAGGCTCTCTTGGTTTGTTGTGGGATTTGAAAACACATACACGCACTTCCACAATTGATCTAGACAGAGAAATGCATACTCAGGCAAGATAAGAGTTTGTTCCTTTTTTTTTTCTTTCTTTTTAAACATCTTTAGTGGAGTATAATTGCTTTACAGTGTTGTGTTAGTTTCTGCTTTATAACAAAGTGAATCAGTTACATGCATACATATATCCCCATATCTCCTCCCTCTTGCATCTCTGTCCCACCCTCCCTATCCCACCCCTCTAGGTGGTCACAAAGCACCGAGCTGATCTCCCTGTGCTCTGCGGCTGCTTCCCACCAGCTATCTATTTTACATTTGGTAGTGTGTATATGTCCATGCCACTCTCTCACTTCGTCCCAGCTTACCCTTCCCCTCCCCGTGTCCTCAAGTCCATTCTCTACTTCTGCATCTTTATTCCTGTCCTGCCCCTAGGTTGTTCAGAACTTTTTGTTTTTTTTTTAGATTCTATATATATGTGTTAGCATATGGTATTTGTTTTTCTCTTTCTGACTTACTTCACTCTGTATGATGGACTCTAGGTCCATCCACCTCACTACATATAACTCAATTTCATTTCTTTTTATGGCTGAGTAATATTCCACTGTATATATGTGCCACATCTTCTTTATCCATTCATCTGTTGATGGACACTTAGGTTGCTTCCATGTCCTGCCTATTGTAATTAGTGCTGCAATGAACCCTGTGGTACATGACTCTTTTTGAATTATGGTTTTCTCGGGGTACATGCCCAGTAGTGGGATTGCTGGGTTGTACGGTCGTTCTATTTTTAGTTTTTTAAGGAACCTCCATACTGTTCTCCATAGTGGCTGTATCAAAACACTCCCACCACAGTGAAAGAGGGTTCCCTTTTCTCCACACCCTCTCCAGCATTTATTGTTTCTAGATTTTTTGATGATGGCCATTCTGACCAGTGTGAGGTGTTACCTCACTGTAGTTTTGATTTGCATTTCTCTAATGATTAGTGTTGTTGAGCATCCTTTCATGTGTCTGTTGGCAATCTGTTGCTCTGTGTGCATAGCCTGAAAGTGCAACCAATCTTATTTATTCATCTAACAATATTTTTGCATTCTTTTGGAGACCCACCTCAACTACAATTATTTACCTGGATTGTCATTATATATATAACAAGGGTCATTAGCATTTGATTTCTGCTTATGAGTATGATATTTCTTTAAAAATCAGTTTAAGTAGTGTTGAGGGTAAAACTAATTGAGGGAAGGGGGATCTGAGTGTAGAGCCAGCAATTCCACAATAGTTACCTGAGAACACTACAGGGATAATTATTATCGAGTCAGTCAACTGTTCTAGCAGTCTGGTCACAGCAGGACTCAATGCACTCCTATATTTTCCATATCAAGGGATCCTCTCAAAATCATCAACATTTGTGAGAGGTGTAAGTGCATAGTGGCCTGGGTAGGGTTCCCTCATCACTTATATTTCAACCAACATCTTTCTGTGAGAAGCAGAGGGAGAGAGAACTTTTTAAAACTCCATTGCATTAGTAGAACATAAAAGTAGAAATAAAGCTAAACACTTTTGCCTCTCTCTCTCTCTCTCTCTCTCTCTCTCTCTCTCTTTCCTGTTCTCCACCCCTAATAATGGTACCTCTTGCTACACTGGACAAATCCTGTCATTGGGGAATGATATCAGGTGTCTAATGGATGTGTGTTTATCAAATTTCTTTGGCTTTGAACCTAATAATCATTGAGACATTTATGAAGCAGTGGGCCCACCAGAGCTCAGAGACCAGTGAACAGAAATTCCAGAGTTTCAGGACATTTTTGGGCAGAGCAGGAACTTTCTGGAACCTGTGAATCCTCTAGAGTGTAGAGAAGTGAAACTCAACATGTGGACCCCTGGTCGACAGCAGTAGCATCTCCTGGGAGTTTGTTGTAGCAATTCAAAGGCTCAGACCTCACTCCAGGCCTACTAACTCAGAATTCTTAGAGAAGTGTCCAAGGATGTGTGTTTTAACAATCTCTATAACCAACGTTTGAAAATAACTTCTCTAGAGTTCTTAATCAACCTCCATGTGTTTCTGTGCTTTTCCACTTTCATCTGGAGCTCAGATAGTGGACACCTCCAGGACCAGCAGATATGAGTGTACATTATTCAGCTGTTCTGATGCCTCTGTCCGATTAGACGCTGTTGGTGGCAGTACTGATAGCGGCTTTTGCTCTGTGAGCTGAGGAAGTGCCAGGCAACTGCCTTTTCTTAGATAATTCCAAGATTGACGGGCTTGCTTTGCTCAGATTAGCAGTGATTCCCACCCTGCAGCCAGCAAGAGAGGGAACACGCTGTCCTCTCTGCGGGCCAAGGGCTTGGCTTCCCAGCCATCAGTTTGGGCAAGAGAGATGCTGATCAATGTAAGTCACTGCCTGTTCCCAGATTGTCACCATTACCCAACCAGTGAAACTTTCCATCCTGACGCTCAAGCAAGACTCTGCTGGTTTGCCTGACTCATGCTGTGGGTGGGCAACAGCATCACCAATTACAGAGGGCGTTCTTTTCAAAAGGGCAGACAGGGAAAATCCTTCCCACCTGACTCTGGGAGGAAAGTCAGTGCAGTAAAACGGTCGTTGACAGAGAGCAAGGGTGAGATATGCATGAAAGCTTCTCACACATCCCATGGAAAGCCAGCTGGCTCTTGAAGTACTCACTGTGTTTCCCAGGGGAGGTCACAGTGTGGACACCTCACCTGCTGGGGAGAGGGGCAGTGTGGGGAGAGATTTCCATTATTCCTTTCTTGCATTTCACTTTTAAACTGACTGAATTTTTGTTCTGTACCATTTGAAGCTAGCGTCAGTATGTGTAAGCTGCAGGAAGCCTTCAAAACGAAACAGGTAAACGTAATGAATAACTGCCTTTAGTAGCAAAAATGCCTGGCAAAGGATTCTACTCCAAAATCTGCCAGAGGCAGTGATAACAATTCAGGTGAATGTGGGATCTCCCTCTCTTAAAGAAAAGAACATCAAGACATTTTTACATGATCGTTCTTTGAAAAGAAGGCTGCTCATTTTAAAGCCTCTGGCCATAAAATAAAACAAAATCCAAGTGTTCAGATTTGCAAACGTGACCCTCCTAAAGTACGCAATTCTGCCCAATTTTGTTCAAATGGCTTAATTCTGTCCAACCCCATCAGATGAGATTCAGAATGGCTGTACTAGAAACAATAGCAAAAATGTTTTGCTACAAAAGTAGCAATGACAAACGCCTGGTTTCCTCTCCAGCCTCTCAAAAAAAAAAAAAAAAAAAAAAAAAAAGATCCCGGCTGCCCATTATAACACCTGCTGCTCTCAATGAAAACCCAAGCCAAGGAACTCATGCCCTTCCATCCAAATAACCAATCTACCCGCAGAGAATTCAAGCTGTCCAGCCACACACCAGCTGCTTGCTTAGTCACTGCAGAAGGCTCAGCTTCCACTCTCTCATCTCTCCTAATGTCTTTTCTCTTGTTTTCCCTCTCCTCTGTCTCTTCTGCAAAACAAGAGTCATCAACGCAGTCTCAGAATTCCCAATGAACTGCTGAACCAAGATCTGTGGTGCTTCCAGCAAGGATCATTAAATTTTAGGCTTCCCTTTCACCTTCCTTTTTTATTCCTAGTATGACACAAACCAAACACTTCTAAAATGTGAGGGAGAACAAGCAGGTTCCACTCAGCAGTTAGGGTCAGCCATGATGCTCTGATTGCACAATTCATGGAATGGGATGAACTGGGACCCAACCTCACTAATCTACCTTCATCCCATTTTCCAATTACAAGATGAAGCAATGGCTCTCAGCATCTCAAAAACCCTGTTAGGAAGTTCCATCTTCTTCTTTTGGCTGTATTGCTTTCTCATAGACTAGTATGCCTCACTCAGGCAGTGACACATACTAGTCTAGCGAACCCAGATGTTTATAGTGCCCTCAGGCTTCATCTCTATGATATAATGAATGATCCTGTGATATAAATAATTACTCACACCTGATCACATTCGCAAGACATGGTGTGTGCTACAGAGGCCCTCAGACCTGGAACATCCTTGCTCTAGCCCTAAGCAAATTTGGTTCCCCCCACCTTTTATCTATCACTCCTCAGAGAAGCTCTCTCTGACCATCTTATTTTAACCAACCTTTCCTTACTCCAAATACTTTCTCAGCCCACTATTTAATTCCAGCAGCAAAACAAAGCAGTGATTAAGTTAGTGGCAGATTTTGTTAGCCTTCCCCATACTCACGCTTTTTCCCCTGTAACCTTCCAATCTCTTCCCACTTGGCCCTTGTTATTCCGTTTGGCCAACAGAATGAGGCAGAAGTGTGATCACAACTGCACACTTTTTTAAAAAATAATTTTGAGATTTTTTTTTTAGCTGTGCTGGGTCTTAGTTGCAGCACACAGGATCTTAGTTGTGGCATGCAGACTTCTTAGTTGCAGCATGCAGGCTTCCTAGTTGCAGCATGCATGCGGGATCTAGTTCCCCCACCAGGGATTGAACCCCGGCCCCCTGCATTGGAAGTGTGGAGTCTTACCCACCGGACCACCAGGGAAGTCCCCACAACTGCACATTTCAAGCCTCTGTTTGCAGCAGTTTAATAACATACCATTGGCCAAAGCAAGTTACATGTCCAATTCTACAGTCAAGAGAAGGGAAAGTGGGAAGAAATGCAAAATTCCTTGACAAAGGGCATAGATACAGGCAGGGATAAACAATTGGTGCCAATCAATTAATACACTGCATTGGCCAGTTTCTAACAATTGCCTGCAACCTCCTGGAACACTGTGTTGAGAAGGATTCTGAAGTTTCAACTGGGTTCATTGGAAGGTGAGCCATCATGAATGGCCATGCCTCTCATCCTATATGGTGTATCTGATGACATAACAGAAAGATGCAGAGAAAGAGAATCAGATCAGAGGAATCAAGAAAGTAAATACTTGTCAATAATCCCAGAGCTTAGGAAACATCACTGGCCAGTAGCTTTGTCACAGATTTAGTGTTCTATGCCTCTTATTTGTTTTCCTTTTCACTTTTCCAAAATCTGTGATTTGGAGACCACTGGCTATATTTGCTGTAGACAGATGAGTATTTTCCTCCATCTAAAAACTGAGACCATGGAGGAGGGTAGAAAGGGGAGGATCAGTGTGAGGGACTAAATGCAGATGTTGGGCTGAAAGGAGCTTAATTTTTTGCAAGGCTAACTCTGGAATTGGTTTCAAAAAGTCCATTGTTTTTCTCCTATAATTTGGGTTCATCAAAGGATTTTTCCTATGTGGGCTCCTTATTAAGGTTTGTTGATAATTTGCTTAAAAGCCTAAGAAAATGACTGGCACAGAAGTGTTGACTTAAACCTTTTTTTCGAATGCACCACTATTTCAACACCCACATGAAATCTATTGTTTAGTTCCCAAACCATTTAAACCTTCAAATACCATCAACTTGTTTGTTTTTATTTAATGTCTGTCTTTGATAGAAAATCTGCATAATTAGGGAATTCTGAGCTTCTGGTCTGGAGGAGCTACTGATTCCCTCTTCACTGATGTGACTTTTGTATATGCTGATGGTAGCAGCTCTTTCATATTTCTGTTTTCTGAGAAAGTTAGCAATGTATTGGACCAAGTATAGAAATACAGTTGCCATTACAGAGGAAAAGAGCAGAAGGAGAAAATTAAATCAAGAAAGGTAACACATACACACGCTACTATATATAAAACAGATAACTAATAAGGACCTACTATGTAGCACATGGAACTCTACTCAATACTCTGTAATGACCTATATGAGAAAAGAATCTATCAAAGAGTGGATATATGTACATGTATAACTGATTCACTTTGCTGTACACCTGAAACTAACACAACATTGTAAATCAACTATACTCCAATAAAAATTAAAAAAAAAAAAAAAGAAAGGCAACACAAAGTTCAGAAACCACTGACACTGTAAAGGATGACTTCATCTCTTTTCCCCTCCAAACCTGCTTCTCCTGTGTTCCTCATTTTGGTGAATGTGGTCACTCTCTGCCCAGGTACCCTAGACATAACTCAAGAGTTACTCTTAATGTCACCTCTTCCTCAAACCTCAGGTCCAATCAGTCACCAAGTCAAGGCAATTCCATTTTATAGAGAGGGCTCATATTTATCATGTCTCCCTCTCTTCCATTCCCACCCTCTGAGTTAGGACCACCCCATCTTTCACCCGTGTCATTGTCTAGCCTCCTATCCAGTCTCCTGATCCCCAGCCACACCCAACCCTAATCTCTTTTCCAAACAGCAAAAGTGATTTTCTAAACAACAGTTCTGATCAAGATCCTTGCCTGAATGCTTCATCCTTGCCACCATTCCTAAGATGAAGATTGAAGTCTAGGGTCTGGCTCCCAAGATTACCTACACTGCCTCGTTGCTGACCACTTTCTCTACATAATTCAAGATGCTTTTGGTTCTCTGAACACACCATGCTCTTTCCAGAATTTCATTCACATTGTTCCTTTCCCCTGAAATATCACTTCTCACTCATCCATCACCTGGCTAATTCCCACCAAGTCCTTGCACAGTCTTCACATTATCCTGGAGGTTCCCCCTGGTGCTCTAGGAAGGGTTAGGTAACTCTGCTGCGTGCCTTCTTGCAGCTTCTCCTATGGAGCTGGAGCTCTGATCACACTGGAATGATAATGACAGTCTATCTGATGTGTGTACCCGGCTAGACTGTTAAGCTCCAGGACAGCAGCATCTATACCTCGCTTGTTGACATTTGTCTCTACCCATCACCCAGCAAAGTGCTTGGCACGTGTTAGGCATTCAATAAATATCTGTTGAATTTAATACACATGGAAGCCTGGAGGTCCATATCAATTTTTCTCATGGGCTGAGAACACACCCATAAACTGATTGTCAGGTCAAGGAAATGTTAGAGCACAAAGTCTGGTACCGAAATGCCTGGCCTTGAATCCAATTTGCACCACTTACTAGTGTGTGACCTTGAGCAAGTCACTTAGTTATCCTAAACCTCAGGTTCCTCCTCTTAAAGTAGAAATAATAATCCTTAGTTAACAGGGTTGTTAGAGATTAGGTATCCTTATAAAGCACCCAGTACAGTGTCTACCTTAGTAAGTGTTACATCAGACAAAAGAGAGCCAGTAGGATTGAATATGTATATTGAATATGCAAAAAGTATTAGAATTAAGAGACAGGAGGAAAGAAACAAGAAACTGGATGGGATGGGAGGGATATAGGAGTCCCAATGTTGGTGTAGCTCTTAATCTTGTATTAAGCTTTGATATGCAACCAAAGCTCTATTTGAGTTTTTTCCATGTTCATCCTCAGATTCAGACATGTATGTGTGTATCTGGAGGGCCTCTGTACTTCAGTTTGGACTCTTTTCAGCTCATGACAAAAGTACAACTCACATGGCTTAAGGTCTAAAATGAGTTGATTGATTCATGCAACTACAATATAGAGATAACACTGGCTTCAAGCAAAGCTAAACCCCTGGCTTTAAAATGCCACCAAGAGCCCAGTTACTTTTATATCTAATTCAGAAATGACTGCCAGAGGCTCTCCAGGAGACTTTCATCTACCTTCATGTTCAGCAGGAAAGAGCAAGTCTTTACCTGAACTTCAAGCCAAAGTCTTCACATACACTCTGATGGTTCCAGGAAAGGGCACATGACTCAAACTGTCCCAGTGAGGGCTGAGATTGGGACACTTAAGTGTCCTTTAATCAATTCACCATGATCAGGGAGACAGGATACACTGATTTGCTTAAACTAATCTAGATCCACCAGTGATATTGGAATTAGGGTCAATCTCATTAAACTATAATGCTGAAAATAAGGGAGAGGACGTTTTCAAAGACCTTAGAAATAGTATTACCATTAAAGAGAGGGAATGAATGTCTGCCAGTAAATAATGGTGCTTGATGTCAAGAAGCTTCCTTGGAAAAGACCTCATCTTCAAGGAGGGAGAAACCAGGTTTTAGGGCTTCTTCCAAGGACCACACCCAGTAGAAGGAAAGGGTGGAGAGTAAGGATGGTATCCTCTTGCAGGAACATTAGAGGATCTCCCATAAAGGGTGTCACAATAATCATACCAAGAAGAAAACCAAGGATCTAAAAGCTCATCCACATTGCCTTTAAAAGATCGGTTAAGGACTCAAATCTAAAATTTATGACTCCAAATCATGTGGCCTTTCAGAGTCTCATAAATAGAAGTCCCAGTTGAAATAACCAACTTCACAGCCTCCAGAAAACTTTTAAAACAATAGACCCAAAAGTAAATTGATAGGTTTATCTAAGCAATGTATACAGAATAGGTACAACTCTACTTTGTGTCTTCTAATCCATTGCATCCCACAATAGTGGGATCTCATGTATCTGTAAGCCTCAAAGCTGTCTTTCCATTAAATGCATAACTCTTCTTTTTGGTAGCATACACACTTCTTATATTTATTTTTAGGGACTCTGCACTGAGCTGCTTGCATCACGTCAATGTTTGCTGTGCTAACTTTGCATCTAAAGTTACTCAACACACTAAGATATGAAAAAACACTCACATATTTACCTTGAAGAAACAGTACTTGGATTCTGCTGTATGTTCTAATGGTGTTAAATGTCAAAAAATACTGGAAATATAAGTATAGGGAAATGCACTGCAGCTCCTGCCCTAGATGGCTTGTGCAGCTGAAGGATGTGGAAACATCATGGTATGGCATTCTGGTGTCAGCACGTCAGACTTCGAAGAGGAATACAAATTAGAAGGTGGGAAAACAAGTCAGTGATTGTTTATCAGGGCCTGCGGTTCATCCAGTAATGATCATCAGCAAAAGAAGCAGCAGCAACTGAATGAACTGAGCAAACACATGAGTAACATAATAACTCCTTGGTTGGCTGAGTCAAGCATTTGGATGTTTTCCATCTCCTTTAATGCCCATGTCAACCCTGCAAAGTGGGGATGTTATCTCACTTCCTCAAATGACGAATCTGGCAGTTGGGCAGGTCAAGTTATTGGCTAGGTGGTGACTTGTGCCATTCTCAGACTGGTGGCACAAGTAAACTCTTAATCGCTTATATCTGAGTGAACTTTCCATTCTAGCCTGTGGGTCAGCAGTGACACCTCCAGTGTCTCTCCTGCTGGGAAGTAGCTCTGGTTGGCTCTGTGTTTCCCCAACACTTCAAAGTTTAGACAAGATGCTGTTGTAACTGCTGTTTCAGTAAAGCGACAAATTGCTCATAAGTCAGGAGAGAGACAAACCCACTCTCAGTCTGCCTATTTAAAGACTTTGGGAAAGCAACGGTGAATTGGAGAATGCTCGCAGCTAGAGCTATGCATTTCAATCAATGCCACACACACACACACACACACACACACACACACACACACAGAGGAGGGTTGAATATTATATCAAGGAAGGAGAGGGAACAAAATTGAAAATAAACTTTAAAGTTCCTTCTTTGTTTAGAAATCATATTGACTTGCTTTTTATGTTTCTACTTATGAGTAAAGGATGCTTGTATTTTAATGTCTCCAAAGGGAAAAGAATAGAGCACTATTTATTTCTAATGATAACAATAGGTGTTATTAGTCTGTTATAATTAAAATAAATTGTTGCATTATGATTACCTTATAATTTAATAATAATGTAATATGATAAACATCATTATAACAAATAAAGCCCTATTTTGCATCTGGATGGCTAATTTATGACCATATACAGACATGAGATTTCACTACATGAGTTTGTTTCCCTGTTTACAATCACAAAGTTAACAGGTAATCATCTAGATTGGGGCCTGCAAACTATGGCCCTCAGGCCAAATCCAGCCAGCTATCTGTTTTTAGAGGTTTATTAGAACTCAACTACATCCATGTGTTTCTGTACTGTTTATGGATGCTTTCATGCTAGAGTGGCAGAATTGAGAAGCTGTGATAAGAACTGTATGGTCTACAGAGCTAGAACTGTATATTATCTGGCCCTTTACAAAAAAAAGAAAAAGGTGTCCAGCCTCTGATGTAGATTATGTGACACCGTTTATTTATTTATTTTTATCTTGACAGGCATGTCTGGCAATAATTAGGCTGGCTTATAATAATATAAAAATGATAAAAATGATTCTACATCCATTATTTTGCTATGTTTGCATCCCTTATTAGATCTATAATAAGGCATAATTATATGTCATTAGAAGAAATATTCTGTTTCCCTTTACGCAGACCCCTTAGAGACTTGATTTTGTTTCACTGACATTTATGAAACACCTACTATGTTCCAAATACAGGAGTCCTTACTCTCAGACTCTAACATTGTTTGTGAAGAAGAAATAAGTGACGTCTATGGTTGGGTAGCAGAACATTGTGAAAACTCCTCAGTGTTCTTGGAAAAAACAGGACTGTTAGATGAATTGATAAATAAATATGTTCTCTCTTTTGCTGCCCAGATTGATTAGGACGAAAAATGCAGAGTATCATTTGACATCAAATGATGATGATCAGTGTGCCTTCCCAATGCCACTGCTACATTCCTTTGATATTCCAACAGTACACTGTTACCCTACAGCAATAACAAATAATTTTAACTCCTCTTTCACAAAGACTCCAATTATAATTCAATTCCTTTCAGATTAAGTACACTTTGATAGCAAGTCCCTTATACCAAAAAATATAGCCCAAGATAATGGGCTGTGAGTATAGTTTCAATGCTAATAAGAGGCAGTTTAACAGCCTGGAGAAGTTCATTCTGACTGCATCTTCATTGCCATGATAAACAGCATATAATGCCCCACAATAATAGCCTTAATGTAAAAAATTAAAGTTATAAGACAACTTATCCCAACTAAATTGTAATTTCATTTCTGAGAGGTTGCCCTTTTAATAAATAAAAAATCCGCTTACTCATTCCACTGTTCTCAGGTTGGGTTTTGACAGAGAGATCAATTATAGGAAAAACAGAATTACAGATGAAATCAATGATACCACTATAAGTAAATCAGTGGGAGTTTGGTCAGGTCACCGCAGTTGAAACACATCTCTTCCCCCCACCTTTTCTCTCAAAGAGCATTAGAAGATAGGATGTTATTGCTGATTGCAACTTTAAATGGAATCGTGGCATTAGGAAAGTTCTTGAATCACATGCTAGTGTTCATTTTTCGGACTTCATTGAGGTGCAAATATATATATATATATATATATATATATATATATACACATACATATATATATATATACACATGTATATATATATACACACACATTTAGAAAAGTGCATCTCTCACAAGCATACAGATCTACGAATTTTCACCAAGAGACCAATGAAACCATCAGCCAGCCAAATCAGGTTACAGAACAATAGTGGCTCCCAAAAGCCAGTGATGGCCTCTCCTAAACGGTAAACACTATCTAGACTTCTGACAGTAGCAGTGAACTTTGTGCATTTGTACTTTATATAAATGAAACCAAACTTTCATGACTGGCTTCGAATTCACTCACCATTATGTGTGCAAGAGCCATCCATATTGGGGGGTGTGTGTGTGTGTGTGTGTGTGTGTGTGTGTGTGTGTCTCATTCCATAGGGCGTCTCAATGGTTTTTTCATGGAACTTTTACAATTTTAATAATTATGGATTTATTTAGAATTAGGCAAAAAACACAAGAACATCAACCTTGTGTTTTCAGGGAAGCTTCGAGCAAAACCAACTTTAAGAAGATAGTTGCAAACCCTGTACATGAAATGTTCATCACAACTTTACTGGTAATAGAAAAATACTGAAAACATCTTGTCTTAGGCAACTGGGGCTGATCACCCCCATGACCTCAACTTAGGCAAAGATGCCACTTCCAAATACCATTACATTGGAGTTTAGGGTCTCAACATATGAATTTTTGGGGAACATAAGCATTCACACAGCACAACTTAAATGTCCTTAGATGAGCAAATTCCAGTATATCCATACAAACTCCAGTATATCCATACAGTGGAATATTATTCCGTAAAAAAAGGATTGAATGATTGGTACGTACAACAGTCTGAATGAACTTAAAGTACATTATGCTTAGTAAAAAGTGTTAATCATAAAAAATTACATATTGTATGAATTCACTTATATAGCATTCTCAAAACCATGTAGATGAACAAATTAGTGGTTGCCAGGGCACAAGGGTGAGGGAGGGGATGATGGTAAGATGGGGGTGGGTACATGTACAAAGGAGTAACCACTGTTATCTAAACTTCAGATTTAACTAAGTGCTCACATTTCGGTTGGAAACCTTATCCCCATATTCTAATCCTCATACGGATCTGTGTAATTGACTTTCTTTTTGTTTTAATTTTTATTGGAGTATAGTTGATTTACAATGTTGTGCTAGTTTCAAGTGTACAGCAAAGTGAATCAGTTATACATATATCCACTCTTTTTTAGATACTTTTCCCATATAAGCCATTAAAGAGTATTGTGTAGAGTTTCCTGTGCTATACAGTAGGTTCTTATTAGTTATCTATTTTATATATAGTAGTGTGTATATGTCAATCACCATCTCCCAATTTATCCCCTCCCCTTACCCCCATAACCATAAATTTGTTTTCTGTATCTGTGACTCTATTTCTGTTTTGTGAATAAGTTCATTTGTACCATTTTTTTAGATTCCACATATAAATGACATCATATGATATTTGTCTTTGTCTGACTTATTTCACTCAGTATGACAATATAGCTTTCACTTCTTTTGATCATCAGAATCCTTTCCACATTGCCCTTTTGAACTCACTGTTGGACATCATCAAATTCTCCAAAATCCTCAATCTCGTCTCTTTTATCTTGTGTTTCAAACTGAAACCAGGTGCTCTCCGGGGAACACCATTTCCCCTGCTCTTTCCCACTGCTTGTATACCAGCAGGCTGGTTGACAGGTAGGCACGGTCTTTAGCTCTCTTACACATCAAATCCTTCTCCCTCACCTCCCGGCTCTCTCCAGCTCTGACTCTTTTGTCATCAGATTACACTTTGGATCATTCCTTCTTTCTCTAAGCATCTATGGGCTAACAGGTCATCTCCTTCCAATTCTTTGAAGATTTTCGTTCCTGGCGCAGGGTCGCTTACTCCTATCATAATTCTTAGTTATTTCAACGTCCACACAGATGATATTTCCCAAACTCTGTTTGCTTATTTCCTTAAGCTCTTCTCCACGTTATTTCAGCATCCACTTTCACAGTCACCCAAGCCTTAGACCTGTAGTTACCAGAATTTATGACCTCATCTTAGTTCACCCCTCTCTGTTCACCATCTTCAGTCTTTCCAGTTTACATCCTCTAGCACTCCAACTCAACACAGGTGTCTGCAATCCATTGATCCTACCTTTGAAACTGCCTCTTAGCTCTTTACACTGCCACTTCACTTCTTTTTTTAACATTTATTTTATTCAAGTATAGTTGATTTACAATCTTGTGTTAATTTCTGCTGCACAGCAAAGTGATTCAGTTATATATACATATATAACCCTTTTCAGATTCTTTTCCATTATGGTTTATCACAGGATACTGAATATAGTTCCCTGTGCTATATGGTAGGACCTTGTTGTTTATCCATTCTATTTTATATATATATATATATATATATATATATATATATATATATATATATATATATATATATATATATTTTAACATCTGCTAATCCCAAACTCCCAATCCACCCCCCCCCCATGCCTCCCCCTTGGCAATCACGGGTCTGTTCTCTATGTCTGACCCTCACATCACTGCTTATGCAGATAAAACGCTGTAGCCACTCATTATAATCACTCTGTGCATATGCCCTCTTTCCTTTGCTGTCTCTCCCTCTTTCTCTTTGGTCTACTCACTTGAAAAATGCAACTCTAGTCAAATCCAACTCTCCTCTTATCCTCACCTGCCCTCCTGAAACTAAATGAAGCTGGAAATAAACACAGGACTGCTGACTCGCCTCACTTTAAATTCCTGCTCACTCTCCACAAGAGAGCCTTTATTGTGGCTGGACAATCATACTATGTTTTCCCAGTCCACTCACTCTCCTGCTTTCCTAGGTGACTATTTTGTACCTCTTTTCCTCTCCTCAAATATCGAAGAGTTCCTCCTTTGTCCTCATCCTCATTTTACTGAGGAAATAGAGGCAATCTGATGAGAAGCTCCATGAGATCTCACACCTACACCCACCACCTCCCTGCACCTGGGTCAGATAACGCTGCTTTCTTCCCTGCTTCTGCAGGAGCATCCCTTCTGTGAGGAAAGGCCAATCTCTGCCCTTGTATACTTGGTCCTGTCCTCTTCTGCTGCTCAAAATAATTGCTCTAGAAATTTTCTCTCTCCCATCTACTGAATCAGCACCCCGCATCTACTGAATCTTTTTCATCAGCATATAGTTATCTAAAGAAAAAAACTGTCTCTTAATCCATTACCCACACCAGCCACTGCCTTATTTCTCCCCTTTTCTTTACAGCAAAACAAGTGTCTATACTCATAATCCCCACGTCCTCTCCTCACATTCTCTTCCAACCTCTAGACAGGTTTCATTTTCACCGCTTGGTGTAGACAAAACTCTTGTCAAGGTCATGAATGATCTTTGTGTTCTAAACCCAATGGTCAAACCCCAATCTTTATTTTTTATTTGTTCTATCGCAACATTTGTTCCACTCACTCCTTCTCTTCTTCCTGAACCCTTCCTTCCCTTAAAGTCCAAGGATTTTCCTTCCACCTCCTAGTCAGGTATTCTCCATCTACTCTGGTAGGTCTTCCCCATCCATCCAAACTTGGAACGTTGAAGTGCCTCAAGTTCAGCCTTGGAGCACTTCTCTCATTGCCAAGGGCTCCCGTCTGAGGAGGCTCTGATGACTAACAAATTTCTATCTCCAGCCACACCTCTGCTTTGAAGTCCAGACTCATCATAGCCAAGGGCCTTCTCAGATGGTTACCTGAAGAGCTAATAACCATCTCAAATTCAACATGTCAAAAACTTAGCTCCTGATCAGACCACCACTACCCCTTTAAAAATCCACAGCTCCCACACTTCTGTTTGCCAAGACACAAAATCTTGGAATTATACCTGATTTTTCTTCTCTCTGCCATACCTCTGATCAACCAGAAAAATCTTGTGGACACCACTTGGATAGTAGATATAGTCTTACCAATATTACTGCTAACCATGTCATCTGGATTATTAGGATGGTCTCCTAATAAGTCTACCTGCATTCACTTTTGTCCCCTGGCAGTTAGATTGGAGTCATGGGACTGATTTATGGTCAGTGGAATGTGGACAGTAAAAAGTAAGTACATGTGTGTCCATCCTCCTCTCAACACCCTCCAATGCTTCCAGTCTCATTCAAAGAAAAAGGTGAAGTTCTCACCATATATATGTATATATAGACTTTCCTTTCCCATTGCCTCCCTGACCTCATCTGACCTCATCTCCTACTAATCCCCCTCCCACCACCACCAGCTCACTCCACTCCAGCCACATTGGCTTCCTCCACACTCCTGCCTTAGGGATCTTGGATTTGGACAGTATCCCCTGTCCAAAATGTTCCTCCCCTAGATATCCACAAATTCCCTTGCCTCCTTTAGATCTTTTCTCAAAGGTCTCCTTCTTAGTGAAGCCTTCACTGATTGCCTTATTTAAATGGTAATTGAGTCCTGACACACTTGGACCCTCCTTACCTGAGTGCTTTCTACTTGCACTTATCACCACTTACACTATGCATTTAAACTGTTTCATGTATTGTTTATTTCCTGTCCATAAAGGCAGGACATTTGTCTGTTCCCCCAACCCTCCCTCCACTGATAAATTTCTAGACCCTTAGAGAATGTTGTTGCTAATCAACATCCATATTATTATTTAGTAGGAAGACAATATTTCCCAGAACCCCTGGCAGTTAGATTGGAGTCATGTGACTGATTTATGGTCAGTGGAATGTGGGCAGACGGGTTGTAAGCCACCTCTAGGGCTGGTCCATTAAACATTTCATGGGTGATCTTTGTCTCTCTTCCTGTTCAGCAAACTTGGAGGCCATTTGTTACAGACGGTAGCACCTTATGGTAGAAGAAGCATGGGTCTCAGAGTGACCAGCACTGGACTGTGACGCAAGCAAGAAATAAAGCCTTGCACTAAGCTACTGATATTTTAGAGTTGTTTAAGAAATTAACACACCATACAGTACTCAATAAATATTTGTGAATTAGTAAATTTAAAATTTTATGTTATTTTTAATCAAACTCTCCTTAAAAGACATAAAACACTGTTCCCTAACATGGCACACAAAGTATAGTGAACACAATCTAACCATTAATATCAAATATTGTTCTACAATCCACAACCAGACCTATAAAAACTTGATGATGTACATACACTGCTGTGTGCCCTTTATACTTTTCAAAACCCATTCTCCACATCATGGTTTCTGTTCTCTCCTTTTTTCTGACCTTACTTTTTTGTTTTTTTTTTTTGCTCACTATTGCACTGAATCTTGGTGTTTCATTGTTGTCCTCATATCTAATCTTAGACGTAAGAATCCCCACTTCTACTCATTTTTTGTTTTCCCCTTCTCATTTTCCCCTCACTTTTTGTTGTATAGTTTTTGTGTTTCAGCTGATAATGATAAGGCTTGCGTTTTTTAGCTGTCACTATTGAATAAGAGAGCATTTTCTGGTTTGTAAACCATCTATTATACAATATCTTCTTTGTGGGCTCTTGGCTCAGGTCTTGCCATGAATAGTCACATAAATACTCACAATAAAAAGCCTTTTCAAATTCTTTTGAAATTTGAGTCTGTCAGACATACAATCACCAAATAAAGGTAATAGAATAATACAAATAAATTTTGGATAAATCTTTTTTCCCTACATTTTCTGTGGATTCACTTTACCTAGTGTTGCTGTTTATAAGAATTACTTTTCTTTTTTCATATTTCCAAATTTACTGGTGAACTAAAACAACCCTTTGAAGACTAGAGTAAATGGCATCCCTTGTGGTAACACTTGAGATTATTTTCTAACACCTTTTTAAAACAATTTTAATCTAATAACAATGGAGTTATAGCCTGGAATTAAAATATGCAAGAAATGAGTTTCTTAATGGTTTATTTCAATGGGATGTGAAGTTAGAATTGTTAAGAAATGCAGAATGCTAATTGACCAGAGACAGAGAGCTAGGGATGAAATAAAATATCCTGACATGAACTCTTGATCAACATTCCTTATTAAAATTTCACAGAGCGCAGTTGACTGGATGATAAAAGCTGTGAGGTCATGGCCATTCTGACTCCTGGGGGGTGGTTCCATTTAGTTATTCCACCAACCAGCAGGGGGAGACACAGAATGCTCCTTGGAACACAAGGTAAACTCCTGAACCCTGAGACCTCCTGAGTCCTTTCTTTGTCCATAACAAGAAGAACAAGTTGGTCCAGTCTGACAAAGCTCACCCCTCTTAGTGTTTTTGGTTTCTTGAATTACAGTTGATTTTGCATTCAGGTGACTCATTGGAAGGAGAACCTTGCGTGTGTTTATTGCTTTTGCAGATACTAGATTATATCAGTTTTTTGAATGTAAATTTTGGCCTATGGCTCCAAAACATTGATAAATCTGATTGAAGTTCAGTCATTAAAAACTTACACTTCACTCTGTCACCTAATCACTACCTCCCATAATCTTACCCCAACAGTTAACTTTATAGGAGCCAACAAAAGCAACTCTCATAGCGCTGATGACAAACTATATTGAAATTTTAAACTGTCTTGGTAGGTTCAGAGTACCAGGCTTTGTGTTTGATCTCCCAGAAACCAGATAATTTTGCTCTTTTCTATCCATCCATTCAGGTCTACACATACCTGGGGTAAGAAGACCTCTCAAAGAGGATACATGCCAGCTCCTCAGTTGTGTACTGGTGATAAAGGAATGTCATGGCACTTGCCCTTTGGATAGACGGACATTGAACAAATAATTTCTGGGTAGTGTGATCCATGCAACACAAAAAGTGTGAATAAGAGACTGAAGTGGCTTAGAACAAGGAGAAATTCACTTCATATAGAGTAAGGCATTGAGGTCAGCTTCATTAAGAGAAACAATGCCTGAGTATGGTCTTAAAGAAGAACTAAGAAAAGAAAGAGTGTGCATTTTGGTTGAAAGTTGAAGGGGAATGGAATGTGAAAAGACATAAAAGAGAACAATCTGTTTGAGCAATTCTCCTCTGTTCATGGTGCTGAGAGATAATATGGGAAGGGGGCTATATAAGATAAAGCTGAGGAGGCAGGTGAGGACCATAGTGGAGAATCCTGGACTAGGGAACAGGCTCCAGATTGAACCAGGAGTGCAAGGCTCCTAGTGGGCAAAAGGCTGTTCCAAATCAGACTCAGGCTCTACCCACCCACTGACGTAAAGTGAGCATCATAAAGGGGAGTGAAAGAATATAGAAATATAGGTTAAAACTCAGCACCCTGAAGCACAAAAACCCATGCTTCATTCCTTCAGGAAGATCATCTCTACTACATTAGCAGAAAAAGAGTAGATACGAATGACTAGATAGCACAGGTTCTCAAAAATTAAATGTTATATTCAAAGATAATTTCAACTTCTGGTTTATCTTGATTCACAGCAACCATCTTCCCTTTTTCAGGTTTTAATTTTAAAGAAGAAATATCAGTTCATGGAAAGGTCTCAGAAGAGTTCTTTAACAGGTATACTTCTGAGTTCTTAGATAACAATAAAGGCAAAATAACTTCGAATGAATACTTATTTTGCTTTTCCCATTTTGATTGCCTTGATTAATAATTTTATCTAATCTTCTACTAATTTTATACAACATTGGGTAGGGATGATGACTTTGGAGAACTAAATTGCTATTTGGGCTCTATAAAAAGTAGGTGGGTTGTTTCTTTTTAATAAGCCTTTTGAAAAAATAAAGATTAAATGTACCAAAATCCTCACCCAAATCTCACTTAACACCCCTTTCAAAAGGAAAATAAAACCTTAAATATTTACACAAAACCTAATTCCACATTTGTAGGCATTTTAGGGCGTTGAAAATGTGTGGTCTTGAGTAATAAGAATTAGAATAAGGAAATCTGTTATTTTCAACGAAGAAAGCAGAGGTCAACAACTTCTCAGTCATAGGACAAAGAGTGCTTATAGATAACTTTGACAGGTCTCAAGTTTTACCAGTGGAAAAGGAACAAAGAAACAAAAAGAAGAGGTGTGAAGGAAACAGGAGAAAGAAAGGAGCAAGAAAAATTTTTGACTTTTCCTGACTCTCATCCAGAAAAATGCATTTACCGGAAGTAGCAGAGAGTAGTGAAAAAAGTTGGACTGTATAAATGGTTAGGCTTGGATTCAGATTTTGGCTCCTCTACCTTCTGAAAACATGACCCTGGTAGTCACTTAACCTCTTTGGATCTGCTCTGTAGCAGCACAGTCATGGGAACCCCAACCACATAGGCTTGTTGAGATGGCTAAATGAGA
The DNA here is from genome assembly GCF_951394435.1 of Stenella coeruleoalba. NCBI lineage: Eukaryota > Metazoa > Chordata > Mammalia > Artiodactyla > Delphinidae > Stenella > Stenella coeruleoalba. The sequence continues at coordinate 8,096,869 of NC_137150.1, forward strand.
GAATGCTCTAGAAGTTGAGGTGCTATGTCTGCACAAAGAGGTTGATCAATAAATGTTAGTCCTATTGCCTTCACCAACCCTATCATAGAACTATAAAGATTATCCAACTGAGAGGAACTCAAATTCATAACATCTCTCTGCAGATTCTCTGGTCTTTACATTAAAGGTAGTCTCGTAATTGAGTCTTCGAAGTTGAGTAACCACTACATCGTCATGATGAAACCAGCAGTGAAGAATCCCTCAGAGAGCTTATAGTCTAGAAGAGGAATAATTTAATAATGATGAGTACACAAAGAAGACTCTACAATAAGAAGCATGGGACATGATGGATCAAATAACAGGGAGACCCAACCTTCTGTGTATGGGATGTCAAAGGAGACATCCAGGAAGAACTGGTCCAAAGCTAGGACATGAAGAGGAAGAAGTCATTTGGGCAGAAGGGGAGTTCCTCCTGGGGGAGGGAAGAGAGGATAGTGAGCTCCAGACTAGAGTAAGTGCAGAGTAGCTGGAGCATGGAGATCAGGTGTCTTCAGCCTTTTGAATCTCGAGAAAGTAAGGACCAAGCCACTCAATCCTTTCTCTTCATGTGATTCTTTTTTCCCTATTTACCAAGTAACTTTCAATAATAATAATAAAAAAAAACAGTACCAATAAAACAGTCCTCTTGTGAGTGGAAGACTCTTAACCCTAAGTCACATTTACTACTCCCTACCTAGTTAGAAAAGATGTAGAAATTGTCAAATGAGACAATTCTAGAATATGTACTGTTCTACATTCTGGGCTCAAACAAAAAAACAAAAAAACAAAACAAAACACTGGTACTGTCAATCTGTTCAAACCATGTGGGTGAAAGTTGAGTGATTTCCTGGCTCAGAGCAAAGAAAGACCACTTTTCTGTGCTTCATCCTCTCATCATTTTATACCAACTCTCTGCAGCTCATCCTGTATGTGGCAAAGGAGGAAGGGACCAACCCTCATTCTTCTACACACTAGAGCTCCTGTGGAAATGCAAAAACCATCCACCCTCCACAGGATGACCATCAAGGAGCCATCATCAGTGAAAAGGAATTTCAGACAATCCTTCCACAGTCAAGTAGTTTCTTTGGAGGCTTTTGCTCTGTTCCTGTATATTTCTTATTCCTTCTGAATTCTAGACCCAATCTGCTTTTTTACTCTTTTGTTTTGCTCTAGTTTGACCTCTACTCTTACCCTTTGGAGTTCCTCACCAACCTCATGAATTTCAAACTGACCCAGCTACTAAGTTTAGGCAATGGGCCAGATCCTTCCAACAGGATATATTTCTCTGTTGGGCATGTTGCTCTGTTCAATAACTGCTGATATTCTTGATCAATAGCTACAGTCATAAAAGAACTAGAACTAGAAATCACTCTTTGATCACCAGATCATCCTCAGATTCCTTGCCTTCCAGTCTTCAGGTCTGAAAAATAGGGATGGGAGGAATGAGACAAAAAATTTCCTCTCAAAAAGATATAGTGAGGATAACAGGTAAACTTAAATCATCAGATTATGGAATCTTATAATTCAGGGGTTGGCAAACTTATTTCTGTAAAAGGTCAGAGAATAAATATTTTCAGCTTTGTGGGTCATATGTACAATCTCTGTTCCAACTATTCGAATCTGCCATTATACCATGAAAGCAGCCGTACACAATAGATAAATGACTGAATGTCACTGTTTCAATAAAACTTTATTTACAAAAACGAGCCGTGGGCCAGATTTGGCCCATGGTCTGAAGTTTGCCAATCCTTGCTAATGTAAAATGTACTATTATATTAAATACATTTTGCTTGAGGGGTTAATAACGTGTGTTTAGAAATTTCAAACCTCAGCAGCTGATACTGGCAGTTTCTGTTACCCTTGTATTGCTCATGTTGACTTCAGAGAGACCCTCAGGAAAGAGCAGAGCAGTCTGCATTAAGGTAAACCAATCCACAGAGTGGTTTTTTTTTTACAATTTTAATAACATTTGTAAAATAGAGCATCCGATAGAACTACTTTTCGTAATCACATGGTGATAACTGTGATTTAAACTTTATTTAGCCCATATTTATTCTGACAAATTCCCATTGATACCCACATTGGCAATGAGGCCATATGTCACTTAACCAGAAACTCTGAAGGAACCATTGTGTCTTTTCATGTAAATCTTGCTAAGCTCATGGATCACTGACCTGCTTTAGGTGATGTGTGGCATATCAATTCATCCCCGCATACACACAATAGACCCATCCGCCCTATTTCCTTCTGAGATTTTAGTTATAAAGCAGCTCATGAGCACACACGCACCAATTTCAAACCAAGGTAGCCTGAGCATTTTGATTTTTTTTCCCTGTCAAGATGCCAAAAGCATTTAGAGCACTTTACCAATGTCCCACTTGCCAAATTTCTATTTTAACATCAGAGCTGTTAGAACCCAAAGACAAAGCACAGAGCCCTCTCAGCCAGTCAACTCCAATTGTTCTGTTTTACACTGGTTAAAAAAATGAATAAATAAATGGCAAAACAGATTGTTTTTGAAACTGATAACACAATTTGTTCTCCTGCTTCATATGTTAGATATCCGCCTGCAGCAAATATTTCCAAAGGAGTTTTAACCCTATCAAAATCAGCCTGGTTATGTAAGGGCTGCGACTGTCTTTCATACCGTACCCTTGACAATGGGGCTTTAAGAAGGAAAATGTAGTGACCTCAGACACCGTCCTGTGTGTGTGGTCAACGTTTAGTGACAAGGAGACATATAGATAGAAAACATAGTCCCAAACTTGTTGTCAATTATTTAGCATTCCCATAAACCATTAGATGGTCAAAAATATCTTTAATTGATTCCATCGCTACCTATGCTCCTTATTATTTATTACTATAACAAACTTCTCCATGGGAACAGCTAATTGTACCTCCCTGGTGGCCACTTCAAGTGGAATAAGCCGTGCACAGTGCAGCCTAAGATACGCTGAAAGGCCTTCAGCTTTGGGGATTTGATTAAAGCTGTATTACACGAACACATCAGCAACCACTGCCAAAACAAAACACTAATTTAAAAAATCCTTCTGCTTCACTGCTTAACACAATTGAAAGGAGCTCTGTGTGTGTGTGTGTGTGTGTGTGTGTGTGTGTGTGTGTGTGTCATGGGGAGTGGTAGCATGAGACGAGGGGGGTGCATATGCTATCTCCTTTGCACATTTAATGGAAGTAATGTGGCCTTCTGTGACACACTAAGGTACAAGAAAAGGGCAATCCTGCCAGCTGCATTGTGGGTACAGCAAAATCTCTGACCTGCTGATAAGACTGAAAACTATTGTACCAGAAGATGAATTGTACAAGAAGCAGATATCTTGCCCAACCTCCCCTAAACACACACACACACACACACACACACACACACATACACACACACATATGCAAACACACCTTTAAAAGAAGCATAACTGTTAATCTGGTCTTTAGTAGAAAAGACAGATGTTGTGGAAATAGTAAGCCACACTCTGCTAAGAGTGTTCTGTGGAAAGAGATTCCATAGACAGCACACTCTACACAGGGAAAATTTAGACAATTAAGCAACCGTTGTGAGGCATGCAGATGAATAACATATGCTAAATTAAATCAATACCAAACACTGTGTTGGATATAGGTTAATTGTTTATTTTAAACTTCATGGAAAAAAAGAAGTAAGCAACAGTGGAATTTGTCAACGACTTGAAGAAGTCTGCTGGCCTAGACTTACCACAGCCCAGAAAACAGAGTGTCCCATGAAATGATATCTACAGGCCTTTTAAAAACATCGTTTCTCCACCTAAGCAGCAATTCCAGGTTCATCTGAAAGAAGGTGGTGGGTGAGTGTGGAATTTATAAAAATGTAAGGACTGACACATTGAAATATTGCCTGGTAATTATGGCTACCCAGGCTGACCCCAAGCCCCTAAATGAAACTTGTGTCTTAATTTACCACACTTATCCATGTAGACTTAGAGAACAGGAGCAGAAGGCCTTTGTCATTTCTTGTCTGAATTGGTTGATAAGCTAAGAGTGTCTGCAATATTATGTTACTGAATTTAAAACAACAGTTGTCAAGAGATATCTATGATATTAGACTTCAATGAGGTATCACCTCACACTGGTCATCAAAAAGTCTACAAATAACAAATGCTGGAGGGGGTGTGGAAAAAAGGGAATCCTCCTACTCTATCGGTGGGAATGTAAATTGGTGCAGCCACTATGGAAAACAGTAGGGAGGTACTTCAAAAAATTAAAAGTAGAGTTGCCATATGATCCAGCAATTCCACTCCTTGGCGTATATCCAGACAAAACTATAATTTGAAAAGATACATGCACCCCTATATTCACAGCAGCACTATTTACAATAGATAAGACATGGGAACAACCTAAATGTCCATTGACAAATGAACGGAAAAAGATGTGTTATGTATACACAATGGAATATTACTCAACCATGAAATCAATGAAATATGGCCATTTGCAGCAACATGGATGGACCTAGAGATTATCATACTAAGTGAAGTAAATCAGAAAGAGACAAATACTATATAATATCACGTATATGTGGAATCTAAAATACAACACAAATGAACAGAAACAGACTCATAGACATAGAGACCAGACTTGTGGTTGGCAAGGGGGAGGGGGGGTGGGGGACAGAAGGATTGGGAGTATGGGATTAGCAGATGCAAACTATTGTATACAGGATGGATAAACAACAAGGTCCTACTGTACAGCACAGGGAACTATATTCAATATCCTGTGATAAACCGTAATGAAAAAGAATATGAAAAAGAATACATACATGTATAACTGAATCACTTTGCTGTACGGCAGAAATTAACACAACATTGTAAATCAACTATACTTCAATAAAATTTTTAGAAAGAGAGATATCTTTATGTCATTTGAAAGAGTTATGTATTTTAAGTATTGTTATGTTCTAAAGGGCTTATAGCTGATGTAATGTTTCTTTAATGTAATGTTTCTTTAATGTAATGTTTATGTGTAGAGAATAACCAAATGCAAATTCTCATGTTAAAACAACACAGGGAGCAAAAGGGTGATCACCTTGATGTTTGTATATTTGGTCAATAGCCCCAAATGCTAATTTTTGCATTTGGGAAAAACAGGAAGGAGAAGGAAGGCTCTCTTATTGAGTGTCTGAAGACCACTACCCAGCCTTGTGGATAGATTTTGGGGCTTAATCCTCCTCCCAGGTCTGTGAAAGAGGAATTACTAGTTCCATTTTACAGGTGAGGAAACCGAGGCTCCAAAAGGTTAAGTGACTTGTCCAAGATCACACTCTGGCCAGTGATGGAGTTGGTCCACGAAACCTATGTCTGGCTAACTCCAAACTCCAGGATTTTTCCATTACCATAGCAACCGGCTAAAATCTGTCTCCGAAGACACCTGAGGTTGCAGCTCTGAGCCTGTTTTACGATCATCCATACGCTGTGATCAGTAGAGCAAGACAGTCTTCTCTAAAGTAATCTAATCTTATCTAAAGTAATCTAAAGTAAGAAGTAATCTTACTTCTCCAAAGTAAGTGAAAATGTGTCGTATACACCCATCTCATCACTTTATTATCAAGTTAATTTGGCCAAGTTGAAATATTGATATTGGACTCTTTAAATACTTATATATTAACTTTTATTCCTTTGTATTTTTAGGTTTATATCCCTCCTACTTACAAATTGATTAGAATTGATTTTTACAGTATATATTTCTATTATCTGTTATAATAGTTGGTTCATTGAAAAAAACAGGTAATGTAGGAAATCATAAAAGATACTATCTTAATCATTCCATTTCACCTTAAATGTATAAATATACATTCATTCACCAATATTTGGATGCAGGATAAAAATCTTTTCTTGGAACACATGGTCACACTCATGATCCACCACTGTCTGCAATTTCAAGTTTTGTTTTCCTTAAAATGAAGGAAGAGTTTAAAGATATTTTCAAAGCAAGCAGAATGTAGAATCCTAAAGAACTGATTCCCTGCCCCCAGCTTTTCCACTTGCCCCTCTCATGCCTAAGTCCACATCATTTTTTAGCAACTTAACTTACTGAAGCTTTCCAAAGCATACAACTTTGTTCTCATAGATATGCTTCTATTTCTTTTTGCACTAATATTTCCAAGTTTATAGAATTTTCCATCAAAATTTGTATTATAATAATAGCTCTAACACAACTGGCATAAACTAGCATGAGGTTAAATACACCTGCCTCCTGGTAACCATGTTGCCCAACTCGTGGGAACATAAACTCATAGGCCCATAAGATAGGAGAGCACTCATAAGAAAGGACAACACTCCGCCTTTCTTTCAGACTGAGTGCAGCACACTGGTTAAGGGGTAGTTAGTATCCATTACAAAATAATATAAGTAAAATAGGACTGTTTGGACTAAAGGCGTTAAGTGTTATTGGGTACCTGAGATGGCCTGCTAATCAGAGTTGAGCCCTGAGAGCCCTAGCAGTAAAGTGCAAAAGAGAAACACCCTGTGTTCCTGTTAGAGTTCCCCTCCACTGAGCCATGATGAGAAACGCTACCTGCAGGCTCAGTTCCACCCTGGCGCTGGGCCAATGAGAATTGAGTTTGAAGATACATGATGTATGTCCTCACCACCAGCAAATAGGGTGGAGAGAGGGCCGTGTGGAGTGATTGTTACATCATTTTTCAGTTCCCTCATTAGTGGCATAAATCATGGCATTCGTCTGTGGTCCCCATGTTAAGTCCCCGCACACCAGGCTACCTGTATGGGTATCACTTATCATATGTCTCCTTTGTTCTTGATGAAATAGGGGATGAGGGTGGGGAAGTAGAAGGGCACCAGTTTCTCTTATCTTCACTCTGTGGTGCCCTGGTTAACTTCTATCTTATCCCTTCTCCATCAGGTGTTCTCCTGGGATAGCACTCAAGTAGGACATGGCACTTGAGAATGGTATAGAACATGCACTTTTGTCTGCAGAGGTAAACTTTTCTTAGAACTCAGGAAGGTATTCGTCACATGGATCCCTGAAAAAAGAGAATAGTAGACAATATATTCAACCCAGATTTTGGTCCACAGACTCAGAAATAGTACAGAAATGAATGGCACTTCTGTCCTTTAAAAAGACCAAGGATTCCACTAATTATTATAAAGCTCAAAAACAAAATTTTACACATAGGAAATGTAAGGTTGAATGGTTTTAGTCCTTCCCCAGTTTCATTCTCTCATAGTTTAGACATACTACTTCCTTCATTTAAAAGTGAAAAGACAAATTTTGGAATTGTAGACGTTTACAGCTAGAAAGGCATTCAAAGGTCATCTCATCCAATCTTATTCCTGACCAATGAGAACAAGGAAACCTCCCAAGCCCTACAAGTCCCCCGGCTAATATACTCTCTCAGTTCCATGTTTTTGGGGGCCCTCAAGATTAAATTAATAAATGATTAGTATGAGAACCAGCTTCCTAATGAGTATTAGAATTGTTTGACAAATAGATCTTCTTTGTGTTAACTTCTAACAAGAGTGCCTGACACATTTTAAGTGTCATGTAAGGATTAGTTATTACTGTTACCTTGCATCCTCTGTAACTATGCCTGTTCAGAGGCTGTGTGATCCCTTGGCAGGGATGTAACAGGAGATTTAAACATAGGGAAGTATTTCAAGTCAATTCCTTTCCAAACAGTATATTCTGTGATGATGCTATCCCCGAGTACCAGAGATATTTTTGCTACTGTGCATCTTCCTTTTAGAATGAGGTCTACATGTTCTTTCAGAGACCCTGCTCTTCCATTTCTGTGTGTGTGTAGGTACACACACACACACACACACACACATATAATTTCTAAATTATAAATATGAGAGATGCTTTTAGATGTTTTCTTCCTTTATTGTTAGTTTCTGCTTTCTCCCCCCAAAACCTGCCACCCAGGATTCCCAGGCATTCCCTGTCTCAGACGATGACAACAACAATCGTCCAATTTTACAAGACAGAAACTTGGAAGATATTCTGGCTTGCTAATTTCACCTTCGTGTTGTTTTCAATCCACCAGCATGTCCTATTGATTCTACCCCCAGCGTCTCTCTGCATCTTTCCACTGCTGTCCATCTCCACTGTGACCCCCCTAATCATCATCCACCATCATCCCTTGCCAGGACTATCACTATCACATTCTTCTAACCAAGCAAAAATTTCCCAGTCTTTATGCTTGCCAGCCTCCAATCTATTCCATTGCAGCAGCCAACATTACAGTCTTAAAAACCAAATCAGATCAGGTCTCTTTTCTCTTTAGAAAACTTCCTAGCTCTTTCCTGCCTCAAGGACTCTATGCTCTGCTATTTTACTGAAATGACTTCTACACCCTTCACATAGATCATTTCTTCTCATCCTCCAGATTTCAGACTAAATGTCACCACAAAGGGGACTTCACTAGCCATCCTCTTTAAAATCCGTCCCCCAATTAGAGTATGTTTGTCTCTTTCATAGTGTTTATCATAGTTGGTAGTTATTTTGTTTGTTTTTCTTCTGTCTATTCTACTAGAAAATTTAAGGTACATGAGAGAGGGGCTATATTTGTCTCATGCCTCACTTTACCCCCATAGCATATAATGAGCTTTCCATAAAAATTTACTAAATGACTGAATAAATAAATGAATGAAGTGGGTCAGTTGTCATAAGCACTTGGGGCTACTTTTAAGGGGTTACCAATAAATGGAAATGGAAACTGAGAAACATATCATGTGTAACACACACTGAAGGCGCTGGCTTCCTTGTGTGAGGGACAGTGACTTATTCATTTCTAGTTCCCTGTACTTAACACAGTGTCTGAAACAGCACACAGGCTTGGGAACCACCTGCTCCATAAATGAATGAAGAAACGAATGATGGGAACTTAAAGCTCAAAAGAAATGGTGTAAACCTTGCCGTTGGGATGAACAGCCGTGTGCAAACACACAGAGGTTGTTTTGCAATTAACGGTATTGTTGAGGATGTCATTAGGCAGCCAATGATTAAGAGTTCTTTTATTAGAATTCATTGTTTAATACACAGAGAACAGGAGTCAGGCTGCTGTTCATCATTTGGTAACCTAGTTATGCCAGTGTCTTCTTTCACGATTCTGAGGGGCTCACTCAACTGCTTGGAATCTCAATCTTTTCTCTCTTTTAAAGTGTGGTCCGATATGCTACAATCTGATTAATACTGAAGTTAATACTACTAATAACTACTACTACTACTACTACTACTACTACTGCTGCTGCTAAGAGTAGTAGTATGAATGCTACTACCATTATTGTTACTAATAGGAATAGTAGCAAATTAATACTAAAAATGGACAATAAATGGTTTTCTGACATTGTTACATTTAAATCTGTTTGCAGTTGTTGTGGAACTAAAACCACAGACTCAGAAGCACAGCTTTTTGTTTACATGGACTCTTAATCAGGAAGAAATGAGGAAGTCTGACCATCAACCCAAAGCAAAGGGTTATTATACCTCAGTTCTTAACATATTAAGCTTTAGGGAAACTCTTTTATTAGGAGTAAAACCCCAAATCTCCAACATACAACTATTCCAGAATTTATTTAGGAACCCACTTAAAAGGGAGGCTCTTGTACTCAAAGTAAACACACATCCCAAGGTTGATGACAAACATTTGAAGAGCACTTCTTGTGTATTTGGAATCACGTAACATCTCCACAAACAAGGTAAAATATGCATCTGGAAGGAAGTTCAGGTATACATTTAAGAAAAAAGGGAGTCACAATTTTTATTCAGAAGAACAAAAGACAGTTTCAGCTTCCTGCCATTTTCAGTCCATCAGCAAGCCCTCCTGATTCTACCTCCTATATCTATCTTGAAAAGTCCATCTCCTCTGCATCTCCACTACCACCACCCTATTAAAGAAGTAAAACATTAAGAATATCTTTTATTAGTTGAGTTTTTAATTTTCTGAATGCATAACATAGGTGTCTATTCATTGTTTATTTTCGCTCATCACATGGCAATGAAGGAGGCTATGCTACAATCTCATTTTCAGATGAGGAAGACAGAAGTTAAGAGAGATTAAATAAAATGCCAAACAAGTGTCAGAACTGGCAGTCTGTTTAATGGGCTACACAACAGCTACTTAAATTAGATAACCTGGTTTTTTCTTTTTTTTAATCTCTGTTCCATACCTTAGTAGTATAACCCTGAACACATTTTTTAACCCATCTGAGAACTCAGGATTTTTTCATCTAAAAAGGGGAGAGTAGTGGTATTTCCCTCAGGTTTATTATGACGATTAAAAGCCACAATCTATGTAAACACTACCATAGAGCCTCAGTAACACTCCATAAAATGTTTGCTATTATTATTAACAGGAATTTGTACCATGGCCTGTCTGATTCGAGGCCCAGGCTCTTAACCACAAAGTGTTAGCAAAGTCGAAATGATTGCCCAGGAAATCCAGAGATCTCATCCCCAGATACTAGACATTAAAAAGAAGGGGAGTCACAGTTTTCATTCCAAAGAACAAAAAGGAGCTGATTTCAGCTTCATGCAATTTTCAGTCCATCAGCAAGCGCTGCTGATTCTACCTTCTGTATCAATCTTGCATCTTCCAGCTCCTCTCCATCTTTTGCACGTATTAGATCTGATCACACCTCTCTCTGAAGATCTAGCAATGGCTCCGTATCGCCTCTAGAATAATAACTAAACACAACCCTACATGGCATGTGAGAGTCTTCATGATTGACGGACAGTACAGAGTCTGAACTCCAAAGCTAGACTGTCTAGGTTTGAATCCTAGCTCTGACAGTTACCTGCTGTGTGACCTTGGACAAGTTATTTAACCTCCCTGTACCCTATGTTCCCCATTTGTAATATGGGAATGATAGTGGTAAAGGGTTCATAATGTTGCCTCAAGGTTTAAATAAGTCAATTCCTATAGAACACTTAGGATAATGTCTGGCACATTATAAACACTCTGTTTTATATTTCATTATGATTTATGATGGGCTAGTGAGTTGCATTAGCAGATTGCTACTGGATATTGGGTTGCGTTGATTGTGAATTAGCAGCGATCAAGCTACTTTTGCTTGAATGGCTCTGGGTTTTATCATGAAATAGGTGAAAAAGAGATCAAAAGAGTGAGCTCTGGACTGATAAGGTAGGAAGAGAAATGCCAACAGTAGAGGTAAAAGGCAGACTGTATCCAACAGAGCCAACTCCAAGTATATAAAACACAGGGTAGCATCATGGTGACATTGAAGAAAACAGTCAGGCAATCTGCACATTTCTGGTGCCTTCTGCAGTTTCTGATCTGACTGTGTGGTCCTAAATTGTCCCAGTACTGGTTACTGTTAGTGTTATCTAGAGGTAGATTAAAAATGAATGGGGATGTTTCTGGATTTTGGGGCTGCCTGAAACATCCAGGAATCTTCTGAGTAGTAAATGCATCCTACCCAGAAGAAATGGGGCTGGGAAGAATTCAGGGTCCCCGGGCCCTGTCCTCTGCCCCTGCACTTTGCAAGAGGGAGCTGCCCATTTGCTCTTCCACCCCAGCCAACCCTAGGCTCCCCTACACTTCCATCCACTCCTGCAGGAGGCTGCATTTGAGAACAGAGACTGTGATGAGGACAGAGCCAATCACCAATCATGTTACATTCGAATTCGCATTATTACCAGGACTGTTACTATACTTACTTACTACATTTACTTACTACATTTCCTCAGTGATTTTTAAGTTCTCTACCATATATTCAGAGTCATATTTGCTTTTGAATTTTCAGTCCTTGTAAACCTGAAAACAATCCAGACTCAAAATCATAACCCCTTTCCTTAGAACAATTTTTATAACACAACATTTGAAAATATATCAAAATTGGATGACTGACAGTGCAACATTTCTAAGGATTACAATTAGGACTTGTAGTGGAGAATTATAAAATACACTTTAGTAGTATACGCTCTAGTATAAAGTGTGTGAGTGACAATGAGGGCTTTGAGGTGAGAAAAAGGAATTCAGGACAGTGAGAAGAACATTCTGGGCACAGGAAAAGGTATACTTGTATACTTCCGTGCATTTCTTTGCTTGTTTGACTCTTTCCTACATAAGATTGCAGACTGTCAGTTGTCACAAATGTCAATTATTTATTTATTTAATTAATTTATTTATTGGCCACGCCACATGGCATGTGGGATCTTAGTTCCCTGACCAGGGATTGAACCTGTGCCCCCTGTGCATTGGAAGTGTGGAGTCTTAACCACTGGACCGCCAGGGAAGTTCCTATTTTATTTTCTTATTCCGAGTGTACTTTAGTGTCTCACACATAGTGGACACTCAAAACATATTGGTTTAAGGAATAAATTATAAAAAAACAAGCCTACAATAATATGTGTTAGGCATAGTATGCAAACAGCTATCAGAAAGGAGAAGATGACAGACACAGAAGCTTCATTTGCTGCCCAGTTGTTTTGAGTTTGTATCTCATGAAGTTCCGTGTTTTATTCCTTTAAAAATAAATGTTAACTCAAAGCATGATTTGCTCAGGACCATCATTTCAGTCTTGCCTGGGCTATGGATTTCTCTACGAAAGGTCAGAAAGGGGAGTTATATCAGGATAAAGCCAGCCTCTTGCCTGACAACAAAAGTTCATCCCTTGCTATTCACAATGTGGTCCATGCAGCACCGACATGGGCATCACTGGGGAGCTTGTAAGAGATGTAGAATCTCAAGCCCCACCCCAGACCCACAGAATGGGACTCTGCCTCGGAACAAGACCCCCAGGGGTTCATGTGTGTGTTAAGTGCCCGCGTGCTTTAAGAAATCTAGTGACGTGTCAGGTGTGACACGGGGCGTCATGGTACATTCACAGAAGGCTGTGGTTTCCGGAAGACAAGATGAGGAACTGGTCTGAGTGGGAGGGATGGAGCGGCAGAGCAATGTCACTCGGTTTTAGAAAAGAGGAACTGCATTGCCCACACGTCGTGCCAGTCTGATCAGTAACAATCAGATGTAGTTCACTTCCAATATCAGGAGTTCACACATGTAGAGAGAAACTGCAAGAAAGGAAAAAACAAAACATTTAGGCTGGATATGTGTAAAAGGAAACTACTTAGTATTTAAAGATGTTTGAACTTCTACAAGCCCAGAGGGGCAGTAACAGTTCCACGGTTTCTCTGTCGTCCCCCTGCAGCTACATCAGCTCCCTGGGCTGGATTCTACAGACTGGCCAATTCACCATATCTTTCATTCTTGCTCTTTGCGCATTTAATACCTTGAAAAACAATCCTCTTGATATTGTCTAAAACCCATTTTGGATATCCACACTGTGTAAAATGTGTGTAAAAAGCCTCTCAACACAACTGTCTTCAAATGACACTGTCAACGTATTTTTCCTCATTTTTGTAATCATTATTACTCACTGTTGCTTATAATAACCCCATGTGAGCCGAGAATTGAAATCTGTTTTCTTACACGTTTTTAAAAACCTTAGCCTTCATTGTATGTCACTGTGACTTTTTTTATTTTGTAATGATTATGTCAGGTTCTCCTTGAGAAATATCACAAGCATTCATTTTTTTCTTAAAGAAAACAGCCTGGAATCATTTACATGAACTTTGCCAAAATACGCGTACAATGGGGGCCTAGATGTTGGGTACAGGTGCAGAAGCCAGCAGTGAACACTACTTAGGATAACGTACCTTTAATTGTCAGATCTCCAAGGCTTTCGCAAATATTAATATATCACATTACTTCCCTGGGAAACAAGTCAATATGATTAAACACTTTTTACAGAAGAGAAAACTGAAAGCGTAAATTGGCCAAGCAATCGCCCGAAAGCTGTAACAAAGGTCACGATAGAGCAGTGGCCAGAGCGCTGTCCTGACCCTGGGAGCACACACCACTTGCCATCAGTTACTTGACCCTCACTTTCGATTTAAAAAGCTTAAGGTCCATTAACTCAGCATAGTGTTTGTTACAAGGCAGATTCTTTTCCCCTGAGCCTCCTATAGCCCCAAATTCTGTATCTCTTCTGTTTACCTGGTTCCATACCCCCTTCACCTATTGCCCCCGGCTCTCAATAGCGCCCCCGGAGATAAGATGAGATAAATATTATGGTTGTGTGTGTGTGTGTGTGTGTGTTCATCCCATACCTGAAAGGATAGTTGACATTTCCAAATTTTTCAAGTAAGAAAGGGCACTATTAGAGGTATTGTTATCACTGGACTCAAATCACAACACGGAGACCAAAACGATCTTCTAATTTTTGTTAAAGGGAGGAGACAAGCCCCAAACAAATTTTGAAAGTTTTAATGCTTAAAATAAGACTACCAGAGCTCCGGTTGAGAGGCTGGGGTTTGGTTTTGCCTTCCAATTCCCCATCCTTTATGACACCTCTCCCAGGAGGGACCCTCTCCCCTCCCACACCCGCAAGAAGATGGGTGAAAGTACCAGCAGCTCTGCTTCGCTCCCAGCAATGTGCCATGCCTCTGGGGAACTAACAGGGTCACACATTTGGGGGTCAGGCTGGAAGAGGGGCACACAGAAGGGTAAAGGAAAGTTTGCATCTGCAAAGATGGGGAGTTAGGACTAGGGTACTCGAGGGGCAGCTTACCCCAAAAGCAAACTGTGAAGATGCTCATCGTTCTTTTTTTTTTTTTTTTGGCTGTACGCGGGCCTCTCACTGTTGTGGCCTCTCCCGTTGCGGAGCACAGGCTCCGTCTGCGCAGGCTCAGCGGCCATGGCTCACAGGCCTGGCCGCTCCGCTGCATGTGGGATCTTCCCGGACCGGGGCACGGACCCGTGTCCCCTGCATCGGCAGGCGGACTCTCAACCACTGCACCACCAGGGAAGCCCGCTTATCGTTCTTTGTTTCCACCCAACTTAACCCGAACTCACCCTCTTTTTAAACAGACTGCTTTTTGCCCCTACATAACCTCGTCTTTCCCTTGCCTGCATTTTAACCTGGTCATCACTCACATTTCTAAGAATGTTCTGAATCTAGCCTGATTTTTAAGCATGTTCACATTCAAGAATATCTTTCTTCTCAAGTCAATGGAAGACAAGCCCCCCAGTTCCCTACCTGGCTGATGCCTCCCATTCACTTTGTCAAGGTCTTCCCACGACGCTGCGTGACTGTGACCATGCTGGACTGGTTACTATGCTGGACTGTTTTCAGGTGCACCTGGGCACAGCGGCCACGGCCATGCAAACACTGAACATAAGATTCAGTGCAAACCTTATTGTCTGGCCTGCATTGTTAATAATAATAGCTATCATTACTACTGACTATAACAGTAACTCTCCGAACAAAGCAAGAATCTCACTAATGATGATTATGAGAAGACGAAGAATTCTAAACTGAAATAACAACATAATTTCAGGTTTTATTCCTAACGGGCTGGAAATTAAATATGAGCCTCAAAGTCAAGGGAACTGGGGTGTAGTCTACGTAATGGTCTCGAAACCATTCTCTCTCCCTTATGTTGGAAATCCAGTTGAGAGCAGATTCAAGATTGCTATTTGGTGACAATGAACCTTTCTTAATTTATTAGAAGCAGTTTTCAGAAGATTTAAGATACTGAAATGTTAAAAAAAAAAACCTACAATTTCTTTTATGGCGTGGAAAATCGTAGGTATGTTAAAATCATTGAAGAATGATTAAGGTTTAGCAGAAGACACACTTTTAAAATTCATGTTTTCTCTCATATGTTTAAAAAGTGACCTGTGCTCTCTTCCTTTAAAATAACTAAATAAATAACTGTGTAAATAGAGAACTACATACATTTAATAGAGTAAATAATGTTAATTGAAGTCTGAAAAATAATTCGAGCTACTTTTCCACTTCCCAACATACGACACTATACAAAACACAAACTGGATAATGCCAGATAACAACCTTAAAACGGTCAAAATAGATATATTTTTAAAATGTTAAATTAAAACCCTTTTAAGGGTATATTGAATTCCTAAATTTTAACTATTCTTCCTCTTTGTCTCCCTTCTCCTCTTCTGGCAGAGATATTAAAACAGACTAAATGGAAAATAAAATCAGGGAGTAAGGAGAAGAGACCAGATAAAGGATGAAATGAAGAAATCAGCTGTGTACACAAACACAAACACACACACACAAATGGTTTTGCAGTATAATTTTTTCTTCTTCAAAAAAATCCTATTCTTCAAAATGTCTCCCTCTGCTACCTTAATCCTTTTTCTCTCCAGCTCCATTTGTGAGATGCATATTCGACCTTCTTCCCTGTAAATATTTAACATTCACTCCTAAACAGACAAGAAACAAGTTAAAATGTAGATTTCAGAATCCCACTTGCCAAGAGGTTCTGATTTAGTAGGCCTGGGATTGGGCACAGACACATTTTTTTAAGCACATCTGGGGGCCTATGAGGCGGGTGGACCAGGAACTCCAACTGGGAGAAACATCCTGATATAAAACCAAAACAAAGCCACTCAGAGTCTTCAGCGGGCCAACGATTGATGGAGATCAACATCAGTGGACAGTAGAGAGTGAACTAGCTAACAACTCAAAATGTGTCACATGTGGATCTTTCTGATGAAACATTTAATTAAAACTGTGATGTAACCACCGACATTCTCTTAGTAGAAGGCATACAGAGGCTATAGCACCAGGGCTAGAGCATTAGAGAAAAATGAACATGCCAATAGGGTGGGTGGGTTTAAGAGTATCCATTTTTAAAAAATTATCTTTCAAAGTCTGTGACTGAAAAATCCCCAACTGATTTTCAGCAATGATTTTCCGTCAAGTTTTATGAGATAGAATCATTTCATCAAGTAGCCAAGCAAGATATCTGGGAAGAACTATTTAATGCCAAGGAACAGTTTTCATCAGACCATTTAAGGCCTTCCTCTTAGAAACAGGAAACAGCTTTCTCTTGCAAAGATGAGTGTGGTTCAAAGTGTTCATGGTTGGCCTTAATTCAAAACTCATATTAAATTTGGCAAAATGTGGTCCCTGTGGAAGGGAAGGAAATTAATATTACGGTAGATAGCGTTGACTCTCTTTCTGAAATTGACTGAGGCACACTAATGAGGCATTTCCCGAGAAATTTTGATGTTAATCTGTGGTGGATGGACTGGTAGTATTTACGTACTTCTGAGGGACCACAAACTTACATTTGTGTGAATGGGTTACTTCCTATTAAATAAATGACTCTTCTTTTACATGTGTCAGAATACTTAGACTTTGCTTTTTTTCCCTCTGCCCTCCCAAAGAAGTTGCTGTCCCTCCCGTCATTTGTTGTTATTGTGGTGAAGTTATTTTTCTTGATGAGTTCCACCTACTCATTGTTAACCTGAAGGTCTTTTCCACTGTCAGTCTGCTGTGAATGCGCAAAGGGAAGCTTCCTATCACAAGATCAGCAACTCAAATGACAGCGTGATCAGAAGTGACATCACCGTGTGGTTTCATTAATGATATTAGAGAACAGACTACTTTCAGTCATTCTTTTCATGTCCCAAAATGATGCTTCTTTTTCCCTTCTTTCCCCATCTCTCACCCCTCCCTGAATGGCATCATGGATTCCTTCTCAGGATCTCTTCTCTTTTCTGGCCCCTGGCCGTTATGAGTGTGAACATCTCCTCATTCTGCCTGTGGAGAGCCGAGAAGAAACAAAACAAAACAGAGTACGTTACCACTACTGACCTGATAACTTTCTTTTCCCAGAATAAGATCTGAAGAGAACTCAAGAAAACCACAGATACTAGAACTGATAAAGCCTACTTCCTGTGAATTTGTGAGGCTTTTTCATCAAGCCCTACCCCTTTTGCTATTCTCATTCTTTATTCTCGTAGTCACAGTATTTCTGCAAATGCTTGTGGACCCTGCTGGCCACAAAACCATGATTATTAGATGTGATACTCTTGGCCCAGTTCTCGTCCTAGAGCAATGAAGACCTATGTCCTGGATCACCTTTCACCCCACTTCTATTTGGTCTCACGGTGGTAGTAGAATTCGTTGGTTTGAAACAGATGTGATCATGAGGGAAATTCATTTTTGTTTGAACAAGGCAAGCTCTGCTTTACTTTTCCAGTGATGAAACTGTGTGCGCATGTGTATTTTGGTGGATGGGGGACAGTGGGGTGAAAACTGATGTGTCGGAGAAATAAGGGTTCTGTACTCTCATATTACAGTAGAGGGGTTTGGAATGCTGAGAAAGGAATCTCAGTGCTGTCTGTCTTCTGCTTTCTGGGTTTGTTTATGTATCCCGTGGCAGATCAAATGGAGCCAGAAATAACGTCATCAAATCCTCTAACCATAGGCAAGTCATTTAGCCTCTCTTAGCTTCAATTTCCTTAAACCTAAAACAGAGTTTCTCAACCTTATCCCTATGGACTTTTGGGGACAGATAATCCCTTGTCATAAGGGACTGCCCTGTACTCTGAGGATGTTTAGCAGCATCCCTGGCCTCTGTGCACTAGATGCTGGTAGCACTCCCCACCAGGGGTGACGGTCTCTAGACATTGCCATATGTCCCCTAGGGAAGGGCAATAAGGCAAAATCACCCTCAGTTGAGAACCACTGGTTTAAAGTAAAGCAGTTACAATTTATGATAGCTTTTTGTTCTAAGGTTCTGCAAGTATAACATTTCGTGATTCTAGATCCATAGCTAATGTGTTGATACAAAAGACCCCCCTTTTCAACTCTTAATTTATACCAATAAGGATAGGCAGAAAAGATGGAACGAATTAAAGAGTTAATGGTGAAAGAGGTTTATAGTATTAACCTAATTAAAATTTAGCCCCAAATATTTGTTGAGAGCCTGTCTTATGGAATAGAAGCAGGAGGCAACATTTGTTGAATACTTACTATGCTAAATGCTTTCAGTAAGATATCACACTTAACAGGTGAAGGTTGAAAAAAGCATAATAATTAGTTCCAACTTCCAGAGAAGAGAAACTAAGGTTTAAGGACAGTGAACAGCTTGCTCAAGATCTCACTGCTAGTCAATGGGGGAACAAAAACTCAAAGCCACATCTATCTGCCCTAAGATCTTTGCTTTTGGCCATTACTTTGTATTGCTTCTTGGGATAGTATACCAGGCATTGTTTATGCTTTTTTTTTTTTTAAATCAGAGTCTACACACCCAAACACATCTTTGAAACTTGGGCCCTTTTTTTTTTTAAGTCTTTGTTGAATTTTGTTACAATATTCCTTCTGTTTTGTTTTGGTTTTTTGGCCGAGGCATGTGGGATCTCAGCTCCCGGACCAGGGATCGAACCCACACCCCCTGCATTGGAAGGCAAAGTTTTAACCACTGGACTGCCAGGGAAGTCCCTATTTATGCTTTTGATATTAACAGAATTCTTCCTTGCCTCAGGATATCTATGAGGTAGGTACAATTATTATCCTCATTTTTTTTATATGTAGAGAAATTAGAGCAGAAAGAGTTTATATAACTTGTCCGAGGTCACACTGTTAGTAGGTGGCAAAGCTAAGATTTCCATTCAATCCATGGTTTCAGCCCCTACTCTCTTCTGCCTTTCAACATAAAACCTGCAGTACCAGACCTTGGGACCTCATGAGTCCATGCAATTGAGTATTCTTTGGGCACTGTTTAGTATTTGGTGAGACTTTTTAAATGATGAGAGATGTCATTAGTCTTCTTTCTGTAAAGGAGCTGGTGTTGTGGAATAAGAATAACACTGAAATTATCATTGTTATAATAAAAGAGATTCTCTATGCATCTCTGCATAGAAAGAGAGGGTTGGCCTGCATTTCTCCCTCTCATTCAATAAGGTATGATTCCTGCAAAGCTCAGACACTAGTAGAAAGTGAAGTCTACCATAATAGGACATGTATAGAGGGATAGAGGAATCACAGAGAAAAGGGCAAATTTTTCTAACTTGGGAAAAGCCTAGCCAGGACAAGTTTCTAAAAGAACAACATACGAGTGATTGTAGAGAATCATCAGACATCCCAGTTGGAGAGACAAGCATGAGGTGTGAAAAGAGGTAGCAGTTTCAGAGAAAGAGACATCAATTATGGCTGGAGACAGGGGACTGCAGATGATGAGAGAAGGATAGAAAAAATAGATTACAGTAACGGAGACCATTGGAATGAAGTCATTCTAAGATGTCTGGGCTTTTTTATAGGTAACATGGATTCATCAAAGAGTTTTTAGCAAAGGAGTGTCAGAATCAGACTTGCGCTTTAGAAAGGCTGCTCTTCATCTGTGTAACAGATGAATGGAGTCGACATGTATCCAAGCATCACCCTGCCATTAGGCAGCCAGAGTTTTCTTCCTGGAGTGTATAGTTTGTCAAACAAACATGATGACCTGATACAGAATGAAGTACTAATTTGGCCCAAATTTTTCTGCCACTGCTCTACCTTGGGGCTAACTAAGCTGCCCTCCAGGAGTCTCCTGGGATAAATTTCCTTGAGCAATAGGGTCCAGGGAATGCAGTCACAGCTTCACCTTATTTTCCCAATAAAAGTGGTCTTCTGAGTTTAACTGGTTTAAAAAGGGTCCTGGTGTTGGTGAAAGTAAAAGCAGGCAGTGCCAACAGCATTCGTATTTCATGCCTACAAGGCAGGTTTGTAGCCAGCTTCTCAAAACATTAACAAACACACATTTTTAAAAATATTTCTTTCTGTGTGGTAAAAGCACAAAGAAATGGAGGTGATGATTGAACTTGCTGTGGAATCACGGTCATGCACAGAACCTGGGCTTGAACTCCTCTTTTCCTCTTGTGCTGCCCACTGGAACAGAGAATAAATAATCTGTCCTGGGCGGAGGTGGAGGTGGACCTCTACTAGAACGTGCTTAAGGCTTTATGGAACCATAATTAGTTACATAGCTGTGCTGGAACAGTTTTCCTACTTAGATGGCTACAAGAGATGAAAGGAAAAATCCAGATGATCCACATAAATAAATGAAGCCAGTCTTTTTATGTTGTTTTTTGAATTTTATTTTATCTATTTTTTATACAGCATGTTCTTATCAGTTATCTATTTTATACATATTACCGTATATATGTCAATCCCAATCTCCCAATTCATCCCACCACCACCCCACCCCCCGCTTTCCCCCATTGGTGTCCATATGTTTGTTCTCTACATCTGTGTCTCTATTTCTGCCCTGCAAACCGGTTCATCTGTACCATTTTTCTAGATTCCACATATATGCGTTAATATACAATATTTGTTTTTCTCTTTCTGACTTACTTCACTTTGTATGACAGTCTCTAGATCCATCCAAGTCTCTACAAATGAAAAGCCATCACAGGGGAAGCAACACCACAAATTCTTCATCTGGGTTACCTCCCCACCTTGCAATGACCACCAGGCAAGAAGGAGAGGTCACAGGGATGCACCTTTAGTTTTTACACTAACCACGATTGTGTGAGCAGTCAATGAAAAGTTATATGGTACCCAAGAATTTCCAGTGTATGCAGACTTAATACAACCTCTTTCATTATAACTCAAGCAGATCTGCTCACTGTCAGCTGCAAGAACTCTCTCAAATTCTTCCCCAAACAGTAATTCATGGTAGAGCTAGTATGCTGCTCCATCCTTAACTATGGCTTACTTCATTTATATGAGGCATTTTTTTCCTGTAAAACATCATTCATAGAAAGAGGAGCCCTGTAATTATGTAGCTGGAAGTGGGTCGTGGCAGTTCAGTGGTTCCTGGATGCTCTACTCCATTTGATTGGACCCTAACTTGCCTCTTCCTTGTCTTACTCTTGGGGTCCAAGGAATATAAGTGATATGCAGCTTCCTTCCCACATCTGTGTCTTGTCTCTTCCCCCTGAGGTCCTCCAGAATTCTCCTGAATTCTCTGACTACACACACTCAGTGTCTACTAAATATACTAATACATTCTAATCCACAAACTCCAATGCACCACACCAGGAAAGAGAAATTTAGAAAGGACAAGGCACAACCTCCTCCCAGTGGTCATTTCATAGAGGTCAGTGGGTAGAATTTCCTGTTCTACCTGGGCCATCAGTTCACTGACGTCATTCTCCCTACATTTGTCAGGGCCCTTAGCCAAGAAAATCATCTTTCCCACCCATCCCTGTTCTTTTTCTGGGAAAACAGGTGAAAAATTTTATTTCCTGCTAGGATTTCACCTCTTCATGGCTGGAAATGCAATTCCATTCTGTGTTTTGGGATGTTTATATCAATAGGACGTTTGGATAAACTACAGTTATCATTTCTAGTGACACCACCCAAGAGGTACTGAAACCTATTGATATTTAAACTGCATTAGATATTAAAGCTCTGTCAGCCTCCAGATGAGTGATTTTTGAACAAAGCACTCATGTCAGCCTTCTGGATCTGGCTTTTATCACTTGAGAAAGGAAGGCGTTAGTCTAGAAAATGAGCTTTAGAATAAAGAGTCATGATTTCAGCCATCCATAATCCTCTACTGGCTTTAACATTTGGGGGTCATTAGGTTTCTTTGAGAATCTAAAAAACTGTGGGAAAAGTCATAATGCGTCAGAAATTTTGGAAACAATTCAGGGGATTCATAGAAATTTTCTGCTCCCCTCACTCCAATCCTTCTCCCTACTCCAGAAACCCCTTCCCTGTAGTTCTGTAAGAAGGGACAGTTCTTCAACATGCCCGGGATGGGCATACAGTAGGTACTCAAAAATGCTCCTTGAGTAAGTGAATGAATGAAGTCTATCACATGGTCTTCACAATTTCTTCTCTGTCTTCACCAATGCAGTCTTATGTCACCATCACCTTCCCTCAAAATAAATCCTTTATCAAAAATCCACTTGCATTTATTGTTCATTATCTTCAAACTGAATGGTATTATAAATTCAAAGGACTGTTTCATACCATAGAAGCTAGGTCAAGATTGTACAGAAGTGAGAATGATCCAGAAACCTATTAATCACTCCACTGATCACCAGGTTTTCTTCAGTGGTTGGGGTTGACATGCATTCATTCCTGAAGTTCTGTATTTATTCAGAGAGGATAGTCTCTCAGAGAGAGGAGGGCATGTCTTACTCAAGGATATCTAAGCAGATCCCCTCTAGAACACCAAAGGAAATCTCTACTCAAGTTTGATATTTCCAGAAGACTCTAATGATATTTAACACATTCAAATAAATTAGTCCTTTCCAGGAGGCAATGCTATCTTCTTATTTATTTTCCTATTTTCTTATTATTTTTATGAACTTGAACAGCATATAATCTAAATTGATTCCAGTATCATTTGAAGAAAAAAAGTGTAACTCTCCTAAAGTATTCAGCACATGTGATAGGAATCAGGGATTTTGCTCACGGATCAAAAATCAGCTGTCACTATAGCATTAAATTGTAGTTATGATCCTGTTTATTACCAGGTAGTTTGGGTGGGAGGTATTTCAATTTTTTTTAGATGTGTCAGCAATACCAGCCAAATGCCACCTTGAATATCTTATTACCAGAGCCTGGCTTTTGACTCATCTCAGAAAAATCTGGCATAATTTGTGTATTATACGACTGCCCTCCAAACTCTGGCTGCCTGGTGTGGTGTGGTAAGCTAATCCAAAATATCTGCCCTGCACTTTGTGTTCAAAATCCCTAAAAGAGGTTATAAGATAAAGGAAAATAGAAATTCTTCCTTTTGTGCTTTAGTTATTCATACCTAGGTCCTTAAACAAACATTCAGAAACAAATTTGTCTTCTCTAATTGATCCCAAACATATGTTGAAGTAAATAAATGTCATAGCCCTTCTCCAGTACCCATACAACTGGAAGCAGTCTAGTCAATGTGTCTTCCAGATCCACTAAATTCTCATTATTCAGAAGTTATTGGTAGTGGTTGACTAGTGCATTGGTGTCCCCAGTGGGCAAGCCTCCTAGTCTTCATGCCCTGGTATTTTCATGCTCCTTACACAATGACCCTACGGTTTTTCATGTGAGTTGCCTTGACCAATGGCGCCTTAACAAGTTTGATGTAAGCAGAGGTTTGATAAGGGCTTAAATGTTAAGTCTTGTCTTCTTGGAATATCCCATCTTGGAAGCCCATGGCCTTGAAAGCAGCTCAGTCTCACTACTGATTGATGAGAGGCCATGTAGAGAGATGCCCTGGAAGAAGAGAGCCTGTCTTGCAAGTTCCATCCCCCAGCAAATCTCCCAGCTGAATGCAGCCTAATAAGTGACCTCAGCTATGTCACATGGAATAGAAAACCGCTCAGTTGAGCCCAGCCGACCCACAGAATCATGAATAATAATAAATCCTTGTTGTTTCCAACCTTAAGGTAAAGATATAAAGAACTGAAACATTAGTTATATACTTTTACCCTCCCCATTTTAGTTAATACAAAATACAAGTACCTCATGCATATATATGTATATGTGTGTGTATATATATATATATATATATATGTGTATATATATATATATATGGCAACATATAGGTATGTAAACATTGTAAAATGAATGGTAGCTTCTGTGATTTATTAACATAAAGTTCAATCTTTAATATCCATAGTAAGGAAGAAAAATTGTCAAGAGTAATTTGTGCTTGAAATAAATAAGAGCTTTGACTAAGACTTGTAAAATTCTAAAGTATTAAGAGATGAATGTTTATTAATGGGTTCTGCTCAAGCCTAAAGGCATTAAGGATACGAATTCATCTTAAAACTGAAGTGTAAACTTAAGCATATTTTATTACTTTGAAAACTTGTATTTCCGGTTGAAAGATTGTAAGCCTAAACTTTTTCTTTGTTCTCCACCAAAACATGAGTTTAGTTTGGTATTTTCTTCTACTTTTGTTCAGACTCTAGTATAAACTAACCAACTGGTAAATTTTATCTAGTATTGCTTCAGATAAAATTACCGCTTATTCAGTGATTGTTAAGTGTAAGGTATTCTGCTCACATCTTTCCATAGATTACCTGATCATCACAATTTACAAGGCGGCTAGAATGTTCTCTCTCTGTTTTGAGGTGAAAACGAAAGATCAGAAGCAAATTTTCCAAAGTCACAAAGTGTACATGTGGCAGAGCCACTTCCAAGTGGTTGACTTTGAAGCCTCTGCTCCTATAATTCCTTAAGCCAGGTGCCAGAAAGCTTTTTCTGTAAAGGGCTAGAGATTAGTAAATATTTTTAGCTTTGCAGGCCTTACAGTCTCTGTGGCAACCACTCAAGGCTGAAAATAGTCGAAGGCAATGAGTAAATGAATGGGGTGTGTTCCAATGAAACTTTGTTTATAAAAACATGTAGTGGGCTGCATTTAGCTTGCAGCTATGGTTTGACAACTGCACCCTTTGTCCCCCCTGAAATGATGATCAAACTTGAGCTCAAATCAGAACCTGGATGGCTTGTTAAAACAGACGGTTGGGACTGTCTTGCATTTTGGGGTTGGATAGATCTAGGGTGAGCCCAAGGATTCACACTTCTGACAACTTCCCAGGTGACACTGATGCTGTGGGAACAAGGGCACACACATTGAGAACCACTGCTCTGAGCACAGGACTCCAGGTGCTGACTCTGAGTTAGATCACCATTCTGAAGACCTCAATCTAGCTTGCTCCATTTTTAGTGAACTCAAGCATCCAGGGATGGTAATTTTAATCGAATTCTTGTCTTTATTTCCTCCTCCTCTTTGTTTTACTCTGGGTCCATGAGGAAGTTGCACAGATCAAGAACTGGAGGGGAAGAGATCAGGAGAGTTATGGTGAATGTTGGACACAGATGGACACAGTCTCCACTGCCCACACCATCCATTTATGCCTGTCCCTTCTTCATCTTCTGAAGATAAAACACTTGTGACAAGTTTTCATCTTGTCTTAGACAAGCCTCACACGTATGTATACCTAAGCACCTATTTATGTATGATATTGAATGTGAACTTTGAAGTTTATGGACTTAGATTAACATAACCTTCCAGAGCCAACTTAGCTTTCTACAGAGACAACCAAATATAATAAGTCTCAGTGTTGGCATGAACCAAAAGACAGGAGACAGTGATTACAAACCTGAGTGTATACACCGAGGAAAAATAACATTTACTACACACTCTCTCAGAGCCAGTTACTGGCCTGCTGGGGAATCAGTATTCGTCATTTCTTTACTCTTCACAATAACCCTATAGTTTGGAAGGGTACATCACAGGTAGTTAAAAGCAAGGATTCCTGAGTCATAACACCCATGAATGAATTTCAGGTCATTACTTACTACATCTATGACCTTGGGCATGATTTTGCCTTCTCCTCTCTTCATCCATAGAACAGGATATTGATTGCACATCCTTAAAGAGTTATGTGAGGACTCAGTGAGTTAATACGTGGATAGAGACTGGCCACCTGGTAGATACTTATTAAAATAGTGCCTATTATTAAATACATTTTACAATTGAGGAGACCGAGTGTGAGAAAGAGGAAGCAATTCATTCAAAGCTATTTTCTAGATGTAAGAATCATCGAAGCAAGATTTGAAACTGACCATGGCTGATTCCAAAGCCTTAGTGCCTAAGGGAGTAGAGACACAAGCCAAAGGAAAGGAGCATCCAATCCCTTTGAACAGAAAAACAGGCTTAGGGACACACACCAACAGATAATCCCAATATCCAGAAGCACAGGGAATTGTACAGGAACGCAGACTCACAGAAGAAAGTGCTTTTGTGAGTGGGGCAAGAGAGAAGAGCTGGTAAAGCCACGTCTGTATGAGGTGAGGAAAGGGTAAGAGCAGAGCGCAGCAGTAGCATGACTGCCTTGGATATGAGTTGTGTCCTTGGATATAAGAGATTATTCCTGTGGCAGAACTCAGGCCACACACTTAGGATGACTCCCTCCCAACACCACACACACACACACACACATTCACCCACACTCACATCCACTCACACCCCCACACTCACACACACTCACGTTCACACACACTCACACACTCACACACACATGTCACAAAATGTAAAAGAAAAAAATGCCTATATTAAAAAAATTTTATGGGATTTATTCAAAAATTGAATAGAAAAATTGTTAGAAAATTTTGCTATTTATCAATAATAATAAATGGGGAAAAAATCACTATTCCTTCATCTTTGCTCCTCCCAGACGCCACTTATTCAGTTAAATAGGGCAGAGGGGAAAGAGTGCCTGAGGTAGCTGGGAAAATATTAAGGAAAAAATTTTTGTGGAAATAATTTCTACAAGCCCTTCTGTTTTCCAACAAGGGGCATATCTGTCCCTGGAGCCTTGCAGCTGTGCCTCGTACAGAGCGAGATATTAAGTTTACAGCTCCCAGAAAATAGCTTCACACAGCTCTGATTGCAGGGGGCCCTCTGAGGTCTTGCTGCAGGTTTGGTTTGGTTTCACGGTGATGTTATAGCTCCTGTTCAAGTTTTTATTGGTTTTACACATATACATAAGTATGAGAGGTCCAGGGGGAGGGAGACACACAAGATGACCAAATGGAATTGTTAAGCTAATAAGAGGAATCTAAGGAAAATAAGATGTTGCTCAAATTGTGGCAGGTTGGTGCCGGAGGATGGACACCAAGGTCCAGATTGAATCAAAGACCTGGTGCCAGAATTCAGGCAGAGAGGACCCACTACCTCTCCCAACTTGTCCTCCCCTCCCCTCCTTCTTTGTATGAGGACTATCTTACCAAAGCTTTTTCACCATTATAGGTGTCAGGAACAGAGAAAAAAAATGCACATATAGACCAAGGTCATTCTAAATCTGTTTCAGCTGGTGATTAAGAGCAGGGACTCAGGAGCCAGGCTGCATGGGTATGAGTTCAGGGCTCTCCACATTCCAGCCATAGGATCTGGGACACTGGTGTCCTCATCCCTCACTTGTGACATGGAAACAATGGTAGAACTTGACCCATATGACTGTGTGTATGTATAAAGTCTCATTTAATGATACATGAGAAGCAAAGGAAAAATTATAATAAATGAGTTTTTTTAGTATACACATACATATATGTAATATATGTATATATATTTAGAAAAGTGCCAGATGTACAGTAAGTGAGATAAATATAATAAAATAGTTAGGACAGTACCTGCCATATAGTCTCAGTAAGTGTTATCTCTCAGTATTATACTTATTGTGATTATTATTTTTAGTGTTGTTTTAATGAAATATTGATTTCCCCAACTGGTTTGCTGCATGTCAGTTTCCTTAGGTGCTGTCATATGTGCTCCTTGTCTATTGCCCTTGGGTCATGGTTGAACCATGCAGATAATCCACACGGAATGAAGGTCAGCGGGTGTCCATTTATTCAAGGTGAACTACTCAACGCTTTTGAGAGTGAGGAAGTGTTGTCTAGGGTCATGCTTCTCATGCGTTCACGTGCATGAGAATGACCTGGGGATCTTGGGACAACGCAGCTTCTGACTTAGTAGGTCTTAGGGGACCAGTCTTTGCATTGTTGCTGGTCTAGAGACCATACTTTGAGTCACAAAGGAATCTAGGGATGAACACCCATCTGAGAGGCGGACAACCCATTCACATGCTACCTCTACTGCTGACGTCAACTGGTGTTTTGTAAAATTCACTCATTTCCTTCCCCCAGTCAGCTCACCAAATGATCACTGGAGTCTTGTGAGAACCACAAGAAATGTATCAGGGAA
This sequence comes from Stenella coeruleoalba, assembly GCF_951394435.1. Classification (NCBI taxonomy): domain Eukaryota; kingdom Metazoa; phylum Chordata; class Mammalia; order Artiodactyla; family Delphinidae; genus Stenella; species Stenella coeruleoalba. The sequence continues at coordinate 8,125,432 of NC_137150.1, forward strand.
CGTAAAGGTGACCAGGGCATAACACTCCTTCTCTCAAAGGATCTACCACCTGATGGTGCAGAATGGCGTGCATACACACAAATGTATGTATCTGTGTCTGAGACCACAAGGAGGAGCTACAAGTGTCCTGAGGAAGGTGGGTGGGTCATCCCCTCCACCTGGAGAAATCAGGCCAGGTGACACACTTCACATCGCTTTGCCTCAATTTGTCCCTCTGCAAAACGGAACTAATGTTCTTGTCCTCTGGCTCTTAAGACTGTATTAAGGGCATAATGAGTGAATTAAGATAAAGGTGCTTTTGCAATCAATATCCTATGTAATGGTTATTAATATTAGCAATAAAATCAATATTCTGGTTATGAATTGATAACTCATTTGGGGTGATTCTACTTCTTATTCTACATAATACTGAGCATCAGACTGTCACTTAGTCACAGAAGTAAAATGGCTCTCTTGGCTGACTTCACAACCATACAGCAAATGCTCTGTTCTTGGCATGGGGGTGAGAGGACTACCTGTGGCTCTGCTTTCAGCTGATAAGCAACATGGGAGGGTTGCACTGTTTCAGTGCATGATCCTGGCTTATTAGTTAGAAGGGGTGAAGAGTTAGGAGAGCAGAATCTTCTCTAGAGTTGTGGCCAAATATTCAGAGACTAGCAAGCATCTGAAACAGAATTTTTTTTCTTATTCCATTCTTCTCATGATGACAACAGAGAGGAATCCCAGCCATCAGTTTGTCCACTTACAGATAAACCAGTTACCATTTTTTCAGAAAGATTCCTTTTCTGTTCTAAACTTAGTGATCCAGAGTTCCCTGTGGGTTTGGCTGGGGCTCATAGCTCAGCTTCCGTCTCTGCACAGTCTTACTTTCCTCCCTTGCGTTCCACTCGGGGGGCAACCCTAATAAGCAACGATTTGCTAATTTCCACTTTGGAGCAATCTGGGACCTTGCTCACCATGCCACCCTTCTACTGTTGTCCCTCTCAACAAAGTTGATTTCTCTAAATTCCCTGTACAGGCCACATACTCTCACCTCTGTGCTCTTCTGTGAACATTCTTTGTACATCACATGAATCAATTCCTAGCACATGGCAAATATGCAGTAAGTTGTCATGGTTCTCGAATGAATATGTGTCCACAAAATGCCTCCTTACCCTTCTTCTTCCAACCTTCCTTTCCTGAGAAACTCCTCATCTTTTCAGATAACTCAGCCTGAAGATCATCTCCTCTGCAAAACATTTTGATTCTCCTTGCCCCTTTCCCTCCCTTGGAACTGTTACCACTCCCTTTACTCTATCAGAGATTTTTGTTGTACTGGATTATAGTGATATACTTGCCTATCTCCCCCAACCTCAAGCAAACCTAGATTTTTGAACACCTTGAAGAGATGACTGTATTTTCTTAACCTCTGTTTAACCACCAAATGAGAAATGATCAATAAGTACTTAAAAATAAAACTTAGATCAGTGATCTCCTAACAAGTATCTGCTTTAGAATCACCTGGAGAAATGTTAGAAATAGATTCTCATGCTTGACCTTGAACCCAATGAATAGCTCTGGGGTTAGGACCCATTTCTGCAGTGCAGCATTTGGGAGCTGCTGACTGGGATCTCACCTTGACCACTGACTATTTCTACTGAAAAGAGATTTGTTTAGTTATAGCTTCACTTTTCTAACATGAGTTTTATCATCTATTTTTATTCAAGGCTAAGCTCTTGGTCAGGTATACACAAACCAACGATGTCTTTGCTCCTATGGGAAAAACATACTGTGCTTTACAAAGATCCAATTTGGTGACTGAGCACAAGAGTTCCAGGTACTTGTTACCTGGGTTGACTACTGTTCTTGACATTCTCTGGTTGTACAACCTCAGGCGAATTACACCCTCTCTGTACCTCAGTGTCCTCACTTGCAAAATAGGGACAACAATAATCTTTACCTCATGAAGTCACTGTAGGGATCAAATGAGTGAATAAGTGAGGAAAGTTTATAATTAAACTCGACATGTAGGAAAATCTTAATGTCAGTTATTTCTATTACTATTACCATTACTTTATTATGGTTTTAGGAAACTACCTTTGAGAAACATGTATTATAAAGGAATCATTACCTAACTGTCAACATTTAAAAGTTAGGTAGGGGAATGAATAACAAAATTCACAGTATAAGACTTTAATACCAAGACCTACATTCTCTTCCCGTTGTTAGTTGCTCTCCCACGATCTTCTTGTTCCTGATGCCTAAAGACTTTTCTCCCATTTTGTTATCCTGGCAGGGCTCTCTGAGTGTAAACAAGTATGCTCGACAGTTCAACATTCTACAAGAGACTGGGGTGAAGGATTCTTTTTTTTTTTTTATATCTCAGAGGTTTGAAATCGCAGTCCTTCAGGTATAGTATTTCAACTGAGAGTAGCCTGTTTTCTGAAAGCCAGCCTTCCGTACAGAGAGTACTATATCAATTTGTCACCAGCTTGGAGATCCTGGCAGAAAATTGTGAAAATTACGTACGTGTTAATTTGGTTTTCTCATTACGGGGACCTTGACTGTCTGGGTGCTGTTGAGTAAGGTCAGTGACACTTAACAGACAGCAGCTGGACTGGAAAATTTGGTGCCAAAAGGCAGCAGCCCCTCCTCTCCCCTCCACCTCCACACACCCCCTCTGGCAGGAAATTACACCCAAACCACAGAAAACATTGCAAATGTTTGCATCCAAAGAGTTATAATTAAGTTGATCAGCTTAAATAAAAAGGCTGTGACCCGTTTTTTACTTTGTGTAAATAAGTCAGGTGAAATAATCCATTTTACTTGTCCCCAAAGTGTTCATCCACCTGAAGGCAAGAGAAAGCTTAGATTTCACAGGATTAATTTAGGATGACCTTGAAGAAAGGTTTGCACATTAAAAATCCTCAGTAGTATTACTATGAAAATTTGTGAACTTTTTCTCATTGAAATAAAGAATTACTTCTCAGAGTCCCCAATCCTGTAGAAGGACAATGTAGATGTTTGACCTATAAAAGTTCAGGACTGTGTGAAAGATTTGAAAATCTTTATTGTAGAAGATAAACTCATTTTGGATCACTCCATAAAGTAGAATTAAGGAAAACTGGATAGAAATACATAAACAGAAAGACTTAGGGTCAACCTGAATTTATGATGTAAAATATCACTGCATAAACTGCTGGCACCCTACTCTTAGAAAGAGAACAATATTCGCTTAGGCATATACCCTGACAGGTGCTGGAGGAAGAAATAAGCATTACAGAAAATTAGGTGTGGGCAGAATATTTGTGTATGTGTGGTAAACTCTCCTTTGTCACCTCAATTTTTCAATAAAATAATTAAACCAGCACAAAGCTAATTTCTAGAGGATCTTTCATGGAAACTGGTGCAGGGGGCTGACTGTTGCCTCCAGGACAGTGTAGGATGGAAGACAAGACACACATGTGAGGGCTGGGATTTCCGTGAACAGAATGCATGGGGAAGTAAGTTGTCAAGAATTTGCAAAAATCATGGAGAAGGCTCTGGAATCTCAGAAAAGTTCATGATAAGTTGACTTAAATTTCCGAGGGCTGGGGAAGCCCTGGCTGTCAGCTGAGTTGCATAAAAAAGAATATTCTATGTACTCTGCTAACTCACAGAGTGACTCTCTGTGTTAACAAGTGACTCTCAGGGTTAACAAGCCCTACTCTGTTTTCCTCACAGGGCTGCTCTGGTCCTCTTGGTCAAGGAGTTGAGATTCCATTGAGGGAGACAAATGAAAGGTGAGACCATGAGAAGTCCAGGGGCATAAATGTGAAGATGCTGTCCTGCTCTCTGTGCTGAGTGAGCCCAGAGAAGGAACCCCAAACTCAGCCTTGGAGGAAGACCATATCAGAGAAGGTTTCGCAGAAGAAGTGACAATGGGGTGAGGCAAGGGGTAAGTCTGAACAAACAATAAGTTCAAAATACAAGACTGGTATTTTGGGGGAACAGCAAACTATTGAGCAGGGCTAGCTCACTGGGGCCAAAGTGGGAGATTTGTGCTGCACTAAACAAGTTAGGAAGGTACCCAGGGGCCACATCATAAAGAGTCTCCCATGTCAATCAGTCTAAAGAGTTTGGATTTTATGCTGAAGACAATGGGAAGCCATTGAACGCTATTAAGCAGGGGAGAGACAGAATGAAATATGTCAAGGGTCTCTAGACAACTATTTATTTTGCACAATTTAGATATTTACCTGTCCAAATATCAACCTTCATGAGTTCATGAAGAACTCATGTTTTCTTCAAAACCAACCTCCCCTTATGAAATCTTAGCTGAAAATACAAATCCCCTCTTTTCATCCCTGTAACATTTGATTTTTTTCTCCTGTGTCTCTTATGTCCTTACACATTTTCTTCCAATGTAAGCATTCTTCAAGTGTCATTCTGTATCCAAGTCTTTATAAATTATTTAGGATAGAGGGTCACATGACTACAAGAAACAGACAGATATGGTAAGTGAGTAAAGCAAACCAGGTGTAAGAGACTTTTGTTTTCATGGTAAACATGTAGTAATACTCTTGACTTCCACAAAGAAGAGGTAGAAAGACACCAAGGCACAAGGGCAGTGCCGATAGAGATGTGTAATTAACCACAGCATAGGGGACAATAGGGAGTAGGGAGCTCTCCAATCAGAGAGCCGCTCACTTTCCTAAGAGTGGCAGCCACCACTTCTCCCAAGCGATAGTTAACATGCAGAGATGGGGGTCCAGTATGTAAGAGCTCTTGGTGAAAAGGGAAAAAAATAACCTCTGGAAATTCAGATTTTATTTTTAAACAAAACTTTTTGAGTTTTATTTTCTTCCTTGAGTTGAAGATTCATCTTACCATGCATACATTTTGAAACAGTAACAGGGCCTCAAACTGTTCAGAACAGACATTAGATAAGCACAGAGGGTTGCAAATTTCTATTTAAAAAATGCAAATTGCAGCAAGAAGTGGAGAAGTCACACACATATGGCAGGGTGGTAGTTTATCCCCCAAAGTTAAATCTGTACTTAATTCAAAAAAATTTTTTAATTACAATGATCTGACCTGATGCTTGGGTGTGTTGAGCAGCTCTGGGCCTCCGCACAAAGGCTGAGGTTCCCACCTCCCCACAAAATGGCTCTGAGCAAAGGGAAGGGGGTCCTCTGTGGGGGTCCTCTGTGAGTTTCCTCTCCAGCATCTGAAGGGTCTCAGCATAACCCGTTGAAGGACAGCCAAGTCTCCTCTTCCTTTTGGAGGCACCCTGCATAAGTGGCACAGCTCAGAGGAAAGCTGGGACCATGCCGCTGCCCCCTGCAGATGGCTGGTAGATTTGGGGGCAGTTGTGTGTTTTGGGGATTTTTTTGGTTTTTTTTTTTTTTGCGATACATGGACCTCTCACTGCTGTGGCCTCTCCCGTTGCGGAGCACAGGCTCTGGATGTGCAGGCTCAGTGGCCATGGCTCATGGGACCGGCTGCTCCGCGGCATGTGGGATCCTCCCGGACCGGGGCACGAACCCGTGTCCCCTGCATCGGCAGGCAGAGTCTCAACCACTGCGCCACCAGGGAAGCCCTGGGGGCAGTTGTTTGAATGTGTTTCTCCTTTGATTCCCATGCTCAGGCTGGATCTCCTCTACCCACATTTCTGCCAGAAAGAGGTGAGGTTTCTAGACCTGGTGGAAGCCATAGGTCTATGGAAATCCAGATTTGTATATGAAATACTCTGATATTCAAAAGTTGCCTCAAACCTTCCCCAACATTGCAGGCCAGTATCAACAATCAGTGGCCCAGATACATCCCACAGATCCCCAGATTACAGCTTCTGTCATACATATTTATATTGGCCTGAGGTCTAGAAGCTTGCTTAATATAATTTGAAAACAGGGTGCTCTTACTCCTGTGATTTTTAGAGCCCTTGTCTTTGTCATTTATTTGGTTCTTACTTTGTGTTGACTTTTACTGCTGTTTATCTTTCATGTTTATTTCCTCAAATAGATGAGATCTCCCGGATAGCAGGGACCATCATTTAAGCATCTTTCTGTCCCCAACCCCTAGCATGGTCATCTCCCCCTTGTAGAGGCACCATAAAAACTATAAAAATTAAAATTTATTAATTGCTTACTACAGACATTATGGATAATAATTTATTCACATTACCTCATTTACTTCTTAAAATGATATTGAAACATAACTACTGATATTTTGATTCCTACTTAGAGGTGAAATCCCAAGCCAGGAAAAGTTAAGCAACTTGTCCTGGTTCATGTGGTTAATAAGGTATGGATTTGGCACTCCAACCTGGAAAGCTGGCCCCAGAAATACTGTTAAACTGCTAAAAATGCCTGGTGATGGGAAGAGTGATGTTGACCAAGTTGGAGAACTTGGAAAAATTATTTCTTCTGCCTCCCTCAAGCTCTGTGATTCTACAAGGCTATTCTTGGATAGTTAAGTCATTCCAAATAACTATCAATGTAATAATGTCCAGTACAAAAGAGAAACTGGAGTGATCTTTTAGTCTTTAAATCACTAATTGTCATGTAGTGATTTAAACCACGGTTAAAGAATGGTTTCCAAGCTATGGATTCACAAAGGTGTGTCCTGATTTCCTTCATGTTTGATTTGACCATGACAACTTAAATTATTTCTTCAAATATTTTTAAAACACTAATTAAGGAGAAAAAATAACCCTGAACATTCAAATGGAAATTCAACCTACTGGAGACCTCCATTGTGCTAACTAGTAGGCTCACTGATTAACCATATAATAAATACACATTATATATTTGAACATTAAGTGCATTTATACTAATGTCACTTTTCTCTGCTTTACATATTAGAGTTCTATGTCAGATTTTGTTTGCATAATGTATTCTGCTCTGTAAGAAAGTTGGAAAGCGTCTTCCCTAATACATAGCTCTTACTCAGTCAGTCCTTGCTTTCCCGCCTAATTACACATGCCTGAACAGTCAATAGAGGCTGATTAGCATTGTATTATATTTATGGAATCTAAGATGCAATCTTACTAAGATGTACTATTATTATTTTACATTTCACAAAGAAAGAAAAATACTTCCAATGAAAAACATACCATGCAGTAAATTCAGAGACCTTAAATTTTTTAAGAAAGTAAGTTCTTAAATCAAGAGAATATAGTAATTAAGAACTTGGAATCTGAAATCAAATTACCTGGGTTTGAGTTTATGGGCATCCTACATACTGTGACCTCCAGCAAATCACTTAGCTTCTAGCTTCATCTGCAAAATGGAACTATTATTACAGTCTAACTCAGAGAGCGATTGTGAGAGATAAGAGAATAATTGTAAGTCCAGAGGCTTGGGGTCTAGTAAGTTCTTGCTAAATGTTCTTTATTGTCATTATTATGACCCCTGGAAAAGCCCTTGATCCTATGACCTGATTGTAGAAGGTTGCTCCTATTAGGGGTGGGGGCAGAGGGGTCAGCCTTGTGTGATACCCAAATAAATGCTTCCATTTTTAATCTCCTTTTCAGAAGCTATTTACTCCTAGTCAGAAGAGTCAACACATATCTGATTGAAAGTGCTTTTTTCCCTAAAGGAGGAGGTTTGCCGATGATATAAAGCTCTGTTCAGATGCCAATTTAATCTCTTCTGATGGAGAGGTTTTAGAAGCTTTTAGTCCTCCTTGGTGACCTCCACATCACACAAATAGATTTCTTCTGCTCTTGTGTCCTACAGCCCCAAAGTACTTTAGAAGGATGGAGTAGGTTTTCTTTCTAAAGTTTTGGTCTTGATTGCAGTGGTGGGAAAGTTTATTTAGATAAATGATGAAAGAATTCAAATTTGGGAGCTAACTTTAGCTGCAGATTTTTTGTTCAGTGTGGAAAAAATAAAGTCTCTTGGTCTCTTTGAATTGTGTATACAAATCATTTCATATGAAATTTTTATGTGGATAAATAGGAAGGAGGCAAGTCTATTCTTAACATACTCCTGACCTCAAACATGCCTCTCCAAATGCCTAGTAGTTACCACCAATTCCTCACATCTCAAAACAAATTCATGCACTTCTCCAAAAACAAATGTGTAAGTTAGTGTTGGTTAGGCTAAGCTACTGTAACAAATAGGACAAAAACTCAATGTCACAGTCCAGAGATGGACAGGTGGCTCTCCTCACCATCTTGTGACAAAAGTATCTGGGCTCTTTCCATTGGTGGCTACACCATCAGGTACACTTTCCAAGGTTGGTTCAGATGGGAAGAGAAAACTTGGAGGTCACTTGTAATAGCTTAAATACCTGGCCTTTTAGTAGTTTATCTCACTTCCACCCAAATTTCATTAGCTAGAACTCAGTCACAAGCTGCATCCCCAAACCTGTTGATCCTACTGCAATAGCATCTAAATCTTTTCCTTTTTTCCAACCCCATTGACACTGTCCTTCTCTTCATCTTTCATCTCTATCACCAGTGTAGCTCCTTAAGTGGTCTTTCCACCTCCTATCTCTCTTTCCTCCCATCCCTAAACATATGTCCCCATGCTGCTACCTGGATTCACTTTCACAGGTTTGATCACATTCCCCTTATTGAAAACCATTTCTATGGATAGCCTGGAGAATAAGGGCTATGTTCCTTGCATGATGACCAAGTACTGTTAGTTGCCAGTGTATCTGTCCAGGTTTGCCCCCCAGTAGACCTGCTCATGGATAACTCTATCCAGCCTAACCAGATTCCTTGTTTTTCTGGAAATTTCCTCATTCTATACATGGTCTCACACTAGTCAATATTTTTCTCCTCTGAAGACCTACTTATCACTCAAGACCCAACTTAACTGTGTCCCTCCCTCTGTCAAGCCTTTCTTGATTCATTTTGTTGAAATGAAATGATCAAAGGGCTCCTAACACACATTTTAAGAACTCTTATTTTACATCTACTCCATTCGCCTGGGTGTTTAAAGTTAATGAGGTATGAATTTTTCTTCCTGATTTGACTGCTTGTTCCTTCAAGACCCACAGTATGCACTAATCTTCATATATTCACAACACTAACCTCAGTGTATTGAATATAGTAGATACTCAACACTTGTTAATATGTTAACTAAACTCATAGTACCTGCTAGAACTAAAAGATACCACAAAATTCCAAATATAAGAGTGTTTAATATATTTGTTCTTATAACACAAAAGCCTTGAAAGCAGATTTATTGTGTTAAGGGTGAAATGATCTTTATATCAGATAACTTATAAGAGTAGGCTCCGGATTGAAAATGAGGAAGGGCCTTGTCGTTTCCATATAATCCAGTTTGGTTCATTAAAGTCTGAAAGCTCCACTGGCTGAGGATACCTGGGGCTTTAGGTAAAGAAACACCCCAATAGGCAACTAGCACTCACAGATTTAATCTGGAACTACCCTCTTCATCTACTTCTGCTCTGCTTAATACATTTTCTCTGTTCTTTTTCTTACCAAATACCTTCAGTTTTCAGACTTATTTGTTACTTCTGGCTCCATTTTTCTTACTCCATTCTCTCAAACATGTGACCTTCTTTTTTTGGTCCTTAGCGAGATACTTTCTTGGATGGGTCTACTCACTCTATGGCTTATATCCTCACTAACTTAATTTTTATTTGGATGAAAATCCCGTTTTTGGAAGAAAGTGAAGAAGGAATAAAGGTGTATCAGATAGGATTCTTTGGACTGCAACCAACAACAAGGTCTAATTCAAACTGATATAAACAATATGGGGATTTATTAACTCTCATAATGAAAGTCCAAAATAAACTCCATAAATGCTTTTTAGCAGTTCTCTTGGCTCAGTCCTTCTACGTATTTGCCTCATCCTTGGCCCCAACGAAAATTGATTCAGTAATTCCAGGCATAACACCAGACACAACAACATTAAAATAAAGAAGTGTTTTTATGTGTTTTTATGTTTTTTTATGTGTAAAATAAAGAAGTGTTTTTTATGTGTTTTCTTTTTGCAGGAAAAAACTTTTACCGAACCATGGGACAGGATGGTGGAGTGAGAGATCCTGGACTCACCTCCCACAGATACACCAAAATTGCAACTACATATAGAGCAATTACCTCTGAGAATGACCTGAACACTAGCAGAAAAGATTTTCCACAACTAAGGATAAAAAGAAAAAGGCATAATGAGATGGGTAGGAGGAGTGAAGATGCAGTCTGGCTGGGATTCACACCCTTGGTGCAGCAACCCACAGTAGGGAGTGATATCACAGCTATGGAGGTCCTCCCTCAGGAGAAAGGGGTCTGAACTTCACTTTGGGGAGTACAGCCAGGGGACCTGCGCTGGAAAGACAAGTCCCTCTAACACCTGGCTTTGAAAACCAGTACAGCTTATGTCCAGGAGAGCTGGAAAGTTATAAGAAACCTAGACTCTACTCTTAAAGAACATGCACAAAATCTCACTTGCTGTGAGTCCCGGCACAGAGGCAGCAGTTTGAAAAGTGCCCGGATCATACATGAAGGTGATTTATTCATGAATTTTAGAGAATGTATCCGAGGGGCAGGGATCTACTGGAACTTTCTTCAGATACAGAGATTCTGGTAGGTGCCAGGTTTTGTTGTTGTTTGTTATTTGTTTTTGTTTTTTGCTCACCTTCTGCTTAGCTGCCCTGGCTCTGCTGGGAGCCATTTTTGACTCTCCCCATCTACCCTAGTAGCAATGCTCACCCCAGATCCCATTCACCTGCAGGCCTGTCCCAGCCAGTGCTCCTCTAAAGAGGCTCCCCATCCTGCCAGAATTGGCAGGTGCCCAGAGCCAGCACCAGAGCCCCTTCAAAGCACCTCCCACCCCACCAAACCTGGCAAGTGCCCTTGGCCAAGAGTGGCATCCCCTCAAAGTAGCTCCCACCTGGAGAAACAGCCTCACACACCATAGCCCCTGCAACAATTGTGGCTGGGACTTACAATCAGCCACACTGCAGGTCAGTTCCACACACTAGCACACCTGCAGCAATCACAGTCCAGACTCAGTAGAAGAGAACACATAGCCCACATAGAGAACACTCCTAGAGCACCTGGCTCTGGTGAACAAGGAGGACTGAGCTACTGGCCCCACAAGATACCTTCTACATAAAGCCACTCCTTTAAGACCAGGAGATATAGCTAACCTACATAATACATAGAAACAAACACAGAGAATTAGGCAAAATTATGAGAAAAAGGAATATGTTCCAAATGAAAGAACAAGACAAAACCTCTTAAAAAGAACTAAGTGAAAAAGAGATAAGCAATCATCCAGAAAAGAACTCAAAGTAATGGTCATAACGAGGGTCACCAAACTCAGGAGAAGAATGGGGAAACACAGTGAGAACTTCAACAAAAAGATAGAAACTATAAAGAAGAATCAATCACAGCTGAAGAATACTATAACATATGTGAAAAATACACTAGAGGAAATAAACAGCAGATCTGATGATGCTGAACAACAGAGCAACAATCTGGAAGACAGTCTAGTGGAAATCACCCTGTCAGAACAGTAAAAAGAAAACAGAAATAAGAAAATGAGGCTAGTTTAAAGAATCTCTGGGGCAATATCAAGCAGAGTAACATTTGCATTTTAGAGGAAGAAAATTATTTATAAATTACTTATAAATGTGTGTTTGAGGAATGAAGAACAATAGCTTTACCAAAAGTAGAAATAAATGCAATTATTAAAATTTTTTTTTAAAAAGATGGGGAAGAAAGAAAAGGATGGAAAACCTCTTTTAAGAAATAATGGCTGGAAACTTTCCTAGCCTGTTGAAGGAAACAGACATCCACACAATGTCACAAGACACAATAAAGTTAAAATGTCAAAAGTTAAAAATAAAGAGAGAATCTTAAAAGCAACAAGAGAAAAACAACTAGTTACATATAAGGGAGTCCCCATAAGATTATCAACTGACAGTTCAGAAAAAAAAAGTATAGCCTAAAGGGAGGAAATAGCACAACATATTCAAAAAACTGAAAGGAAAAGATTTACAACCTAGTATACTCTATCCAGCAAGTTTATCACTCAGAATTGAAAGAGGATAAAGAATTTCCCAGTTTATCACCACTAAACAGATTTTACAAGAAATGTTAAAGGGACTTCTTTAAACAAACAAACAAAAAAGTCATAACTAGAAATACAAAAATTATGAAACAAAATATTTCACCAATAAAGGCAAATATGTAGGAAAGATAGTGGATCAACCACCTATATAGCTAGTATGAAGGTTAAAAGACAAAAGTAGTCAAATTATCTATATCTACAATAATTAGCTAAGGGATAAACAAAATAAAAAGATGTAAAATTAAATCCAAAATATTAAACATGGGTAGGAAAGTAAAAATGTAGTGCTTTTAGAACAGTCTCAGACTCAAGCAACCATCAACTTAAAGTAGACTGCTGTAGGGCTTCCCTGGTGGCGCAGTGGTTGAGAGTCCGCCTCTGATGCAGGGGACACAGGTTCATGCCCCAGTCCGGGAAGATCCCACATGCCATGGAGAGGCTGGGCCCGTGAGCCATGGCCGCTGAACCTGTGCATCCGGAGCTTGTGCTCTGCAATGGGAGAGGCCACCACAGTGAGAGGCCCGCGTACCGCAAAAAAAAAAAAAAGAAAAAAAAGAAAAAGACTGCTGTATATATATGTTGTCATATAAGAACCTCATGGTAACCACAAACTAAAAACTGATAATAGATACACAAAAAATAAAGAGAAAGGAATACAAACATAACACTAAAGAAAGTCATCAAATCACAAGGGACAAAAGCAAGAGAAGAAAAAATGAACAGAGAAGAACAACAAAAGTAACCAGAAAATAACGAACAAAATGGCACTAAGCACATACCTATCAATAATTACTTTAAATGTAAATGGACTAAATGTTCCAATCAAAAGATATAGGGTGGCTGAAGGGATTACAAAAAGAAAAAGACCTATATACATACTGCCCATAAAAGAGTCACTCCAGATGTAAAGACACACACAAACTGAAAGTGAAGGGATGAAAAAAGATATTCCATGCAAATGGAAACAAAAGAAAGCTGGGGGAGAAACACTTACATTAGACAAAATATACTTTAAAAAAGACTGTAACAAGAGACAAAGAAGGACATTACATAATGATAAAGGGATAAATCCAACAAGAATATATAATACTTGTAAACATATTTGCACCCATCATAAGACAACCTAAATACATAAAGCAAATACTAACAGACATAAAGGGAAAAACTGACAGTAATACAATAATAGGGGATTTTAACATCCCACATACATCAGTAGATAGATCATCCAGACAGAAAATCAATAAGGAAATACTAGCTTTAAATGACACATTATATCAGATGATCTTAATAGAAATATATAGAACATTTCACCCCACAACAACAGAACACAGATTATTTTCAAGTGCACATGGAACATTCTCCAGAATAGATTACATGTTAGGCCAAAAAACAAGTGTCAATACATTTAAGAAGACTGAACTCATATGAAGCATCTTTTCCAACCACAACAGTATAAGACTAGAAATCAACTATAAGAAAAAAATTGAGAAAACCCAAACACATGGAGTCTAAACAACATTCTACTAAGCAGCCAATGGGTCAAAGAGAGAATTAGAAAAATACCTGATTTGAGACAAATGAAAATGGAAAGACAACATTCCAAAATTTACAGATATCAGCAAAGTCAGTTCTAAAAGGGAGGTTTGTAGCAATGCAGGCCTACTTCAGGAAAGAAGAAAAATCTCAAATAAACAATTAAAACTTACACCTAAAGGAACTAGAAAAAGAAAATCAAGCAAAACATGAAGTGAGTAGAAGGAAGTAAATAATAAAGATCAGAGTGAAAATAAATGAAATAGAGACTAAAAAAGTACTAGAAACGATCAATGAAACCAAGAGCTGTTTCTTTTAAAGGATAAACAAAATTGCTAAAACGTTAGTCAGATGCATCAAGACAAAAAGAGAGAAGTTACAAATAAATGAAATCAGAAATGAAATAAAAGTTGTTATACTCTACACCACAGAAATATGAAGGATCATGAGATTACTATGAACAACAGATTATATGCTAACAAACTGGAAAAATAGAAAAATTCTTAGAAACATACAATCTCCAAAGACTGAATCAGGAAGAAATAGAAAATCTGAACAGACCTATCACTAGTAATGAAATTGAATAAGTAATCAAAAAACTCCCCAAAAACTAAAGTCCAATACCAGATGGGTTCACAGGTGAATTATCCTAAATAGTTAAAGAAAGGTACATTAACTAACCTTCTCAAACTATTTTAAAAAATTGAAGAGAAAAGAATACTTCCAAACTCTTCTGCAATGCCAGCATTACCCTGATATGAAAACTAGCCAAAGCAACTCCAAATAAAAAAGAAAGGAAGGAAGGAAGGAAGGAAGGAAGGAAGGAAGGAAGGAAGGAAGGAAGGAAGGAAGGAAGGAAGGAAGGAAGAAAGAAAGAAAGAAAGAAAGAAAGAAAGAAAGAAGGAAAGAAAGAAAGAAAGAAAGAAAGAAAGAAAGAAAGAAAGAAAGAAAGAAAGAAAGAAAGAAAGAAAGAAAGAAAGAAAGAAAAGGAGGAAATTACAGGCCAATATACCTGATGAACACAGATGGAAAATCCTCAATAAAATATTAGCCAAAAAAAAATTCAACAATACATTAAAAGAATTATACACCATGATCAAGTAGGATTTATTCCAAGGAGGCAAAGATGCAAATATCCACAAATCCATAAATGTAACATACCACTTTAGCAAAATGAAGGATAAAAATCATATGATCATCTCAATAGATGCAGAAAATGCTTTTGACAAAATTTAACATTCATTTCTGTTAAAAACTCTCAACAAAATGGGCATAAAGGAAACACACCCTCATATTCAACATTATAAAGGTCATGTATGACAAACCCACAGCCAGCATCATATTCAATGGTGAAAAGCTAAAAGCATTTCCTCTAAGATCAGGAACAAGACAAAGATGTCCATTCTCACCACTTCTTTTCAACATAGTATTGAAAGTCATAGCCACAGCAAAAATGCTAGGAAAAGAAATAAAAGGCATCCAGATTGGAAAGGAAGAATTAAAACCATCACTCTTTTCAGATGACATGATATTATACATAGAAAACCTTAAAGACACCATGAAAAACTATTAGAACTAACTGAACTAAGTGAATTCAGTAAAGTTCCAGGATACAAATTTAAAATGCAGAAATTTGTTTCATTTCTATACACAGAACTAGAAATTAAGAAAACAATCCCATTTACAACTGCATCAAAAAGAATAAAATAACTAGAAATAAACTTAACCAAGGAGATAAAAGACCCATATTCTGAAAATTATAAAACATTGATGAAAAAAATTGAAGATGACAAAAACAAATGGAAAGATACACTGTGCTCATAGATTGGAAGAGTTAATATTGTTAAAATGTCCATAACAACCCAAAGTAGTCTACAGATTTAATGCAATCCCTATCAAATTACAATGACATTTTTCATAGAACTAGAACAAATAATCTTAAAATTTTTTTGGAACCAAAAAAGACCTCAGAAAGCCAAAACAATTTTGAAAAAAAAATAAAGAAAGAAAGAACAAAGATGAAAGTATCATGTTCCTTGATTTCAAACTATACTGCAAATCTATAGTAATCAAAACAGTATTGTACTGGCACAAAAATAGATGCAGAACAGAATAGAGTGCAAAAATGAACAAATGAGACTACATCAAACTACAGTGATTTTGCACAGCAAAGGAAGCCATCAATAAAACAGAAAAGTAACCTACTGAATGGGAGAAAATACTTGCAAATGATATATCTCACAAGGAGTTACTATCCAAAATATATAAAGAACTCATATAACTCAATATCAAAAAACAACCTGATTTAAAAATGGCCAGAGGTGGTGAATAGACATTTTTCAAAGAAGATGTACAAATGGCCAACAGACACATGAAAAGATGCTCAATATCACTAATCATCAAGGAAATGCAAATCAAAACCATGAGATATCACTTCACACCTGTCAGAATGGCTATCAACAAAAAGACAACAAATAACAAGTGCTAGCAAGGATGTGGAGAAAAGGGAACCCATGTGCTCTGTTGGTGGGAATACAAACTGGTGCAGCCACTATGGGAAACAGTATGGAGTTTTCTCAAAAAAATTAAAAATAGAACTACTATATGATCCAATATTGCTACTTCTGGGTATTTACCCAAAGAAAACAAAAACACAAATTTGAAAATTTATATGCACTCCTATGTTCATTGCAGCATCATTTACAATAACCAAGATATGGAAGCAACTTAAATGTTCATCAATGGATGAGTGGATAAAGAAGATTTGGTATATATATGCAATAGAATATTATTCAGCCATAAAAAAGAATGAAATCTTGCTATTTGCAATAGCATAAATGGCTTTAAAGGGTGTTATGCTAAGTGAAATAAGCCTCCCAGAGAAAGATACATGATTTCAGTTATACATGGAATCTAAAAATCAAAACAAACAAACAAAACAAAACAGAAACAGACTCATAGATACAGAGAACAAACTGGTGGTTGCCAGAGAAGAGGGGGTGGGGAGTTGGGCAAAATAGATGAAGGGCACTAAGAGGTAAAAACTTCTAATTATAAAGCAAATAAGTCACAGTGATGTAATATACAACATAAAGAATATTATCAATAATATTGTAATAATTTTATCCTAGACTTATCGTGGTGGTCATTTGTAATGTGTGATCAAAGCACTATGTTTTACACCTGCAACTAACATAATATTAAGAGTCAACTATGCTTCAATTTAAAAAAGAAAGAAAGAAAACCTTTCATAGAAGTTTCCCATAAGACTTTAGACATGTTTCATTGGAAAAATTGGGTCACATGGTATTTACAAGCCAATCAGTGGCAAGGGGAATCAAATTACTCAACTGGCTGAGATTAATACAGTAAGTCCCCTACATACGGACCTTCAATTTGCAAACTTTCAAAGATGTGAACATGTGTTCCACCAACATTAGGCGTGAGTGAAATTGTAGCTTACCCTCTGTCTCCTATTGCTGATGATCCTTCAGCTCTACCATCTCCCACCTCCTCTCCCTCCTCCAGTCAGTAACTCTTCTTGCCTGTTCACTCAAAGCCAGCCCCTGTATGCCAGCTGTTGTACTTACTACTGTACTTTTCAAGGTACTGTACTGTAAGATTAAAAATGTTTTCTTTGCTTTTTGTGTTTGTTTTTTACGTATTATTTGTGTGAAAAGTATTATAAACCTATTACAGTACAGTACTATATAGCCGATTGTGTTGGTTGGGTACCTAGACTAACTTTGTTGGACTTACAAACAAATTGGACTTACGAACACATTCTCAGAACAGAACTCATTCATGTGTAGGGGACTTACTGTACTTTAGTATGGAATGGCTTTTCATGGGTCAGCCGTAATAATTACTACAAAGGAGAAGGCAGGGAGGGAGGAAGAAAGAAAGGAAAACAAACTAGAATTAGCCTTCTTATTTTGCAAGCTCACTCTTTACAAATAATTACTATATTTCAAAGATCTCCATTGGGTCTCTAGATTCCAGAAAATCTCAGTTGGGAAAATAAACTTCCAGGATGTTTAGCAGAGGGAATGAGATCTCTGGAGGGTTATCCTGCATTTGAAGACTCCTGTCTATAAGGCATCTATGCCACCTCAGCTCACAAGTCATTGAACAGAAGTAGTCATATGGCTCAACTTACCTATGGCAAGAAGGTCACAGGAATTCCAACCTACCACGTACCTGGAAGGCAGGAGGCTAGAAATATTGAATGACCATCATAGTCCACCAAATATTCAGCCCATCCAAACAACCCCAAAATCTTAGAGTCTTATCGCAGCAAAGGTTTATTTCTCACTCCTACTGTATTTTCATCATGGGTTGGCAGTAGGGTTTTCCTCCTTGGAGTCTCTAAGTGACCCAGGTTAATTGAGGCATTATCTCAATGTGTGTTTCCATGACCATCATCATAATAGAAAAAGAATGTGATGAACTATGCACTAAGTTTTAAAGCTTCTGTCTGGAAATGACACTTTTATACCCACATTTTATTTGCAAAGAAAGTTAAATGGCCATGCTAATGCCAAAAGAAGGAGAGAGAAGGGAAAACTGAACTATCTGGTACACTGCACTTACAAATAATTTCCTATCTACTCTACTTCTATTTCCCCAACATGTCATCTTGGGTTTTTCCATAAATTCTCTGGTCACCATAAGGTAATAGTCTCTGTCTTGTGGTAGCAAATAGTTCAGTCTGGTCTAACACCAGAACTCCAAGCTCCATTACTACATATTCAGTTGATTTCTTCCCTGGGTTTGGAAGACTTCAAGGAGTATTTGTGTGTGAGAGAGGGGGGCATGATCAGCTTTTTCTCTTTCTGGACATACTTCCACTCCCACCCATTACTGACTCATTCTTTGAACACATCTTTATTGAGCACATATTCTATCAGACACTGTTCTAGATGGTGGAGTTATGACAGTGAACAAGATAGACATTTCCTATCTTCATGGAGCTTACATTCAAGTAGACAAATAAATTAAATGTATAATACAATAATAATAAGTTCTAGAGTAAAGAGTATAGTAGAAAAGGGCATAGGAAATATCAAGGAAGTGCTATTTAGGCAGGAGGGTCTAGAGAGAGTGCCATTTAAAGAGAAATAAAGGTAAAGGAATTGAGAAATGGAAGAAGAATTTCTAGGCCAAAGATGAAAAAATGCAAAATCGCTGGAGCATGACATGACCTGGCTTATTTGAAAAATAGCCAGGAAAGTTTGGTTAGAGTAGTATGAGGAACAGGGGAGAGCAGAAAGACATGAGGCCAGAGCACGAAGAGGGGCCAAGACCACTTAGGGTCTTGTGGTCATTGTGGGCCACTGGAAGGTTTTGAGCAGAGAAATGACATGATGTGGAATGGGCTTCATCAAGGTCATTTAGCTACTGTGAGACTGGATAGGAAAAGGGCAAAGCCAAGAGAAAGCAGAGCCATCAGGGGGCTAGTGCAGAATCCAGAGGAGAGGTGATGGTTTGTTGCACCATTGCGGTAGCATGGAAGTTATGAATCCTCATATTTCAGGCCTCTCATGGCCAGGCCCAGTGGTGAGGGAGGAGATATTTTAAAGGGGTTGAAGACAGAAAAATTTTACCGAACTGCAATAGATGGAATTGCACAGAAATACCCTGTGGATGGTACTTTTGTGGGGTTTTAGAGACTCCCATTGCCAGTGATCTGCATTTCCCTTGATAGCATCAAGGCCCCGTTAGCTGGTCATGTATGACCCTCTCCACTAGCCTCTGGGTGCTGGCAGCTGGCAGTTCATATCTCAGTTTGGACCACTTAACTCCTCTACACTGCTCTTTTGGGCAGAGTATTCAGGCCAGTCCCCGTTTATAAGGCCTAACTCTACCAACAGGAGACTCACTTACCAATTGTCCTGCCAAATTCAGGAAGTTCTGGCCACTCCCAGTACTTCTTGGTCTACTCTGCCATCCAGGGGCAACAAGCCAACCATAGCCTGTCACCTTTAGACAGGATTCAAAATGCCAATCCCTGTATCCTTCAGTCGTGACAGGAGACATACTGAGCTGCATGACATTCTCTGGAACCTCCACTCACTTTGAGATGAGGGGGAAGCTTTTCCTTCCCCTCCCCCTCTAGTTGGGGAGAAGGAGAAACAGCTCATTGATAACTTCATGAAAAGAGCTTCTCCCTCCCAGCCTTTCCAATTCCCAGTTTATTCTTTGACTATTCTTTGACAGACTGAAAGAGAGTGATGGGTTAATTCTGGAAGAACAAGCTTCTCCCTCTAGTTCTGTAGAAATATTCCACCCCCCTAGCTTCTTGAGATGGGCCACCCATCACTTATTTTCAGAAACTCCAGGCCTCAAGAAAAGTTGAATTTAATATCTTCTTACCATTGCAAGCACAGGGCTGGGACAGAGTGAAGCATGCAGGCACCTAGGGCACACAAGTTAAGGAGGTTTCCCCCTTGGATACATGCAAGTACAGTGTTCGCACCTCATGACCTTTGCATGACCCTTCTAAAATGTTGTGCCCCATGTGCCTCATTTGCCTCAACCTTGTTCCAATCTTGACAAGCAAACAGAGACCTACTAGAGTTAGCTGAAGCAGAAAAGGTATTTGTTAAAAAGGCTTTCGTTTTGGTAACTCACAGAATCAAAGAGTGTTGGGGACATGGGTTTGGAGGCTATACCATGAAATAAATAAATCATGCCAAGGTTTCAGCAACAACATCCCAGACTGTACTGTTGGACAGACACACCCAGGCTTGGACTGTCTACCACTCTGTCTGGAACCGGATAGCAGACCAGTTCCATTATAACGATGGTCTTGCCATTTCTGGAAATGAATTTAACCACTGATGCTGCCATCACTCTCACCAATAACTATTCTAAGAGGTCCCTCCTTCATCACTTCACTACCTTCTAAGTCAGAGTGTGGGGCAAGTGATCTGAATGGCACAGTCTAGGTCATGTGTCCAAGGTGCAAAGAACTCTGAAAAAGTGAATATCTGCCATTTTCAACTTCTATACTGGAGGTAGGCTTAGATTCATAGGTGGGAGTGTGTGTCTCCAAATACATGAAGGGAATTTAGATCCTGGGCACCCAAAACTAATGTCAAGTGGCCATCCATCAGTTAATCAATCCAGTAAAATAATTGGAAGTTGCACAAAGTTCTATGAAAGAAACAAAAATGAGGGTTAATAAAGAATGCAAGAGGAGGGATCTACTTGACATACAGTGAGGGACTTAAGCTGAGACTTAAAGATAAAAAGGATCTGGCTATGAAAAGACTGGTTACAGCAGGGGAGAGAACAGATGCAAAGATGCCTAGCGAGGGAAGGAGCTTGGTGTGATCCTGGAGCTAGTTATAGCCAGAGCATAAATGAGGGGTGGGGAGGGAGTTGGAGATGAGGATAAGAGTCAGATCACAAAGGGCCTTATAGGCTGGGGTTAGAGGTTTGTATCTGGAAAAGTCATTGTAAACTTGTAGGCAGGGGAATAAAATTATATAATTTCCATTATTTAAGAAAATCACTTTTGCTGCTATCTGAAGGAGTTGGTATGGGGTGAGTCAGATCAGAGAAGCAAAATGGGAGTCTGTGGAGATATACTAGGGGAGAGAAAATGACTCCAAATAAGGTAGTGACAGCAGACCTGGAGATAAAATTCTGGATCTCATGTGTGTATTTGGAGACAGAATCAATGACTTGAATATGAGAAGTTAGGAAAAAAGAGGAAATCTGGATAACTGCTAGGTTTCTGGGTGGACTAATAGAATTTATGGTAACTTTTGCTAAAAGGGAGAAGTGGAAACCAGATATGGTGGTAAAAGTTCAAGAGTTCTATGGGGACACATTGTTTGCAACGTCAGTATGTCATCAAAGAGGCAGGACTTCGGCTCAAGCTGTTAAAATACCTCAAGAATTGCAACAAACTAATTTTCAAACATTTCAAGTAAAACTGGTATTAAACATTCCAGGACACTTGGAGTCCAGAACTATCATGCTGGCTTTTATCTTTGTTTTTTCCCCTTTATTTCTTAAAAATAATCAAGTGTTTCAAACATAAAGAAAAATACAGGAATAAAAATTTAGGAGACACCTGTGTATCTGCCATCCAGATCTAACAAATGTTAACGTTTTACTATATTTGCTTCAGATCTTTTTTTTTTAAATAAACAACACAGTACACACAGCTTGACTCCCTCGTCCCATTCCTCTTAACATATGATACCATTTATATAAAATTCTAAAACATTCAGAACAATTCTATGTATTTTTATGGATGGCTGCATATGCAGTAAAACTATAAAAACGAGCATGTGAGGACACGCCAACAGAAGAATATATTTTTTTGTTTTTCTAATTTACATTAAAAGTAGCTCAATCCCCACACATTAGGGGTTCCAAGAAATCACACCTCTGTTATTTTGGAGAGTGGTTTTCCCCCTCAGTTGAAATCTTACAAGAAACTTGCTATGGCAACTTAGGGACATTGGTGGGAACCTCTAGATTTCAGGTTATAAGGGTCACATGTAAGATGCTCATTGTCTGAATCTACCTAGACATCTTGAAAGCAGAAAGGCTGAATCTTTGCAGCGCCCACTCCCTTAAGCCAAATGTGCCTCTAGAATCTGTATCCCAGCTCCCAGTATCACCAACACTTCGTGTTCAGGCCCCCTCATCCGAGGTTCCAGAACCTTGGCACAATTGCATGGGCTCAAAGCAAAAGGCCTTCCCTACCCCTCAACCTCCCAGTTTCAGGAAATTTAATTCTTCCCATAGTTAGCCCTCACCTCGGCTCCTTCAGCGTTCTAAACCTCCAGCTTTGGAGCAACAGAATTCTCAGCCTCTCGCTTAACATAGGAAAGGCCTCATAACGTTCCCCCATGTTAAAGGAAGCTGGCATTCAGGACAATAAGCTCTATGACCCTTCAAAGAAAACAAAAATATCTGTCCTTCTTCCCCAGTGAGCTTATAGCCATGTTAGTAAGACACGGTTCATTTCTCAGACAGGTTATCTTGCTCCCCCTTGCGCTTGCCGATCATCCCCTCCTAAGGCTCTGGCCTGGGCTGTGCCTGGCGGCCACTTCCGGTGGGTTTTCTTCTGTGCCGCCATGTTTTTGCCCTCTGAAGGCATGGTGTCCAAATGCTGAGCCGCTGACATCTCATGGCTCACTTTTCACCACTCACTCCTCTAACTCCCACCACAGTCTCCCTTGAATGTCTGATCTCTTAAAACTCCAGTCAAGATCTCCCTTCTGTTCTTCATTCTCCTGCCATTCATTTCAATGATGAACCCCACAAATTAGCTGATTAATAAAAGGGGAGTTCTTCCAGTATACCAGGATTAGGAAAAGGAAAATAAAATACGTTTGGAAGTACTATACCTCTTACCCACTCATTCCTCCCCAAAAGAAACAGGAAACAAACAAATGCTCTAATTTATTCATGCCAGTGACAGAATCGAAAAATCCATCTCCAAATGTCTGCCAAAGCTATCTACACCTATATCCTCATGCCCTTCTTAATTAAACCTGCTTTTTTCAATAAAAGCCAAGCAAAAGAACATGGCTTCTTATTTAATTTCACTATGAAAATATTTCCATTTTACAAAAAAAAAGTGTCCTCTTAATTCATTGAAAATCTGTATTGCAGGACTTCATGGAATAAATAGGGGACCTATCCACCACTTACAGCATTATTTCTCTGACACAATGAGTTTCCAGTTTCCACTTAGAAAGAAACTTTAACAATGTAACCCACTGGTGACTCCCTACACACGAAGTCAGGTGATAAAACAAAAATTCATACAATTCAGAAATATTTAAGGTTTCTGAAAATATTTTATTTATTTCAGCATAACTGTTTTATTTCCATTGTTAGAGAATTATGTAAGTGGCTTTCTTCCCATAACTCTTTTACTTACGGGGCAAACATTTCTTGAGTACATATTTAAGGCTCCCAGAACTAAATAAACAAGATAGGCAAAATTCCAGTGTTTTAGAGACTACTTTTCCCCCCTTTCTTTCTTGTTTTTATTTCCAAAGTTGCTAAATAATAAAAGTAGAATATTTAGTTCCTCTTAGACTGAGTTCATAAAAAGTTCATAACTACTAATATTACCACTTTTTAAAGCTTTTGAAAATAATATAAATTTATTTTCATATCTCTCATGCCTAGAATATGCACAACACACAATAGGCATGCAATAAATATTTGAGAATGGAAAATCATCTGTCTAGAATCCTTTTAGATCTAGCCCTACCTAAGGGAGAAAAAAGATAATTCACAATCTCTTCCAATCCTTAGATTGTATTTTCTCAGCAGCGTGGTGGTATTCCACGTTCCCTTTTTCCCACACTCTCCCAACCCCAAATCCCTAAAAGGCTGAATTCAGGAAGGCAGGACTGGACAAATCAAATTCCTCATTAAGAATGCCTGAAGAAATATGCCTAAAGATGAAATTATAGCTCTTAGGCCAGCATTCAAAACCCCGGAATAAAAGAAAAGAGAGAAGGAGGGAGCGAGGACCAAATTATGCGATTTGACCATAGTTACTTATCCAGCAAATGTTTCTGAAAGCTACTAACTACTAATTGTGGTAAAGGTTTTTAAGCCGGGACCCGGTGAGTCGCTCTCTCTTCCCCTGATGCTCTGTAATTCATGTGCAGTTTGGGGATGGCACTCTGTCTTAAATACAGTAATATTTTAGAGAAATTTGAACACTTTAAGTTAACAGGTATGCCATTTTGGAGCCATAAAAGAGATGCAACTCCAGAGATTTCAAATAATTTAATAAGGTGTAACCATTTTTCTAAAGTTCTGTGGTATTTTTTTCATCAGCCTAAAAGGCTCTACCATGTGGCCTAATTCAAGGCTGCAGGCAGGAGAAATTACTGACTTCATTATGCCTGCCTGGTGCTCTCCAGTAAAAGCGTTCTGCACCAGGCATTCTCATACTAGGAGGCTCTGTGGAAAGCTTTTGCCCTGACAGATCTCCTTTGGCTTCTTGTGAAAAGCAGCAGAAGGAAGGAGGTTATGTTCTATTGTGCACCAGGCCCAGAGGTTTGTGTCCCCCTCTTTCCTTTTGAAAAGGCCCACAGTGGGTCCTAGTCACACCTGAGTCATAATGGCCCTTGGGCCACTGAACACCATTCAGGGTTTGCTGAAGAGAGATTAATGTTTATTATTATTGCCATTAATGGTATTACTGTTATTGTTGTTATTATCCATTGCTTATTGGAAATGAGCATTCTGTGGTCTTTTGAAACATTCCACTGCTTTCCCTGCAGTGTGTAGAATAGCTAATGGCTTATCTACAAGAGAACAAAGAGTAAAAGTGAAGCCATCGCTTTTCCTTGACTTCTTTTGGTACAACTGGGCTTGTGTTTTTATTTACTAAGATGGATATGAAAGCAGGAAAGAATGGTGTATTAGTTAGAGTGAACCTGGCTTCTCTGAAAGAGTAAACTGCCAAATCTCAGTGGCTCAATGCAATGCAAGTTTGTTTGTCACTCATATATAGCCTAAGCTAGGTGTTACCCATGCGCAGAGAACAACCTTCTAAGCACTAAGAAAGGGACACAGGTGTCTTTCATTCTGAGGCCACCAAGTTCAGAGTGGAGGTTCCAAGCAGGTGAATGGGGGAAAGACCACACATGGGAGGTCTCAAAGCAGCACACACAACTTATGCTCACGTTCCATTGGTGGTCCTTAACAGCAAGGGAGTCTAGGAAATGCAATAGTGAGTAGTGAAGACAGGATTGGAACCAGAGCAAACTTACTTCAGAAATTTGTTCATCAAACATTGAGATGCTGTGTCAAAGTGTAGCAAGGCTCACTTACATATGGAATCTAAAAACAACTCATAGAAACTTCAGTAGAAAATTCTACTCATAGAGAGTAGACAAGTGGTTGTCAGAAGCTGGGGGTGGGGGAAATGGGGAGATATTGTCAAAGAGAACAAACTCTCAATTATAAGATGAAAAAGTTCTGGGATCTGAAGGTACAGCATGGGGACTATAGTTAACAACACTGTATTGCATATGTGAAAGTTGCTATGACAGTAGAGCTTTAATGTTCTCACCATAACACCAACAAAAAGAAAAAAAATGTAATTATGTAAGGGAAAGGATGTGTTCACTAAACTTAATGTGGTAAACATTTTATGATATATTCATGCATCAAATCATCACATTGTACATCTTAAGTTTACACAGTGTTATATGTCAATAATATCTCAATAAAGTTGAGGGGGAAAGTACATGGAAAGTTCTAGGTAACCTTCTCTGAGAACGTGACATTTGTGTGGATAGATACCACAATGGAAGCAAATCTAAGAGCTCTTTGCAAGTTGGACATACCTATAGTTTTTTAGTTTGTTATTGTTTCTGGAAGGTCTATATGAGTTCTACTAAAGGTAAGTTCCTCTTGAAGCAACTTTTACATTTCTAGAAGTGAATGATACAGTGCTAGACCCAGAGAAGTCATTCAAATGCCATGTCTTCTATCTGGGGTATTGAATTTCTGAAGAGAGAAATTTCCAATATCTTATCTGAGGTAAACATCTGGCTGCTTGGGTTCTGTTTGCTGTACTGGGAGGTAAGGAGGTCAGCTCTCCAAATACAGACTTTCATCCAATTTCCTTCTGTTTTTATCATCACGGTGCACACCTGTGTGTCGCTTAATTGATGCATCTGAACTTGTAGTGCACATCATCTTTCCCATTATTCCCATGTATTTCTCTTTGCAAAAACCCTAACCTTGCCTTCCTCCACTCTACTTTATCAATTCCCACACTTCCATATACTTTCCATCTCCAGAATTTTTATTAAAACCTCTTACCTGAAAATGTCTCTCTCTCCCTCTTTGTTCTTGTGGGGATTTTTTTAACATTTTTATTGGAGTATCATTGCTTTACAATGGTGTGTTAATTTCTACTTTATAACAAAGTGAATCAGTTATATATATACATATATCCGCATATCTCTTCCCTCTTGCGTCTCCCTGCTTCCCACCCTCCCTATCCCACCCTTCTAAGTGGTCACAAAGCACTGAGCTGATCTCCCTGTGCTATGCGACTGCTTATGACTAGCTATCTATTTTACATTTGGTAGTATATATATGTCCATATATACACTACAACTCTCACTTCATCTCAGCTTACCCTTCCCCCTACCCGTGTCCTCAAGTCAATTCTCTAGTAGGTCTGCATCTTTATTGCTGTCTTGCCCCTAGGTTCTTCATGACATTTTTTTCTTTTTTTTTTTTTTTAGATTCCATATATATGTGTTAGCATACGGTATTTGTTCTTCTCTTTCTGACTTACTTCACTCTGTATGACAGACTCTAGATCCAGCCACCTCACTACAAATAACTCAGTTTCATTTCTTTTTAGGGCTGAGTAATAGTCCATTGTATATATGTGCCACATCTTCTTTATCCATTCATCTGTCGATGGACACTTAGGTTGCTTCCATGTCCTGGCTACTGTAAATAGAGCTGCAATGAACATTGTGGTACATGACTCTTTTTGAATTATGGTTTTCTCAGGGTATATGCCCAGTAGTGGGAGTGCTGGGTCGTATGGCAGTTCTATTTTTAGTTTTTTAAGGAACCTCCATACTTTTCTCCATAGTGGCTGTATCAATTTACATTCCCACCAACAGTGTATAAGGGTTCCCTTTTCTCCACACCCACTCCAGCATTTATTGTTTGTAGATTTTTTGAGGATTGCCATTATGACTGGTGTGAGATGATATTGCATTGTAGCTTTGATTTGCATTTCTCAATGATTAATGATGTTGAGCATTCTTTCATGTGTTTGTTGCCAATCTATATATCTTCTTTGGAGAAATGTCTATTTAGGTATTCTGCCCATTTTTGGATTGGGTTTTTTTTTTTTTTTAATATTGAGCTGCATGAGCTGCTTGTAAATTCTGGAGATTAATCCTTTGTCAGTTGCTTCATTTGCAAATATTTTCTCCCATTCTGAGGGTTGACTTTTCGTCTTGTTTATGGATTCTATTGCTGTGCAAAAGCTTTGAAGTTTCATTAGGTCCCATTTGTTTATTTTTGTTTTTATTTCCATTTCTCTAGGAGGTGGGTCAAAAAGGCTGTGGCTGTGATTTATGTCATAGAGTGTTCTGCCTATGTTTTCCTCTAAGAGTTTGATAGTGTCTGGCCTTACATTCAGGTCTACAATTCATTTTGAGTTTACTTTTGTGTATGGTGTTAGGGAGTGTTCTAATTTCATTCTTTTACATGTAGCTGTCCAGTTTTCCCAGCACCACTTATTGAAGAGGCTGTCTTTTCTCCATTGTATATTCTTTCCTCCTTTATCAAACATAAGTGACCATATGTGTGTCATAGATAGAAAGCCCATATCTCTGGGCTTTCTATCCTGTTCCATTGATCTATACTTCTGTTTTAGTGCCAGTACCATACTGTCTTAATTACTGTGGCTTTGTAGTATAGTCTGACGTCTGGGGGCCTGATTCCTTCAGCTCCGTTTTTCGTTCTCAAGATTGTTTTGGCTATTCGGGGTCTTTTGTGTTTCCATACAAATTGTGAAATTTTTTGTTCTAGTTCTGTGAAAAATGCCATTGGTAATTTCATAGCGATTGCATTGAATCTGTAGATTGCTTCGGGTAGTATAGTCATTTTCACAATGTTGATGCTTCCAATCCAAGAACATGGTATATCTCTCCATCTATTTGTATCATCTTTAATTGCTTTCATCAGTGTCTTATAGTTTTATGCATACAAGTCTTTTGTCTCCTTAGGTAGGTTTATTCCTAGGTATTTTCATCTTTTTGTTGCAGTGGTAAATGGGAGTGTTTTCTTAATTTCACTTTCAGATTTTTTGTCATTAGTGTATAGGAAGGCAAGAGATTTCTGTGCGTTTATTTTGTATCCTGCTAGTTCACCAAATTAATTGATTAGCTCTAGTAGTTTTCTGTTAGCATCTTTAGGATTCTCTGTGTATAGTATCAGGTCATCTGCAAACAGTGACAGCTTTACTTCTTCTCTTCTGATTTGGATTCCTTTTATTTCTTTTTCTTCTCTGATTGCTGTGGCTAAAAGTTCCAAAACTATGTTGAATAATAGTGGTGAGAGTGGGCAACTTTGTTTTGTTCCTGATCTTAGTGGAAATGGTTTCAATTTTTCACCATTGAGGACGATGTTGGCTGTGGGTTTGTCATATATAGCCTTTATTATGTTGAGGAAAGTTCCCTCTATGCCTACTTTATGCAGGGTTTTTATCAGAAATGGGTGTTGAATTTTGTTGAAAACTTTCTCTACATCTATTGAGATGATCATATGGTTTTTCTCCTTCAATTTGTTTAAATTGTGTATCACATTGATTGATTTGCATATATTGAAGTATCCTTGTATTCCTTGGATAAACCCAACTTGATCATGGTGTATGATCCTTTTAATGTGCTGTTGGATTCTGTTTGCTAGTATTTTGTTGAGGATTTTTGCATCTATGTTCATCAGTGATATGGTCTGTAGTCTTCTTTTTTTGTGACATCTTTGTCTGTTTTTGGGATCAGGGTGATGATGGCCTTGTAGAATGAGTTTAGGAGTGTTCCTTCCCTTGCTATATTTTGGAATAGTTTGAGAAGGATAGATTTTAGCTATTCTCTAAATGTTTGATAGAATTCACCTGTGAAGCCATCTGGTCCTGGGTTTTGTTTGTTGGAAGATTTTAAATCACAGTTTCAATATCAGTCCTTGTGATTGGTCTGTTCATATTTTCTATTTCTTCCTGGTTCAGTCTCAAATGCAGTTGTGCATTTCTAAGAATCTGTCCATTTCTTTCAGGTTGTCCATTTTATTGGCATATAGTTGCTTGTAGTAAACTCTCATGATCCTTTGTATTTCTGCAGTGTCAGTTGTTACTCCCCCCTTTTCATTTCTAATTCTACTGATTTGAGTCTTCTTCCTTTTTTTCTTGATGAGTCTGGCTAATGGTTTTTCAATTTTGTTTATCTGCTCAAAGAAAAAGGTGTCAGTTTTATTGACATTTGCTCTTGTTTCCTTCATTTCTTTTTCATTTATTTCTGATCTGTTCTTTATGATTTCTTTCCTTCTGCTAACTTTGGGGTATTTTTGTTCTTCTTTCTCTAATTGCTTTAGGTGTAATGTTAGGTTGATTATTTGAGATGTTTCTTGTTTCTTAAGGTAGATTTTGTTGCTATAAACTTCCCTCTTAGAACTACTTTTGCTGCATCCTATAGGATTTGGGTCATCATGATTTCATTGTCATTTGTTTCTAGGTATTTTTTGATTTACTCTTGGATTTCTTGAGTGATCTCTTGGTTATTAAGCAGTGTGTTGTTTAGCCTCCATGTGTTTGTATTTTTTACAGATTTTTCCTTTAATTGATATCTAGTCTTATAGCGTTGTGGTAGGAAAAGATACTTGACACAATTTCAATTTTCTTAAATTTACCAAGGCTTGATTTGTGACCCAAGATATTATCTATCTTGGAGAATGTTCCATGAGCACTTGTGGAGAATGTGTATTCTGTTGTTTTTGGATGGAATGTCCTATAAATATCAATTAAGTCCATTTTGTTTAATGTATCATTTAAAGCCTGTGTTTCCTTATTTATTTTTATTTTGGATGATCTGTCCATTGGTGATAGTGGGGTGTTAACGTCCCCTACTATGATTCTGTTACTGTCAATTTCCCCTTTTATGGCTGTTAGTATTTGCCTTATGTATTGAGATGCTCCTATGTTGGGTGCATAAATATTTACAATTGTTATATCTTCTTCTTGGATTGATCCCTTGATCATTATGTAGTGTCCTTCTTTTGTCTCTTCTAACAGTCTTTATTTTAAAGTGTATTTTGTCTGATATGAGAATTGCTATTCCAGGTTTCTTTTGATTTCCATTTGCATGGAATATCTTTTTCTATCCCCTCATATTCTGTCTGTATGTGTCCCTAGGTCTGAAGTGGGTCTCTTGTAGACAGCATGTATAAAGATCTTGTTTTTGTATCCATTCAGCCAGTCTATGTCTTTTGGTTGGAGCCTTTAATCCATTTACTTTTAAGGTAATTATCAATATGTATGTACCTATTACCATTTTCTGAATTGTTTTTGGTTTATTATTGTAAGTCTTTTTCTCCTCTTGTGTTTCCTGCCTAGAGAAGTTCCTTTACCTTTTGTTGTAAAGCTGGTTTGATGTTGCTGAATTCTCTTAGCTTTTGCTTGTCTGTAAAGGTTTTAATTTACCCATCAAATATGAATGAGATCCTTGCTGGATAGAGGAATCTTGGTTGTAGCTTTTTCCCTTTCATCACTTTGAATATGTCCTGCCACTCTCTTCTAGCTTGCAGAGTTTCTGCTGAAAGTTCAGCTATTAACCTTATGGGGATTCCCTTGTATGTTATTTGTTGTTGTTCCCTTGCTGCTTTTAATATTTTTTCTTTGTATTTAATTTTGATAGTTTCATTAATATATGTCTTGGCATGTTTTTCCTTAGATTTTTCCTGTATGGGACTCTCTGTGCCTCCTGGACTTGATTGACTCTTTCCTTTTCCATAATAGGGAAGTTTTCAAGTATAACTTCTTCAAATATTTTCTTAGTCCCTTTCTTTTTCTCTTCTTCTTCTGGGACCCCTATAATTTGAATGTTGGTGCATTTAATGTTGTCCCAGAAGTCTCTGAGACTGTCCTCAATTCTTTTCATTCTGTTTTCTTTATTCTTCTCTGAAGTAGTTATTTCCACTATTTTATCTTCCAGGTCACTTATCCATTCTTCTGCCTCAGTTATTCTGCTATAGATACCTTCTAGAGAATTTTTAATTTCATTTTTTGTGGTTTTCATTGTTGTTTGTTTGCTCTTTAGTTATTCTAGGTCCATGTTAAACGTTTCCTGTATATTTTCCGTTCTATTTCCAAGATTTGGGATCATCTTAGCTATCATTACTCTGAAGTCTCTTTCAGGTAGACTGCCTATTTCCTCTTCCTTTGTTAAGTCTGGTGGGTGTTTACCTTGCTCCTTCATCTGCTGTGTGCTTCTTTGTCTTCTCAT
Organism: Stenella coeruleoalba; assembly: GCF_951394435.1. Taxonomy (NCBI): domain Eukaryota; kingdom Metazoa; phylum Chordata; class Mammalia; order Artiodactyla; family Delphinidae; genus Stenella; species Stenella coeruleoalba. The sequence goes on from NC_137150.1 coordinate 8,157,017, forward strand.
TTTGCTTAACTTACTGTGTTTGGGGTCTCCTTTTTGTAGGCTGCAGGTTCATAGTTCCCGTGGTTTTTGGTTTCTGCCCCCATTGGCTAAGGTTGGTTCAGTGGGTTGTGTAGGCTTCCTGGTGGAGGGGACTAGTGCCTGTGTTCTGGTGGATGAGGCTGGATGTTGTCTTTCTGGTGGGTAGGTCCACGTCTGGTGGTGTGTTTTGGGGTGTCTGTGACCTTATTATGATTTTAGGCAGCCTCTCTGCTAATGGGTGGGGTTGTGTTCCTGTCTTGCTAGTTGTTTGGCATAGTGTCCAGCACTGTAGCTTGCTATTCATTGAGTAGAGCTGGGTCTTGGCATTGAGATGGAGATCTCTGGGAGATTTTCCCCATTTGATGTTACGTGGAACTGGGAGGTCTCTGGTGGACCAGTGTCCTGAAGTTGTCTCTCCCACCTCAGAGGCAGAGCCCTGTTGCCTGGCTGGAGCACCAAAAAGCCTGTCATCCAGATGGCTCAGAATAAAAGTAAGGAAAAAAGAAAGAAGAAGATAAAATAAAATAAATAAAAATTTATTAAAATAAAAAAATTATTTTAAAAAATTAAGTAATTTTAAAAAAAGATAGACTAGAACGCCAAAACCAAAATACAAATCCACCAATGATAACAATTGCTGAAAGCTATACTGAAATAAAGAAAACCGAAAAAGTGGACAGAGAGAACCCTAGGACAAATGGTAAATACAAAGCTATACAGACAAAATCATACACTGAAGCATACACATACACACTCATGAAAAGAGAAAAAGGAAAAAATATATATAAATATCATTGCCCCCAATGCCCACCTCCTCAATTTGGGATGATTTGTTGTCTATTCAGGTATTCCACAGATGCAGGGTACATCAAGTTGACTGTGGAGATTTAATCCACTGCTCCTGTGGCTGCTGGGAGAGATTTCCCTTTCTCTTCTTTGTTTGCAGAGCTCCTGGGATTCAGCTTTGGATTTGACCCCGCCTCTGTGTGTAGGTCACCTGAGGGCATCTGTTCTTTGCTCAGACAGGATGGGGTTAAAGGAGCAGCTGCTTCAGTGGCTCTGGCTCACTCAGGCTGGAGGAGGGAGGGGTACAGAGTGTGGGGTGAACCTGCGGTGGCAGAGGTCAGTGTGACGTTGCACCAGCCTGAGGCACATCGTGTGTTCTCCTGGGGAAGTTGTCCCTGGATCACGGGACCCTGGCAGTGGCGGGTTGCTCAGGCTCCCAGGAGGGGAGGTGTGGATAGTGATGTGTGCTTGCACACAGGCCTCTTGGTGGCTGCAGTAGCAGGCTTAGCATCTCATGCCCATCTCTGGGGTCCGCCCTGTTAGCCATGGCTCAAGCCCATCTCTGGAGCTCCTTTAAGTGGCACTCTTAATCCCCTCTCCTCATGCAACAGGAAACAGAGAGGCAAGAAAAAGTCTCTTGCCTCTTCAGCAGCTCCAGACCTTTTCCTGGACTCCCTCCTGGCTAGCTCTGGCACACTAGCCCCTTTCAGGCTGTGTTCATGCAGCGAACCCCAGTCCTCTCCCTGGGATCCGACTGAAGTCAGAGCCTCAGCACCCCCCCTCACCCCCATCCTGGCGGGTGAGCAGACATGCCTCTCTGGCTGGTGAGTGCTGGTCTGCACCGATCCTCTGTGTGGAATCGCTCCACTTTGTCCTCTTCACTCCTGTTGCTGCACTCTCCTCCGCAGCTCCAAAGCTTCCCCCCTCCATCACCCGCAGTCTCCATCCGCGAAGGGACTTCCTAGTGTGTGAAAACCTTTCCTCCTTCATGGCTCCCTCCCACTGGTGCAGGTCCCATCCCTATTTTTTGTCTCTGTTTTTTCTTTTTTCTTTTGCCCTAACCAGGTATGTGGGGAGTTTCTTGCCTTTTGGGATGTCTGAGGTCTTCTGCCAGAGTTCAGTAGGTGTTCTGTAGTAGTTGTTCTACATGTAGATGTATTTGTGATGTATTTGTGGGGAGGAAGGTGATCTCCACGTCTTACTCTTCTGCCATCTTGAAGCTCCTCTCTTCTTGTGGGTTTAAACAATATTCTTGAAAGGTTTTTAAAAATATATAGATTCCTTGACTTAATACTTGAAAATTCAAATAAATCTGAGTTAGAACTTATGTCTATCTTATATTATTAAAAACATTTAAATACACAGAAAATAGAAAGAATACAACAAACTGCATGTAGCCATCACCCAGATTTAATAATGATCAAGATTTCAGATATTTTTCCCCATGCTGAAGTATTTTAAGGCAATCCCAGACATTGTGTCACTTTGTCTCTAATAGCACAATATGTATCATTTACAATTAAAATATTTTCTTATATAGCCACAATCTCATGAAATTAACCATAGCTCTCTGGAGTCATCTAATGTTCAAGTCCATAATCTAATTTTCATGATTATTTCAAAATGTATTCATAACTTTTCAAAACATGAAAAAGGAAAGAAAATTTTCTATTTTTTTTACAGAGCAAGTATAACATTGATACCAAAGATGATGAGAGTTGCCCAATAAAAGAAAATTCATAGATCAATCTCGCTTATGAATATCAACTGACAAAGATGTCATGCAAACAGGAGCCATAAGAAAACTGAAGTGGTTATACTAATAATCAGATGAAACAGACTTTAATACAAATGTTGTTATAAAGAAGGACATTTTATAATAATAAAAGAGTCAATCATTAGGAATATATAACAATTTTAAACATATAGGCACTTAAAAATAGAGCCCCGAAAATGCATTAAGCAAAAACTGACAGAATTGAAAGGAGAAACAGACAATTTAACAATAATAGCTGGAGACTTTAATACCCACTTTCAATAATAGATAGATCAACTAGTCAATAAAACAACAAGAAAGCAGAAAACTTGAACTACTATAAATCAAATATCTAACAAACATTTATAGATCGCTTCACCCAATAACAGCAAAAATTACATTCTTCTCACACATGGAACATTGTCCAAGATAGAGAATATTCTAGGCCATAAGGCAAATTTCAATAAATTTAAAATGGTGTAAATCATATAAGTATGTTCCCCAAGCACAATGAAATAAATAACAGAAATAAATCAATAACAGAAAATTTGGGAAATTCACAAATATGTGGAAATGGAAACACAAACTCCTAAAAAAATGGGTCAGGAAAGAAATCACAAAGAAAATTTAAAAAATATTTTGAATGAAGAAAATTAAGATAAAACATAAGAAAACTTATGGAATGCAACTATGCAGTACCTATAGTCAATTGATAGCTGAAAATACCATATTAAAAAAGAAGAGAGATGTAAATAAATAAGATAATCTTTTACTTTAAAACATTAGAAAGAAGAAAAGAAAGCTAAACCTAAAGCAAGCAGAAGAAAGGAAATAAAGATTAGAGTAGAAATTAATGAAATAAAGAATAGAAAAACAATTGAGAAAAATCAATGAAACCAAAAATTTGTTTTTTGAAAAGATCAACATAGGGCTTCCCTGGTGGCACAGTGGTTGAGAGTCTGCCTGCCGATGCACGGGACACAGGTTTACGCCCCAGTCCAGGAAGATCCCACATGCTGTAGAGCGGCTGGGCCCGTGAGCCATGGCAGCTGAGCCTGCACATCCGGAGCCTGTGCTCTGCAACAGGAGAGGCCACATCAGTGAGAGGCCCGCGTATCGCAAAAAAAAAAAAAAAAAAAAAAAAAAAAAAGGAAAAAGAAAAAGCAAAGATCAACATAATTAACAAATCTTTAGCTAAACTTTCCAAGAGAAAAAGAATGATGGTTAAAATCACTAAAAACAGGAGTGGAAGAGGGGCATAACTACTGACCATAAAAACTACTGAAATTGATTCAAGAAGAAATAGATAACCTGAACAGAACAATAACAAGTGAGGAGATGTTATTAGTAGTCTAAAACTTTCCCACAAAGGAAAGCACAGACCCAGATTCCTTCACTGATGAATTGTACCAAATATTTGAAGAAAAATGTTACACTAGTTATGAACACTATGAATGTTATTTTTCCTGAATTTAATAACAGCAGTAAGATGACGTAAGAGAATGTTTTTGTTCTTGAGAAATATGCACACTGAAACTGTATTGATACTGAAAGAGAATTTTATAATTTGGGCATAGGGAAATTCTTCCTAACTATGACTTAAAATCTAAAAGCAACTAAAGATAGATAAATGTTATTATATACAAAAAAACTAGAGGCAAAACCAGCAAATATTTAAAAAAAAATCCACTAGAAAATTTATGAAGTATTTTAAGCAATCCCAGACATTGTGATTCTCTACTATACAAAGAACTCCTAAAATCTGAGGGGCAGAAGGAATATCCTAGTAGATAAATGAGGAAAAAACATGAACAGGCAGCTCACAGAATAAAACATAAAATACTCCCTTTAACATATGAAACGATACTCAACATTACACCAAATCAGGGAAATAAAAATAATGCTACTTGAGGTTCTTCTTACCTACCAGGTTGGCAAAAGTCACAGTTCAACAAATACTCTGCTGACAAAACTGTGTGGATATAGGCAGTTTCTTACCTTATTGATGGAAATGTAAAAGACCAATGGAGAAAATTTTATTAATAACTAGAAAACTTATATATGCATTATCTTTCCAACCATGTACTCCACTTCTAAAAATCTATTCCTAAGTTAAGCTGGTAAAAAAATATATATATATCACAAAAAACAAAAAACCCTATTTATGTACAAAAGTCATTCCTTGCAGAAATTTTTTAAATATTGAAAGGTTATAAACAACCCAAATGTCCATTTTTGGGAGACATCCACACAATGTAATACTATACTAGGTAGTCATAAAAAGAAAGAAAAATCACTATATGCTGAATGCTGAGATGGAGTGATCTTCAGGACATATTTTTAGGTTAAAGAAGGTAAGAACCATTAAATATGCCACCTTTTATGTAAGAAAAATTATCTGTGAATACATGCAAATGTGAAAAATTGAAGGAGAATTGACATTTTTATCATGCTAAAGGAAGGTAAAGTGTGATTTCCAGTTAAACCTGGAGACATGGGAACATATGTGATTGTATTAGGGTTCTCTAGAGAAACAGAACCAAAAGGCTATAGATATAGATCTATCAAGAGAGAGATTTATTTTTAAGGAATTGACTCATGTAATTGTGGAGGTTGTCAAGTCTAAAATCTGCAGGGTAGGCTGGCAGACTAGAGACCCAGAGAAACATTGATGTTGCAATGCGAGTCCAAACGCAGTTTGTTGGCAGAGTTCCTGGTCTGTTTTCTTAAGACCTTCAGCTGACTGGATGAGGCCTACACACATTATGGAAGGTAATCTTCTTTACGCAACTTCTGCTGATTTAAATATTAATCCCACCTAAAAATACCTTCACAGAAACATCCAGACACGTTGGACAAAATATCTTGGTACCATGGCCTAGCCAAGTTAACACATCAAACCAACTCAGTGTCTGTCTCTGCTCCTTCCAGACACCAGACAAAATAATAGTAAAGGAGGAAATAATGATTACACGTGCTCAGGAGCGGGAGATGCTAAGAGTATGTGTTACAAGGTAGTGGCTTCTTTGGGAATCAAGGAAAAGAGCCAAAAATGAAGAGTTTGTAGAGAGAGATAAGGATGAGCAGGACTTCATTAACAAATGGAAAGAGAAAGAGAGAATGAGCCAAAGGGCAACTTCTGCTCTCTCCTCAGCATATGGGACCAGGACAGGGCATTACTCTAGGGAAATGACAACGATATAACACAGTTTTCTTTTCTTTTTTTTTTTTTTAAGAACAATGATGAAGAATTTATCTTACTCAGTTCCCATGATAACCTAAAAGCTTCTGCTGAGTCTACGTGCAAGAATTAGTCCTCTGGTCTTCAAGGAGACCAGGAGAAAACAAACATGGACACTCAGTGTCTTTCCCAATGACTGCTTTCTTGCCAGCCCATGTGTATCCTTGGTGTGACCCCCCACCTCTACGCACTTGAGACACTCCTTTGAGTTTCTGCTCCTCTATCATTCTTCCCATCTACGAGTGTCACTGACATCTACTTCCCACGAGCAACACCTTCATGATTATTTCAAGGTTCACTTTTCATCAGGCTCAATGACTTGACTTATGAGATCTCCATGTTGAACTTGAGACTCTCGGTAGTATCCCAAACTCATGCTCACCCTGCTTTTCCTTTAAACAGGCCTGGATGTTTCTAGAAATGGAGACAAGTGTGTACTCTTTGCAAATGACAAACTTTAACATCTTACAGAAACTCAAATGACTCTTCAGAAAATTCTTCAGTATAACCTGAAAGATAAGAGGTGTAACATTTTAGTTCTTACTAACTATAAGATCATTTGAGGCATTGCCACAGCATTGTCCTAATCATCTCTGTATTAGTGACTGTTCTGAACTGGGTCCTCTAGTACATGTTTTACTTGATAAAAGACATAAATTTCCCATTGATTTAGGGATATGTGACTTCTACCTTCAGCAGGAAACTCACCTGGGTATCTAGGAGTAAATATTAATGTGAACCAAGAAAGCCAATAATTTAAATTTTATTTAATTGTCACGAATGAAAAGTAACTGTTACTATAAACATTTGGCGAAACTATAAGAAGTACTCTAATATTTGGAGGAGAGTATTCTTAGTAGCCATTACATCACTATTTTCATTTCCCACCTTAATGATTGTATTCCATGTATCATAGTTATTATATTTGTTCGTTAGATTTTAGTCTAGCATAAAAAATCCATTACCAATAATATAGCTTGTACGTTTTATATTTCATCTTTGAGTTTTACTATCAGAGCTGTAAAAACTATTCAGTAACATTATAGCACTTTTTAAATATTAACTTGTTAGTTTTGTTTGTGTTTTTAAGGCACACAAGTAAAACTGACTCAACAGTGCTGTACACTGTTTTATTTAAAATTTGATATAATAAATAATCAATATAAAGCAGAATACAGAATACTGGTGAATATAGAAATGTTCTGGGCATAAACAGCAGCCATTGGGGGGGGAGGGTCTTTGTCATCATACAATCCAGCACCTATAGCAGGGAAATATATGGAATAGGTAATTCTAAAATTTGTGGACCCCTCTCCTACATAGCATGCCTGCCTACCTGGCATTATCCTTAGCCTGGGTAAATCTTACCTGAAAAGGAGTCACTGAAGGCTTTAGAAGTTAAATGATCCTGTCCTCTCAATTACTAAAGTCCACTGCCTTGCCATAGCTTAAAACTTAGAAGATCTGAGTTGTCCAAGCACTCTGCCTGCATTGGAACTCACCACCTCCTTCAGAGCATTCTTGAGCTGCTCTGGACATACCATCTTTGCCCCTCAGGTCCATAGATCCTGGTCTGTGTCCCAGGAGGCTGAACTGTACAGGCTGTATCAACTGATTCCCTTGTCCTGACTTTCAGTTGAGTTTGACCAATAGGCATACCACGGGGAGATTGGAGTCCCTTGGCTCCATCCTTGTTGGGGCACCACAATTTTGTTTCATCCCTTTAACAAGCCACAGTTCTTCTCATGTAGACATTTTCTACCACCACAGAAGCTGTCTCTGGGATCCCCTAACCATTTCCTCTATTTGTCCCTTAAGATCTAAGGGTAGCCGTGGCTTGCCAGCACTGCTAGTTCTTGGGTAGTCAACCCCTCACTGGTTTTCTTTAAACCTGCCCATACTGCCATAAAGAGTTCCTTTACTAAATGCTTCTCAGTTACCTTACTTGAGTGTACTCTAACTTGCTCAGATCCTGACTGAAACAGCACTGTTCCTGTCCCTCAGAGATTGAGGACTTAGGCTTGGGTCCAATCCTGGGAAGCCAGGAGGTCCAATGTAGGTGTTCACTGTCACAATACATTACACAGTGTCTTCCTCCTACCAGCATCTTGGGTTTCATAGTACAAATTATTGACTTTTCATGTTAGCATTTTTAAAATGTATATTTCTCGAAGTGCTGAAACCATGGCTAGTTAGGGACCATGATGTGAACAGATCATGACAGCATCCTGAGTTTCCTTTATGAACCTCTATTTCATGCTTGCAACTTTCTCTTATGTTGTTGGCCCAAACAAACATCTTTCTCACCAATCCGCATTTTCTCTGCTCTTATATTTCACCACATTGTCAGCCCCTCACTAAAAGGAAAGACATGCTTGTCAAGGTAACACTGGCATCCAAAAATGAAGAGATTTTAAGCAGCTAATTAATATTCACTGCCCATGCTCTGCTCTATTTCTCATAATAATTTAGCACCACATATGGTAGTTATGAATAAGCATCGATAAGAGGTTTCCTAATCTTTTCCACATGAGCCAGAAAAGAAAGATATTTAAAACTTGAGGGAGTCAATTAAGTTGAATGAGTCAATAAATACTAACAGTTCCAAACATGGGTCCAAAACTCTAACCAATAGAAATTTGGAGTTGAAGATTTGCTTTGCTGCAAAGTTATAGAGAAGTAATTATTGGTATTATTATATTACTGTCATTGTCAGCCTTTGGACATCCAAAGGATTCTTAGTGCTGAATGAACTGTCCAGAAAGGCAAGATAGATGATTACAAAGAGCTTTCATTCTGAAACGTCACAAACCAAATAAGAAGGGGAAAAGAAGAAAAAATTCTCCTTCACTGTTATTTTCTCATTTCCTCTTATCCCTTCTTATTACAGAGAACAGAGGCGGTAGGCAGAGAGCAAATAACTGGCATGTGTGTACAAATCCAGGGTGTCTGCAGTTCCTAAGCATTGACTAAGACGTGCCTCGTCTAAAACAATATTCCCAAACATGATGAAAACAGATACTAACCTGCTCAAAAATGCAATTAAAAAGGTAACTTGAAATCCCAACAGAGGAGTTCATTTGAGAAATTTTGCTACAGCAAAAATCTCCAGAGGTCAGAAAGATTCCTCCAGATCTTTGGCTAAATGGTGCCCGAAAGGTAGCAAGAAAAACACAGTACTATCGTTTTTCTCATTTCAATCTTCAAATTTTCTTCTTTAAAATTCTCAAGCATTCAGAACTTATTTTAGCTGTAAATTTACTAAAGAGGGAACTCTTTAAAATACAGCCTACAAATGTATGTGCTATAGGGTTAAATACCTGAGGATTCGATGTTCACGTGAGGATGGATTTTAGTTTTACTAAGAAATGCAGGCACAAGAAAAAGAATAAAGCATCATGGTATGAAACAATTTATAGTGTTGGGAATGATACATTTATCTATAAACTATAATGCCAAATTATGTACCAGTTAAAGAAGAATGACTAATAATGTTTAGTAAACAATAAGAAAGACCCATAATATGGTGAAGGGAAACAGCTCCTACTTTTTCTTATTTTTTAAAATAAGCCACAGAGAAGGAATATTGTGTCACAAGGATTATTAATGTAACAGCATAAGAAATGGATTTTGGTCCTATATTTACCATGAACTAGTGGAAGGACCCTCCCTGAGCCCTCATTTTTGTCAACCTTAGAATCTGGAGGAAGAGCCGTGAGGGGGTAGACCAGATGATCTTTAAGAGTGCTTACGGTGCTAGAATCAAATGTATTCTAAATCTATTGTAAGTTCCATTTCACACATACACACACACAAAAGAGATAAAAATGTCAGTTGTTACCTTCTTCCTACGGCTTTGGTTTTGTTTCAGACCTTATTTTGGAAAGGGAAAAATAAAATCACAGATGAATCACTGCAAATTATGATACCATTCATGGATCTTATCAAAATCGGCGACTCATCCATTTTCAGCAGTGTTGCTAGCCATGGGGAAAATGTAATTTCTCTTCTTCTTCCAAAGGCCAAAGAAGCATGATCTCATCTTTTCTCAATCTATTAAAAAAAAAAAGTTATGACCATTCTTTTTTTTTTCAACAAGAGTTTATGTGTTGAGCTGATAATTATTTTAAAAAATTTAAATGTATCTTTAAATTTTCAGAATCTTAAATGTAATTTTAACTCACAAAACTCAGAAAATGCAAACACCTTGTCATCTGCTGACATTACTAGTGTATTACTTAAAGAAAGAGTCAGAATCCCTCACAAGAAGGTCATAAAGCACAGTTGATATTCTTGATAGTCCTTGTTATTTTTCCAAAAAATTATCTTTTTGAGTTTTATTTTATTTATTTATTTTTTGTATAGCAGGTTCTTATTAGTTATCTATTTTATACATATTAGTGTATGCATGTCAATCCCAATCTTCCAATTCATTCCACCACCACCCCCGCCCCCACTCTCCCCCCTTGGTTGCTATGACCATTCTTTATTGGTTTGTATACTTTCATGCTTAGTCTATAAGAATAAAACTTCATGTCCATTTGAAGTCAGTCTTTCCAAAAGATTAATGTTCATGTCTGGATTTTCTAGCCTTGGAGAAGTAATATTTATTATAAAAATTATTATTTATTCTAATTTGTTATTACTATTATTTATTTAATGCCCAGTTTTATTTTGGTTCATAAAAATGTCAATTTTATGTAGCAGTAAGATGATCGAATTTTAAGCTAAGACAGATATATTTGTGTCCATCTTTGCTACTTACAGCTGTGTGACCTTAGGCTTGCCATTTACATCATTTATCCTTAATTTATCACTGGTAAAATGAGGAAACTAATAAAATCTGTCAAATATACTTCCCAAGGTTATTGTAAAAATTAAGTAAAATAATTATGTAAAACCATTTAAAAATTGCTGAGCATAGTGTAACTAATATTTATAATAATTATTATTTTCCTAATTGTTTTGTTCTAAATGATTCTGTACTCCAAGGAGCACTGAAATTCTATACATATTTCAAGGTGAGATTAACTATTAATTTTAGAAATTTTGTGTATTTTTGGTTGTTCAGTTCTGCTTACACAGTCAAATTTTAAAGACTCAAAACATGTCTAGCTAAACGAGAACCAGTATTAATATAAAATGTGAAGAAATAGTCACAGTGGCTCAGGTAACATGCTGATAGCTACAACACACCTTAATGTCCATGACTTATGGTTTGTTTAAATGTACAGTATAGAAATGTTCTCACAGAACTGAAATTTCAGTCAGAACTACTATAACTCTTATGGCAGTAATTTAAAAAGAGAGTAAATTTTCAAATCTAACCCTTAACACAATTCTGTCCAAAACATCAATATTTTCCATTCAGCAAAGTGACTATTTTTTAAGTTTCCCTGGGCCTCCACAATGAAGGGAGTTTTTGGTTATCAGGTTCACTGCCAGGAAATAAACTGAGAATAGTGATTGCCATAGATCTATGGAGAGATTAAGAGTTTGCAAAAATGGTGGAAGATGCTATTGAAGTGGCAGTTCCATGTGCAGAAACACAGTGAGAAAGTTTCTTTTAGCTTTCTCAAAGAAAATCATTATAGTAATTTGGAAATTTAATAAAGTTCCTTGAATATAAACAGCCTGGGGAATTATTGGTTTTGAATTACTGGCAGCACTGAAGAGGGTTAAATACAGTTTCAGAATGAAAATCAGTTTTATTTTGTCAGGAAGTGAGTGAGCAAAGAGGTGCAAAGGCAAGAAAGAGAAAGAAAGAAGATCACTGGGGCTGATACCAAAAAGTACAACCTAAATTCAGAGATGACAGAGCAGGTGAAGATGTGCAGTGTGGCTACCACAATGTCACCTAGAGCTGAGAATCAGAGAGAGAGAGAGGGAAAGCCACAAAGCAAATGTGAAACAAATTCATGGCCATCCATCCACCTTACTACTTGAGTTCTGAATGAGATCTGATCTTTTCTCTCTCCCACCTCCTTTAATGCCCTCATCAGAAATAGTAGAAAAAGATAAAATCTTCAAAATTCATCGTTCCTTCCTTCCTCCCTGCAGAAAACTTTGTTGCAGTATAGTTTTAAAGAAAATTAGTTGTGAAAGTGTGGATCTAAGTTGAATGAAAACCTATAAGATTTCCTGATGAATTGAACATTAAGTGTGAAACATAGGCATAGAGGGAGATCTCCAGATTCTGGGCTGGGTAACTGAGAAATTAGAATTGCCATTGGCTGAGATGGGGAAGGCTATGAGTTGAGCAAGTTTCAGGGCAGAGAGATCAGGAATTCAATTTAGGCATGACAATCCTCAGATGTCTATTATACGTAAAGGAAAGATGTCCAGTGGGTGGTTGGATCTATGAATATAAAGCTCAAAAAGGGGGTCTGGGTTGGGTGTTTCAACTCAGGAGTCATCAGCACTTAGAGATATCTAAAGCTGTGAGACTGGATGAGATCAACAGGCAAGTGAATGAAACTAAAAAGGGTCAGAAAACTAAAGACTAGGAAAACAGACCAGTTACCAGTGAGATGAGGGAAAGCCCAGGGAGCACACCTGGAAGCCAAGTCAAGAAAGAGTATCTAAAAGAAAGGAGTGATCAATGGTTACAAATGTTGCCAATATGTCATGTAAGCAGAAGACTGAGAACTGATTTGACAACATGAAGATCATGGCTAATTTGACAAGAGCAGTTTTGATGGAGTGGTGACAATGATGGAGGAAGCCTAACTATGCTGAGTTCAAGAGATAAGAGGAGAAATTTCTGATAGAGAATAGATGCTTCTGTTCAAGGAGTTTTGTGGTAAAGAGGAGAAAAGAAATAAAGTGGTAGCTGCTGCGAGAAGTGGGATTAATTGAAGGCTTTTTGTTATGGAAAAAATTGTAGCATGATTGAATATTGATGTTATGTGTGGCAAGCTCCTGGAACCAGGCTGTCACTTGGTAGCTGGTATTATCTGTATTTCCTATGAGCCCTTTCTTACACTAGGTAATCTTGGCTGTCAATATTTATCTATTGATATTTCCCAACTTCTAAGTACCTGTGAATATACGTGACAAGTTTAGCCTCTGCCCAAAAGACTACAAAGAAAACTCTTTCTCCGTTTGGGGGATCTCCTTTTTATTACATTCCAGGCAGCCAAACTATTTCAAGGAAAAACACCAAGTAGAGTTACCATGCTTGCCTCTAACCACTTTGGGTACATTGCACCTGCACCAAGAGACCCATACTCTCCCAGAAATGCCACATTCCCTTCTCGATACAATGCCAACACCTTCTTCCCAGAGAAACAGTCATGGTGATGCTTATATGCTTAGCTTAAGACTTCCCACACACCTCAAATCTATGAAATTCTCATTACAGTTGAAATACAATGGAAAGGAGAAGAGAAAGACTGGAAGAAATGCTGTGACTAGAGGAATAGGAATGTGACTAAGTAAGTGAGAAGAAGAGTCCTAAATGTGTGACAGTAGGTGATTTACCTGAGTGGGAAGGAATCTGTTAACTCCATTGCAACTACTGAAGCTTACACAGGATTCAGTGATGTAAAAAACATCTGTTGGTTTTGTCTACCCAGTGCCCAATCTCCATTTTCTCATAGTAGCCCCTTGGTTTTCACCTGGAAACTGTCACTCCATTGTCACCTACAGACTTGGTGGAATATAGATCTAGTTGTTTTGTCCTGCTCTTGGCATGCTGTAAGCAAAAATCCAAGGACGACTAATCAACTCTTCCTCTTGAAGGAAGCAACACCAGGAGGGGAAAGGGCTGTTTGCCATGGGAATTCCCTTAAGAGACCATCTAATGGATCCTGCCTCCCAGATTTCAGACCCATCTTCTCAGTATGCTCTACTATGACTGTACCTGTGCTTCACACATTCAGCCATTCCATTTCATCTGTATCCACGTTGTACCTGTTGCTAAGTACCTTGAGTACAACTTCCAGGTTGCCCTGGTCCCTGTCCATTCCAAGACTTGGATTTTTCAGCTCTTTCTTTATATCTATGAGTTATAACATGGCTTGAAAATTGATTCCTTTTCCCTCCTTTTATTCCTTTGGATTAAATTAAGCACAGCTACTGGCTATATATATATATATATATATATATATATATATATATATAATTGCAGCCAAAGAATGCTAGAGAGGGTGGATTAGACTGGATACCTGATTACTACTGTTGACTTTCAAAACAATTTCTTTGAACATACCTCTTAGTAGTGTGGGATCTGCTCTTGTATACAACTCTAGGTCTCTCCATTACTTGTACTCACTGACTTGATATAATCTCTCGCTCTTGGATAACAATTGGAATCACCTGTGAATCAGGGACTGCTTGCCAAGCTCTCAATGACATGTCAGCAGATTAATGTTTTATACTCTGTTCCCTTATTTGCTCTTGGAACCAGTAATAGTTATAGAATAAACAGCACTGAAATACCTAATATAAGCATAGAAGGACTCTTGAAATCTATTATATATTCTAGACTGCCCTTTTGGGGTGGGGAGAGGTCCTTTGTCTATTAAAAATCCTTTTGAATATATAAAATAGAAATTAGTTATCTACATGCCACTCTTAAGAGCCTTTTGCTCTTGGCTATGAAACCTTCATTTGAAAACCCTTTCCTTTGAATTCTTTGCCACAGTTTTATGGGATGCTCATTGTAAACAGATGCCTCATATAAATTTCATTTTTATAGGTAGCTAATATACTAATATCCTACAGGGGTAATTTAAGCTCCCAGGTGTCCAGGTTTTAACTAGGCTACAAAGAAAATTTAGCCAAGGACAACAGAATGAAACACCTAAGCTAGAAATCTCATGGCTCTTTCATGAGGCACAAGGATTTCAACAAACTTCAAAATAATGGCACACAGAGAACAATCTGGCTAGGAAAGAGACTCCATTAACTGAGGTGAATCAAATTTATAGATTATGTTGGGGCAATTTAGAAGTAGGAAATCTTTGTGTCTATTATTTATAAACAGAGTTCCACATTGAAGCTTGGAGCAGTAAAATGTCCCATAATGAGATGGCGTCAAAACACCAACTCTTCCTACAAGGCTTACTATATTCTGAGACTATAGAAGAGGATTCATGATGTTAGAAAGTATATAATACAAAAATAGATTAACAATACTTATTATATGCACACACTAATTATATTTCTGCACATTCCTATTGAGATGAAATTTAAGCCTTTGCAGAAGAAGCCACCAGCCAAGCTTTATACCCATAAATTAGCTGGAAGAAGATCTTTGAGTCTTCTCTAAATACAAAAGTGGTCTTTGTTCAACCATATTCAAACATAAGGCTGGGAGTCCCCCCTTGTCCTGGTGCAGCAGATACTTTTACAGCTGCCTTCCCAACATACATAGGATACTGAGCTCAGAATTGGGAAGGAGGTTGGTATAGTGGCTTAAAGGGCAAGAAGCTTTCTGGAAGAAAATAGTCCCTTCTCTCTGGAAATTGGGTATTGTAAGAACCTCTGCAAACGATTAGCTTAGCAACTGAGGTCTGTGAAAATGAAGGTGATAAAAATGAGATGTTAGACTAAGTGCTGAAATAATGTCTGGAATTAGGTGTCTTATGTGAAAATGCAGCATCTTTCTGCAGCTGGAGAATCCTTAGGCATAAAAGTGATGCTTTGGGGCAATGATCCAGCAGGTAAGTGTAAACTAAAAGAGCTGTAACCCCAATATGCAAGCATGGGATAACACTGCACTGAAGTGGGAAGCAAGTGAAGGAGTTTTCAACTAGCAGACTGTGTGGCTGCAACAGAAGAAACATATCTGTTAAAAGAGAGACCAGGTAGAGGTCCAGAAGTCCTTCCCAGTGCTCTTCAAGGTGTGGTTTGGAAGCAAGATGAACTCCTTTGAGAGTGTAAGTCGCAGGAAGCTCTGACAATTTGGGGGAGCAGTTGGCCTGAAGAGCAATTGCTGGATTTTCTCCTAACCTGGTGTGATAGTGAATGTTATGTATCGACTGCTTTAGGCTATAGTGCCCAGCTGTTTGGTCAAACACCAGTCTAAGATGTCACTAGGAAGGTATTTTGTACATGCAATTAACATTTACAATCAGTTGACTTTAAGTAAACGAGATTACTCTCGAGAATCTGGGTGGGCCCATATCCCGTCTAATTAGTTGAAGGGCTTAAGAGCAAAACCTGACATTTCTTGGAGAATAAAGAATTCTGGTGCAAAACTCTAATATAGAAATCCTGCCTGAGTCTCCAGCATGCTAGCCTGCCCTACATATGGATTTCTGACCTGCCAACCCACAATCATGGGAGCCATTTCCTTAAAATCAATCTCTCTCTATTTCTCTCTGTCTTTCTATGTCTTTCTATTTCATGTTTTTTTTTTTTAAATGACTAGCCCTCTGTCTTCTCTTTTTGCATTCTAGAGTTCTCAGTTTCTGTACTATATATATATATATATATATATATATATATATATATATACACACACATCTATATATATAGTATGTAATTAGTTCTGTTTCTTTGGCGAATCCTGATATACCTGGGCAGGTGAGCTCTTGAATGATTTTTTGGAAAAATGCAAAATATATGACTATGTGTGTACCCCCAGCTGCTGAGACAGTCCATTTTGATTACAGATATACATAGCAGAGAAATATAGACTTATATTGTTCTATCCCTAGATCACTTAAACTTTAAGAACTCACAAGGAGTTAAAATAATTTACAAAGAGTAGTACATTTTTTTGCTATAAGCATCACTCCTCTTTCATAACATGCCTCATCTCTCTCTTTTTAAGTACATTTTCTGTAAATTATCTTTGTAGCACTATTTTCTCCTCGAAATGAAACTACGAGAACGGGGAATCCCAATCAGGCTCTTCTTGTACCATATATTCAAGTAGCCCCAGGGTTTTGGCAGAATTCCTAAATTCCCTTCACGTTTCAGAGACAGGTAGACAGGTATCCAACAAAGTCTGGGGTTGAGTGAGTCTAGTGCACAACTGAGAACTCCAAGGCCCAAAGAGAAAAGAAAGAGGGCCCTTCCCCCGAAGAGACGGAAGAGCAGAAGTTCAAAACAAAGCGACCAGAGACCTTAAATCAAATTCATGCATTCATTCAAAACTTACGAAGCGCTTACTACACACAAGAGCCTCTCCTTGGTGTCACTAGGGGAAGGAGGAGAGATGGCACAAAGCCTATGCCCTCAAGGGCACGAAGTAAAGAAAAACTGTAAAGCAAACTATAAAGTATGTATTCTGATCTCACTTTATACAGAAGAAAACTGAATATGAGAAAGACAAGGAATTCAACACTTCTAGAATGTACCTGTAAAGTAAGACAAGTATAAAAATAACTGTACACAAGATAGAAGCTATGAGGTCTCCTTCACCCCTGTGGAAGGGGGCAATGATGAAAGAGCCCACAGAGCAGCAGGAATCAACTGCTCCGGAATCCCAAGATGCAGTGAGGCCTGCAAACAGAAGATGGGCGTCCCCACACCAGAGCTACGTGAAGATCGTTAGAGGCCCTCAGGCCCAAGGAGGTCACGGCAGTGACACCCAACTCCCTCCATCAGTACCACATATAATCAAAACAAAATTGTACTTAAATTTTTTAATTAAAGAAATCCAGCTAAGTTCTGATTGTTTCCTCCAAAAAATCATTTTATTGCTTTTCTTAAATTAACACATCCTTCCTTTCAAAAACAATTTTGGGGTTGTGCTTCTGTTTTACTGGTTCTTTAAATGCACTCTTAGTTTACACGTACCAGGATGCATAAAGTTTGATTGGCACACAGCCACTTTTACATCATCTGTGGCTGCTTTCTCACCCCCATGGCAGAGTTGAGGAGTTGCCCCAGAGACCGATGGCCCACAAACCCTAAAATATTCACCATCTGATCATTTATAGAAAAAGTTTGCCAACTCTTTCTCAATAGAATAATTCAGCACAGGTAGAAATGCAAAAAAAAGGTGTGCAAGTGGTGAGTGCTTACCAGGGAAATAGGCTGACAATGTCCTAGGAAGCCTCACAGAGGGACCATTAGTCAGTTGGGTAGTTAGTTAAGTTAGTTAGTTTACCTTTATGGACACAACTTCAAATTCAGTCCACCCCCTGGGAGCAGATCACTCAAGGCTGGACTAAAGGTGATGAAATTGATGTGTATGCAAAGTATGTCCCATTTACCAGACCTCTGATCAAATGATTATCCTGTCCCCACATCCACCCTATAGAGGCAATCATGGACAAACTCACAGTCGGAACATTGCTTGATGACCACAGAATCAGAGGAAGGGCTGAGGTGAGCTGTAATGGCAGCAGGTGGAGAGAGCCTAATACAGGGATAGCCCTGTTGATGGAGCCAGAATTCCAGAGCTCTTGGGCTCCTCCACGGTGCATGCACAAATGGGCACTGCTAGCATTTACCTCTGTAATTGTCCTTTTACTGAGTTGCCAGCTTCTCTCCTTATGACACATCCTTTCTTTGGAAATCTGAACTTATTCAATGAGGTTGCAGTCAAGTTTTGAAGCCCAGTGTCTGGTCTATCCCATTTCTTTAGGTCAAGATTTGTTCTCATCAATTGCTTTTCTTTCTTAATGTTCAAGGGCATCTCTCTGTAGTCTTCAAGTTCAACTCAGAGGAGTTGATGGCATTTTTTGGCTTTTCATTCACACAAGTTGATAGTGGATTCAGCTTTCTTCATTGTCATGCACCTCACCATGCGAGTAATTACTTCCTCAGGAACTCATTTGGTGCCACAAGCATGTGCTCACCTATTCAGGAATGTAGACAAAGAGCTCATTTAGAGACCCTAAAACCTTATCAAATCCTGACTTATACAGGTAACCACATCAATAAACACATCAAAATCCTGCTGGGTAGTGACAGTCGGTAAATAAAACTGAATGTGTCTTTCCTGTCTGATTCTGACTTGGAATATACAACCCTCTTCCTTATACCTTTTACATTGTAGCACTTCTGCACCAGTGGCAAAGCCGTCAGCCCTGCTGACCACATCTATTCCACTTGGTAAGGCATATTACACCAGGATTATTGGGAGTTTTCAGCCATTTCCTCGTCCATGTGGTCAATAACTTAGCGTAACACAGACTATAACATTTATCAATTGCCTACTTCTTTTTGTTATGTTGGCATGAGGCATTTTAGGCTAATGCTTGCTTTTTGAAGAAATATTTACAAGGCAGAAAGGTTAGTCATTTAAACCCCTTGAAAGATGGAAGAAAGAGAAAGAGAAATAACATTTTCAAATCTAATCATTGGGTTACATGTTTTCCACATAAAATATTTATTTTAAACCTCGAAGCACATACCTATTTCATAGATGAAAGTTGAGGATCAGATAAGTAACTTGTTCAAGTTCTCACAGTCAGTAAGTGCTGAATCCAGGAACACAAACTCAAATCCTCCTTCTTCCAAGGTCTGATCTCATTCTATCACACTGTGTTACCCTTTTTCAACATGTTAGCTAGTAGAATTGTCTGCTCTAGAAGCCATGGATGCATTATCATGAAAAGCATCTGGTTTAGACCCTGGTTTTGGTTTTAGATTTCATAAATTCACCATCACATGCACAGCTGTGTCAAATACTTACCGGAATAAGGCAAAGACCAACAACATAAATAAATGGACATTTCCATTATTTTCCCACAACCCTAACTCTCTAATACATACCAAGGACCACCAACTACAGTCCATATTCATTCAAGTAATACAGCAAATATTTGTTGAGTACCTACTATGGGCCAACCATTTGTGCTGAGCTTCAGAAAAGATTCTTGCCATAGATTGACCCAAATGGCTAAACACTCTAACTACATAATGGCCAAGAAGCCCAATATAGGGAAGAACAAAATAAGAGTCTTGAAGATTTTGAAAAAAATATATTTTTTTAAATCACTGAGTTTTTTTTAATGTGTAGAAATAGCAGAAAGACACCAGAGTGTGATTAAAACTCTTTTAACCAGCTGCAGCTGACACAAACCTGTCCCACCAAGAAATGCCGTTTGGGAGTGAATGCTCACACTTACCAAATCACAGACACTCAACTATTTCCAGCCAAAAGATTCAATCAGACCCTGGTGGTGACATCAGCACTTGTTGACATCTCTGCTGCCCTTCTTGGAAGCTTTCTTTCTGTCTACTGACACGTGTCATGGGTATGGCAGCTAGTACCAACTACAGCATACCAGAATATAAAACAATTCAGATACCAAGTGGCAGTGTTGAATAGGAAGGGATTGGGAAGTTATTTGATCTCTGAACCTCAGTATCTTCTTCTAAAAAATGAGAATGGTACCCCTGTCTCAGAAGAGCATTAGAACATAAATGAAATAAGTTTGGTATGATGTTCATTCACTTAATAAAAAAATGATCAGACACTATAAACCAAGTACTGTGTCAGGCACTGGAGATACAAGAGTAAGCAAAACAGGCACTGCCTATGCTCTAATAGGTCTTTCTGTGTAATGGGGCAAACAGACATTAAATGAATAGTCACAGAATGAGCTAAGCCATTGACATTTGTCAAATGTCATAAAGGATGCTATAAAGTGCAGAGTGCTTATAGGAAATATATAACAAAAGCTCCCTGTGGTAGGTTGAATAATACTGCCCCCCCCCAAAAAAAGGTGTCCATGTCTTAATCCTCTGAACCTGTGAATATGTTCATGGCCAGAGGGACTTTGCCGATGTGATTAAGTTAAAGATCTAGAGATGAAGAAATTATTGTGGCTTATTTAGGTGGGCTCAAATGTAATCACAAAGGTCTTTAAAAGTGTAAGAAGAAGGCAGAGGGATATTTGACTATAGAAGAGGAGGTTGGAGTGATATGATGAGAGGATTCCATCTGCCATCACTGGCCCTGAGGATGGGGGAGAAGACCAGAACCTAAGAAATGCATGTGGCTTCTAGAAGCTGAAAGAGGTAAGTAAATGTGCCCCTAGAATCTGCAGAAATGAAAAATTGCTAAAATCTTGGCTTTAACCCAGTGAGGTCTGCGTCAGACTCTGGACTTACAGGGCAGTAATATGATAAGTTTCTATTATTTCTAGACACTAGATTTGTGGTAATATTTTGCAGCAGCCATTAGAGAACTAATAAAGTCCTAAACTTCATGGCAGGGAGAAGGGTCCCTGCCCTTCATGGCAAAGAGAAAGCCTCTTTGAGGAATTTAAATGAGACTTGACAGGTGAGTTGGAGTGCCTGGGCCACTCCCTCCTGCCCCTCCCTCCTCATGTCATATCCCTCAGCCTGGCACTGATGCCTAGGGTTTCCTCTGGTGGCTGTTGTGTTTTCCTGGGACAGCTGGTCTAGGAGGTCATATTCCTGACAGGCTCCATGAGACCAGGGGGCTCTGACTAGGACCTCTTCCCACCCTGCATCCCCAGTTCATCCTTTCATTCTTTCAATAAGAATTTATTGAGCACCGATGATGTGGCAGGTTCCATTCTAGGTGCTGGATGTACAGTAGCAAACAAAAGACAGAGTCACACCCCAGTGTTCACAGCACCACTATTCACAATAGCCAAGACATGGAAGCAATCTAAGTGTCCATCACAGATGAATAGATAAAGAAGATGTGGTATATATACACAATGGAATACTCTTCAGCCATAAAAAAAAAATGAAATAATGCCATTTGCAGCAACATGGATGGACCTAGAGATTATCATACTAAGTGAATCAAGTCAGACAGAGAAAGGCAAATATCATATGATATCACTTATATATGGAATCCAAAATAATGATACAAATGAACTTATTTACAAAACAGAAATAGACTCACAGACATAGAGAAGAAACCTATGGTTACCAAAGTGGAAAGCGGGGGAGAGATAAATTGAGAATTTGGGATTAACAGATACAGACTACTGTATATAAAACGATAAACAACAAAGACCTATACTATATAGCACAAGGAACTGTATTCAATATCTTGTAATAACCTATAATGGAAAAGAATCTGAAAAAGTATATACACACACATCTATACGTATATACATACATATATGTATATGACTGAATCACTTTGCTGGATACTTGAAACACTGTAACTCAACTATACTTCAATTTAAAATTTTTAAAACTTAAGAAATAAAAAAGAGAGAGTCAGGGTTCTCAGTGGTGGAGTATAACTGGGGCTCATCTTTTTGCAAACTATTAACTCTACTTGACCATAATCATTTTTTAAAAGCAGATTCACACATGAAATAAGTTGATGTAACCTTAAAAAGTGCTTTAGTCTAATAACCAACAAGGACCTACTGTAGAGCACAGGGAACTATACTCAATACTTGTAGTAACCTATAAAGGAAGAGAATGTTAAAAAAAAAGAATATATATATTTATATATATATAACTGAATCACTTTACTGTACAATTGAAACTAACACCACATTGTAAATCAACTACATTTCCATAAAAATTTTTTAAAAGTACTTTAGTCTTGAAAAATTCCAAGAAACAAGTAGTTGGGTCCAACTGAGGGCCCCATGAGAAATTTTCAAGCTCTAGTCTAGATGGCCAGAAGAGTCAATTGACCTGGCTGTATCCTGCTCCTGGCCACAATGTTTGCATGATGTTAAGAGAGTCACAACTCTGGCTCTAGGAATTGCCAATGCTAGACACACAATGAGCCCCTGGATTTAAGGATGGAGGAGGTCCTCCTCAAATCTTAGTGGTAAGGCATAAAAATACACTTTATTTTCAGTCTCAAAAGTGAGAAACTCATAGATGGTTGAAGAGATAACAAGCACAAGTGGCACCACCCCAAACAGTTGCACATAAACACAGTTCATGTACTGCACAAAGTGCAAATTAACAGGTGTTAATTTCCAACCCCTCATGCTTTTGGAGGGAGGAGTTGTTTTGATTTTTATTTATTTATTTTACTTTCAAATCATAAATAAATCAATCATGAACATAATACTAGCCCAGCCCAGCATAGGCATGTGTTTTACTAAATGGACCCTCCAAATGCCCACCCACATTTTAGGAAAGCATCCCACCCCACTCCAGAAAGCCGAGGACAACGGAGATCTTGGTGGAGCATGTCCTCATCAGACCTTTCCAAGCACGTGACAATCATGCCTAAGAAGGAGAATTCTGAAGTAGCTTCAACTGCCTCTTGGTTTGAAAAGGTGACCTGCCAGTCCCTGGATATTTAGGTGGGAGACATTAATCAAGCGTTCCTTTGTCAGTGTTAGTTAAATATAGTTAAATGATCCTACCTACCGGGTCTGTTTAGACCTGTCAAAAGTAATCTGCCCCTTCCTGAGAATTGCCAAACAGGTTTGCATCCCAAGTGACTCAGTCATTTATTCCTGTTTAAATACAAAACTTACTTACCTCTGTAAGTCCTGGCTCATCCTTAAAACTCCACATGTGTTTAACATGCCACACTGTATAAAGTGGTGAGAACTGTTACGGATTCTTCTCATTTCTCTGAAGACTACAAAGAATGTGGCTAAATCTTCCTCCAGAGAGTTAGGGAAAGTAGAAAGTAAATTGAGGGCAAACCACAGAGACAGCAGATAGGGGTTCTCAAGATTGACTTGGAAGCATAAACTTGAATGACATTTTACCCTTGTTCACCCAGAACCAACACCAGGAAAGCAGACATTATCCACGAATGTGCAAACGAAAGGTCAAAAGGCATAATTTTAAAATGTCTGGTTTGTACCCCATGATGAAGATCTACAATAGACAAGATAAAAAAGAAATCCCCTGGGTGAGCTGTGGCAAAATTGGAAGATTGAGATTGACATATACTCATTACTATATATAAAATAGATAACTAATAAGGACCTAGCGTATAGCACATGGACGTCAATACTCTGTAATTGCCTATATGGGAAAGGAATCTGGAAAAGAATGGATAGATGTAGATGTATAACTGAATCACTTTGCTGTACACCTGAAACTGGCACAACATTGTAAATCAATTATACCCCAATAAAAAATTTAAAAAAGGAAAAGAGAAATCCCTTTTCACAGGGACAAGTATTTTTAAAATTGGAACAAAGAGCTGTTCCCTTCCTTGTCACATGGGCACTGTTTGCTTTTTTTCAAACCACCAAATTGTTTTGACTATGTTTCCTCCTCTTTGGTGCCAGGATCTTTGCACAATGGGACTGCAGTGAGAGCCATCATCCCAGTTCCAGCAGCAGGAATTAACAACTTTCTACCAGAATTGCCTTCTAGATGTAAAAGCGTTAGAAAAGTTCACTCTTTAATCCACAATTTCTCTTGTAGGAATCTCTCCTAATAGACTGGCAATACAAAGAAAGATTTAGGTGCAAAGATGTTCATCCTTGTTTTGTTTATAATTGAAAGAAAAAATGAAATATAAAATAAAAGAACATGCCCACCTATTCAACAAAAAGTTGTTGGTTAAATTAATTACACTGCAGCCACAGAAAAAGAATATTCTGTAGCCATCAACAATTGTTTAGAGAAATGCAAATCAAAACTACAATGAGATATCACCTCACACCAGTCAGAATGGCCATCATCAAAAAATCTACAAGCAATAAATATTGGAGAGGGTATGGAGAAAAGAGAACCCTCCTACACTGTTGTGGGAATGTAAGTTGGTACAGCCACTATGGAGAACAACATGGAGGTTACTCAACAAGCTAAAAGTAGAATACATATGATCCAGCAATCCCATTCCTGGGACTATAGCTAGAGAAAAACATGGTTTGAAAGGATACATGCACCCCAATGTTCATTGCAATGCTGTCTACAATAGTCAAGACATGGAAGCAACTTAAATGTCCATCGACAGAGGACCAGATAAAGAAGATGTGATATATTTATACAATACGATATTACTCGGCCATTAAAAAGAATGAAATAATGCCATTTTCAGCAACATGGATGGACCTAGAGATGATCATACTAAGTGAAGTAAGTCAGACAGATCAATAAAAATATCATATGATGTCGCTTATATGCAGAGTCTTTAAAAAATGATACAAATGAACTTATTTACAAAACAGAAACAGACTTACAGATTTAGCGAGTGAATTTATGGGTACCAGAGGGGAAGGGGGGAGGGATCAATTGGGAGTTTGGGATTGACATGTCCACGCTGCTATATTTAAAACAGATAACCAACGAAGACCTACTGTACAGCAAGGAAACTGCTCAATATTCTGTAATAACCTAAATGGGAAAATAAGTTGAAAAACAATAGATACATGTACATGTATAACTGAATCACTTTGCTGTACACCTGAAACTAACACAACATTGTTAATTAACTATACTCCAATATAAAATAAAAATTTTAAAAGAACCCACAAGGAAATTCACACCTGTTAGGATTATTATTAAATAAATAAATAAATATTGGCAATGGTGTGGAAAAAATTGTTTATAAGAAGTTTTTAAGAACAAAACAAATTAGTTTTTACTCATTCCCACTTTTCTGTACTTCTTTCTAATTTTTTCACAATGATCATGATTTGTCTTGGTTATGAGGAGACAGAAAAATATCTGAAGCTGACCATGATAGTTTTGATACATAACACAATAGACAACACTGAACAGGATTCTTTAAAAACAGTTACACCCAAGACTCAGTATTTCTTATTACCCAACCAATTCTTCATCATTCAATCAAATCTTTTATATCTGGTCACTTTTAAGAACTACCAAGTAGTATTGCCTCTCATTCTTTTACTTGTTCTCTGTTGGAAAAAGCTGATTGCCAATTTGTGTTATCCTCTTGGGGAAAAAATGATATTCTATAATTATTTTGTTAAACAAGTCCTTTACTTCCTTACTTTGACTTTGCACTGGAAGAGACCCTCTCATGAGTTGGTGCTCATATAAAAGGAAAAGTTGCATTTATAAATTCACTAAAATGCCTTTAAGCTGAGAATCTCCCCCAAAGCACCAGGTACAGACTGGGTTTCAGGCTTGTTCCAAATTCCTCAGGGATTGAGATTGTAATCATATAAGACTTGCATCCGAGACTTGGAATTTAGGAATATTTCCATTCCCCAAATTGAGGTAAGATGATGCCTTGTTTCAGCAGGAAGTAGCCAGAGTGGCCATTGCCCATTCCCTGAAAGATTTGGGAAAGATTGCAAGAAAAGTGGGGAGGTTGAAACCAAGTCCCCTTAAAACTGAGTTCCTCTGCTAAGTGTATGATTAACTTCTCTATCCAAAATATTATTCCCTTTTTTGTCCAATACCTGTTCTCCTCAAGATTGAGGAGTATCAAAGAAAAAGGGGGATTGAAACTGAGAAGGAGTCTGTGGCGCCCTCCTGGGTACAAACTCTTTCTGTGTCCCCTGTTTCTTATTTGCAGGAAAAAGGCTTCAGCCTCCTAGACATTCCTGAATACCAAAGAGCAGATTCAAATAGTTGCTAATCAGGTAAGTAAGGGAATGCAGAAACAAAGGAGGAACAATCAAGAAATTATTTAAACAGTTGTTTTTTTTTTTTTTACTGTAGTGGTTGTCATGCCTTTCCTAATAGATTATAAGCTCATACTGTCTAGAACAATATTTTAGAGTTGGTATGTTTCAATAAAGCCTGATGAACATATAAATTAAGATCTTATATCAGTGAGTTTTCATCTTTTCTTGCCTCAAAAAGCATTGCTTAAATTAAATATTATGCTGCACCCAAATATTTTAAATAAGTCAAAGAGGAGCTTGTCCGATTAAAGTGGAGGTGAGGAAGGACCAGGCTGACAATGACCATATAATTTATCACTCAAACTAGGACATTCTTGGGAGTGAGAGGAGACACTCTTAATAATTGCACTGAGGCAAAATATTTTACAAATCATTCCTTTCTGCTTTAGGAAAATTATAAGTTCAAACTTCCCAGAAGCAGTAAAGGAAATAATTGGAAATTGGCTACATAAAGTGGAAACTCCAATATAAGCGGGGTGGGGGCGGGGTGCAGGTACCTAACTGAAGTCCAGAGCCAAAGCATAAATTGGACAAAAAATATATTTGCAAAACACAGACAATGGGCTAATTTGGTCAATTTAGAAAGTACTTGAACAAAAAATGATGAAAGGATGAACCTTCCCAAAATGTGAAAAGATAGCTGCATAGCCAGCTTATAGGGGAAAATATGCAAATGGCAATAATCAATAAAAATATCCCAAAAATCCTTATCATGCTCATAATGAAAGAAATGTTAATCAAAACAAAAAAGTTCAATCTAACAATAAGCTAATGTTAAAGTGTAAGAATGGCTGATATTAATTAGCCTACAGGGAAGCAGCATCATTCTTAACACTGACCATAAATGTATTAACAGGTTAAAACTTTTTAGATGGCCATTAGGCAATAGCTATTCAAATGAAACTATGTGTTGTTTTTGACCTGACAATTACAGAGCTAGAAATCATCTTGATTTTGCAAAAGCAAACCTATATACAAGTACCATGAACCACAGCCTGTCATAGCAAAACAGTAACCTGGAAACAACCTGTCTATCAATTACAGAAGGATTAAATATTTTATGGAATGGGATATCCATATGGTGGAATTCTGTGCAGCCTATAAAATAAAAACTGTGGTAGTT